>NC_053391.1:661227687-661541187 GCF_905171765.1 Bufo bufo
GTCTATCAGAATCTTCAAGGTCTCTGGACACCGGACTAAAGCATTAAAGGGAATATATCATCAGATTTTTCATGTGACTATCAATGTGGAAATAAACTCTTGAAATACAACAGTTTTCACTATCCACTGGCTGACACCTCCTGGTTTCTGCTGCTGGCTTTTTTAGCTTCACTGTGTAGACTGAGAGAGAATGAGCAGAGTCATATCACTGGCAATGCATGTCAATGGGAAATTTTCTTCAGTGGGGGATAATAAACCAATCACAGATTTTAAAAATCCATGTCATGTTGATTATAAGCACAGATTCTGCATGGAAGAGCCTACAGATTAGCTCCATTGACTTACAATTGGGCTACATTGTCTGGGGATCCACTTTAAGTTTAAAGGGGTTGTCTTATCTGAGACATTGATGGCATATCGCTAGGATATGCCACCAATGTCAGATAGGTGTGGGTCCGACCTCTGGGACCCACACCTATCTCCAGAATGGGACCCCTGAAGTGAGCTGAGAGTAGGCATGCATGCACGGCCACCCTCCATTAATTTCTATGGGACTGCTGAAAATAGTCAAGTGCCGGCTTGGCTATCTCCGGTGTTCACAAAGAAGTGAATAGACTTATGGGCGCACTTGCACTGAGCGCTTTCCATTCATTTCTATGGGACTGCCCATTCATTTCTAAGGGAAGCATGCTCGCTCAGTTATATTCAAAAATCCCATAGAATTGTATGGAGAGAGCATGCCGCGCATGCACAGTACACTTTTGTTACCACAGTAGGCAGGAGCACATGGACAGTGAGCCCTAACTGGAACTCCGCTCGCTTTCCCTGCCTACTTGCAGTGCAAGCCCTAAGCAGCAAGTCCACAACTGGTCGACATTCCCTACTCTGCTACAGTGCAGGAAAGACAGAGACAGAGACAGAACAACACAGAGAAGGCATTGTACGGGAATGGGTCAGAACTGGAAGGAAAAACAGGACAAAATCGCAAAACATAGAGTAGTCACAAAGTCATAACCAGACGGGAAGCGCAGTACCAAAACTCGCAACATAGAGCGGTCAATGGCAAGCCAAGGTCAATAACAATAATAGCATTCCACACACACACAGAACCAGAATCGGGAGCACAGCTAGGGAGTCACAGACTATGACTGGCAAAAGTGTACAGCCAGGAAGGGGTTTAAACAGAGCACCAAGTCCCAGGATCAGAACCTGATAGATCCATGACTCTGCGCTCGATAAGTCAGACTCTGCACACAGGAACAGAACAGCTGAATAATCAAGCACTGCTAGCTTCACAGCGCGTCTCTTCCGGCACCAAAGCTTTTGACAACTTTCCTTCATGTTCAGTGGCCAATTTTAGAGATAGGTGCAGGTCAAACAACCCCTTTAAATTTTATCTTTTTTATTTTTACAGCAGATTATCAGTATTCCACTGCAGATTTATCAATGGCAAATTCGAACTGTGTGAACATGACCAAATAATCAATGACATTTTTTGTCAATTGAATCCTATACAGTTCTGCTGCCAGGAAGCATATACAGTACACCAGCTGCACCGTCTATACAGATAATACAGGAAGGATATAGATGCATTCAATATGGCTTCCCAAAATAAAAAATATCTATAATTTAAAGAAATAAAACACCCACATTTTTATGTTCTACAGATTTTATGTTCTACATAATGGAAACCTCTGCCACCTAGAAATTCAATGACAAACCAGGCACCATGCCTTGTAGGGCTAGCTCAGCTAAATGTAATGATACCTTTCACTTACCAAACCTTCTGGAACAAGAACTTTTAATGTATATGTAAATGAGCAGTTAAGTGCACCGAGGGCGGGCCCAAGCCACTCTGTGCACCCTTGCTCCTCCTGCTTCCCCTGCCAGCCCCTCCCTCTCCTTCTTTAGTTATAGGGCCAGGGGAGAAGACTATGCAGGAACCTGGCCCGGTCAATCGATAAGGAGAGGGAGGGGCTGGCAGAGGAAGTAGGAGGAGCAAGGGTGCACAGAGTGGCTTGGGCCCGCCCTCGGTGCACTTAACTGCTCATTTACATATGGATTAAAAGTACTTTTACTCTAGAACGAAGCAGCGTGTCACTAAGTGAAAGCTATCATTACATTCAGCCGAGCTAGCCCTAAAAGGTATTGTGCCTGGTTTGTCAATTTCATGGTGACAGACTCTCTTTAAAAACTTGTGACTTTCCCTTTAACCCTTTTAAAGGGGTTCACTGCTTTTGCTATATTTATGACGATCAATATAGCAAAAGCAGACCACCCCTTCAAGGATGCAACGCCATTCAGTGTGTTTTTTAATGAGCACATTCCAACTTTTTTTATGTTATGTTGTCGTAGACTTGTTTTTTGCGGGATGAGTTGTATTTTTCAGTGTCATCATTTTGGGGCACAACTCTTTTTGGGGAGCTAAAAAAAATTCACCCATTTTCCATTCTTTTTACTTTGTTATATATTTTTGCACCAGTCACTGTGCGACATAAATAACATGTACCCATTCTGAGGGTACATGTTCAGTTAGGCCTCCTGCACACGACCGTATGGCTTTTTCAGTGTTTTGCGGTCCGTTTTTCACGGATCCGTTGTTCCGTTTTTTGTTTCCGTTCTGTTTCCATTTCTGCTCCGTTTTTTCCGTTCCGTTTTTCCGTATGGCATACACGGTATACAGTAATTACATAGATAAAATTGGGCTGGGCATAACATTTTCAATAGATGGTTCCGCAAAAAACGGAACGGAAACGGAAGACATACGGATGCATTTCCGTATGTGTTCCGTTTTTTTGCGGACCCATTGACTTGAATGGAGCCACGGAACGTGATTTGCGGGCAATAATAGGACATGTTCTATCTTTCAACGGAACGGAAAAACAGAAATATACGGAAACGGAATGCATACGGAGTACATTCCGGATTTTTTGCGGAACCATTGAAATGAATGGTTCCGTATACGGAACACAAAAAACGGCCAGTAAACGGGGAAATAAACGGTCATGTGCAGGAGGCCTAACACTGGAGGATTCCCCGTACAGTGATCTTCAGCATAGACCTGAGTGGGCCCCAGCATTTGCCTGGGTTTGCCGGGTGCTGATGCCAGCCCAGTGTATATCCCCCATGGCCAGCCGGACATATTGTAATTTTTTTCCAGACGCTGGCATAAATTATAGGTCAAGTCCATGCCAACTCCTCCCTGGCATAGATTCAAATTGTGACTAATTTATTAAAGAGGTCCTCCCATGATTAATGTAAAAAAATACAACCAGACATCATACAGTACATCACAATCTCTTTCTATCAAAGCTAGAACCAGCCCTGGACCTCCCATGGATCCAGAGATCTCCCCATTCATTGCTCCATTTGCTCTGCTAGATTTATTTCAATCTGTCAGCTCAGAGGGTGTGTGCTTTCTCAGGGGGGCGTTTCCTGTCTGCTGCGACTGGTGACAGTTGAAGGATGGAACTGAGCATGTGTTTCCATCTCAGTGAGCAGGACAAAAAAATAAGAAAAAGAACAAACAGCAGGTGGCGCTGTACAAATACATTTTATTGAATAACTTAGTGGCTATGCTAAATTTTTAATTACATGCAATTACAAAAGTATTTAGATCCAGGTGCCGGTTTGAAAAATGCTGAATATTTTTCGTGGGACAACCCCTTTAACAGGCATCTGCCTCTTAATACATTAGGCGCATCTGACATGGGAGAGCAAGACTGGCATAGGAGATAAATCTCCCCTTCAGCATCCATCCACTCATGGATGACTGGAGTGGGGGTGGATGTTCCCCAGTATTTTGCACTTGTGCAAACTTTTCCTATAGTAGTATTCTATAGAAATTCTACAGGATTATAAAAACGTGGCTGCTTTCTTCCAAAAACAGCACCACACCTGTTCACAGGTTCATGTTCGGTATTGCAGCTGAGCCCGAGTCGTTTTAATAGAGCTGAGCTGCAATACCAGACACAACCTGTGCACAGGTGCGGCGCTGTTTCTTCAAGAAAGCAGCCGTGTTTCGTAATCCCGTGCAACCTCTTTGACCTGCCCTTGTAGGTAGAAGAAAGTGTAAGACTTTTTCAGTGAGGTTAACCAGGAAGGGGGCAAATATTTTTTCACAACCCTTTGCTATTGACTTTTTAAAACAATTTCTATTTTTAAACCGACGGAAAAAGACGGAACCTTTATGGAACTAGATTACGGATGTAAATTATATTTATTTATCCAGTTTCCAGACTTAGGGCACCAGCCATCTGCCAAGTATGAGAGATGTCCCTCCAGCCTTTGGTATATTTCCCATTGTGGAGCCTGACCTACAAGTCATCAATGCATTAAGCCGTATGAATAAATCACCTTCTTAATCGATACAATGTAATTGGCTAAATAACAGAATAGATTGTTAGAAATATATCCCTACAGTAAGTTACCCGCACTGTCTGCAGAAAATACTGCAACGAGCTCGACTTCCGCAAAGTTCCGTTTTATAAATCCTTCAGGAGTGAATCCATTTTAATAATATCCATGATTCTTGTATTGTTAGCAGACAGAAGAAAGCCGAGCCGTAGCTCAAAGCTTTGAAATGTAGAATTTATTTTTATTCTTTACAACCTGTGTCTCTTTTTACTGCAGAGTCGAAAATTTATGCAGGGAAATTTGCAAATTTTTGTCTCTTTGTAAACTTCAATGAGAGGATCAGACTTGTAGAGTATTCTGGAGGCATATTAAAGGAAATGTTCTTGCATCAGGTTCTCCCTCCTCTTTACCCATTCTCTATACTCTTCAGGCCCCTTTCACACGAGCGCGCTTTCCGCGCTGGTGCATTGTGTGACGTGAACTCACAGCACCCGCACTGAATCCTGACCCATTCATTTCAATGGGTCTGTGTACATAAGCGTTTTTTTTTTCACGCATCAGTTCTGCATTGCTTGAAAAACGCAGCATGTTCTATATTCACGCAGCCCCGGCCCCAAGGAAGTGCGGATGCGATGCTTTTTTCACTGATGGTTGCTAAGAGATGTTGTTTGTAAACCTTCAGTTTTTTTATCACGCGCGTGAAAAACGCATCAAAAGGCATTGCACCCGCGCGGAAAAAACTGAACAACTGAACGCAATCGAAGAAATAACTGACTGAACTTGCTTGCAAAATGGTGCGAGTTTCACTGAACGCACCCTGAACGCATCTAGAGCCAATCCGTCACGTGAAAAAGGCCTTATTGGGACATTTCCTTGTAAAAATAGAGATTTTCCAGTCCTAACAGCCCACCGGTAGTATTTAAGGAGGTCAGACTGTACAGACCTGAGTGGTGCACGTGACTCCCCACTCTAGGATGTGGAAGAATATAGACAAACATAGTTGTAACTTAAACAAGGCGAACTTTACTGCACTCACGTGAGGCATCATGCTTAGCGGTTACACTAGTCTTTTGGCAGGAAACAGGCTTAACCCCTTAGGGACCCATGACGTACCGGTACGTCATGTATAGTTCCGATCACCGCCGCTCGGCGGGCGGTGATCGGAACCCGATGCCTGCTCAAATAATTGAGCAGACACCTTGGCTAAATGCTCCCCGTGTCGTCAATTCAGACCTGCGGTTTGCGGCTTTTACCTGGTGCGGCGGGTGCAGGTGCCATCGGGTCCCCGTGGGGCTGTAGGGGGGACCCGATGGCATGGAAGGCAGCGCGATGCCTTCCGGTGACGAGCCTGTGAGATCCAGCCCCCTGGATCTCACAGGCCGGAAGCTGTATGAGTAATACACACAGTATTACTCATACAGCCAATGCATTCCAATACAGAAGTATTGGAATGCATTGTAAAGGATTAGACCCCCAAAAGTTCAAGTCCCAAAGTGGGATAAAAAATAAAGTGAAAGAAAAGTTGAAAAAATAAAGTTTTCCCCCCAAAAAATTAAAAGTTTCAAGTAAAAATAAACAAAAACGTCATTTTCCCCAAATAAAGTTAAAAATTGGTAAAAAATAGGGAAGGGGGGAGTATACATATTAGGTATCGCCGCGTCCATATAGACCGGCTCTATAAACATATCACATGACCTAATCCCTCAGATAAACATCGTAAAAAATAAAAATAAAAACTGTGCTAAATAAACAATTTTTTTGTCACCTTACATCACAAAAAGTACAACAGCAAGCGATCAAAAAGGCGTTTGCCCACCAAAATAGTAACAATCTAACCATCACCTCATCCCGCAAAAAATGAGCCCCTACCTGAGACAATCGCCCAAAAAATAAAAAAAATATGGCTCAGAATATGGAGACACTAAAGCATCATTTTTTTTTGTTTTAAAAAGCTGTTATTGTGTAAAACTTACATTTAAAAAAAAAGTATTCATATTAGGTATGGCCGCGTTCGCATCGACTGGCTCTATAAAAAATATCACATGACCTAACCCCTCAGATGAACACTGTAAAAAATAAAAACTGTGCTAAATAAACCATTTTTTGTCACCTTACATCACAAAAAGTGTAATAGCAAGCGATCAAAAAGTCACACGAACCCCAAAATAGTGCCAATAAAACCGTCATCTCATCCTGCAAAAATCATACCCTACCCAAGGTAATCGCCCAAAGACTGAAAAAATTATGGCTCTCAGACTATGTAAACACTAAAACATGATTTTTTTTGCTTCAAAAATGAAATCATTGTGTAAAACTTACATAAATTTAAAAAAAAGTATACATATTAGGTATCGCCGCGTCCGTATCGACCGGCTCTATAAAAATATCATATGACCTAACCCCTCAGATGAACACCGTAAAAAATGTAAAATAAAAACTTTGCTAAATAAACATTTTTTTGTCACCTTACATCACAAAAAGTGTAATATCAAGCCATCAAAAAGTCACACGCACCCCAAAATAGTGCTAATAAAACCATCATCTCATCCCGCAAAAATCATACCCTACCCAAGGTAATCGTCCAAAAACTGAAAACATTATGGCTCTCAGACTATGGAAACACTAAAACATGATTTTTTTTGCTTCAAAAAATAAATCATTGTGTAAAACTTACATAAATAAAAGAAAAGTATACATATTAGGTATCGCCGCATCCGTGACAACCTGGTCTATAAAGATATCACATAATCTAACCTGTCAGATGAATGTTGTAAATAACAAAAAATAAAAACGGTGCCAAAACAGCTATTTCTTGTTATCTTGCCTCACAAAAAGTGTAATATAAAGCAACCAAAAATCATATGTACCCTAAACTAGTACCAACAATATTGCCACCCTATCCCGTAGTTTCTAAAATGGGGCAACTTTTTTGGAGTTTCTACTCTAGGGGTGCATCAGGGGGGCTTCAAATGGGACATGGTGTCAAAAAAACCAGTCCAGCAAAATCTGCCTTCCAAAAAACGTATGGCATTTCTTTCCCTCTGCGCCCTGCCGTGTGCCCGTACAGTAGTTTACGACCATATATGGGGTGTTTCTGTAAACTACAGAATCAGGGCCATAAATATTGAGTTTGGTTTGGCTGTTAACCCTTGCTTTGTAACTGGAAAAAAAATTATTAAAATAGAAAATCTGCCAAAAAAGTGCAATTTTGAAATTGTATCTCTATTTTCCATTAATTCTTGTGGAACACCTAAAGGGTTAACGATGTTTGTAAAATCAGTTATGAATACCTTGAGGGGTGTAGTTTCTTAGATGGGGTCACTTTTATGGAGTTTCTACTCTAGGGGTGCATCAGGGGGACTTCAAATGGGACATGGTGTCAAAAAAACCAGTCCAGCAAAATCTGCCTTCCAAAAACCGTATGGCATTCCTTTCCTTCTGCGCCCTGCCGTGTGCCCGTACAGTAGTTTACGACCATATATGGGGTGTTTCTGTAAACTACAGAATCAGGGCCATAGATATTGAGTTTGGTTTGGCTGTTAACCCTTGCTTTGTAACCGGAAAAAAAATTATTAAAATAGAAAATCTGCCAAAAAATTGTATCTCTATTTTCCATTAATTCTTGTGGAACACCTAAAGGGTTAACGATGTTTGTAAAATCAGTTTTGAATACCTTGAGGGGTGTAGTTTATAGAATGGGGTCATTTTTGGGTGGTTTCTTTTATGTAAGCCTCGCAAAGTGACTTCAGAACTGAACTGGTCCCTAAAAATTGGGTTTTTGAAAATTTCTGAAAAATTTCAAGATTTGCTTCTAAACTTCTAAGCCTTGTAACATCCCCAAAAAATAAAATATAATTCACAAAATGATCCAAACATGAAGTAGACATATGGGGAATGTAAAGTAATAACTGTTTTTGGAGGTATTACTATGTATTATAGAAGAAGAGAAATTTAAACTTGGAAATTTGCAATTTTGTACAAATTTTTGGCAAATTTGGTATTTTTTTATAAATAAAAATGATTTTTTTTTACTTCATTTTACCAGTGTCATGAAGTACAATATGTGACGAAAAAACAATATCAGAATGGCCTAAGTAATTTAAAGCGTTTTAAAGTTATCAGCACTTAAAGTGACACTGGTCAGATTTGCAAAAAATGGCCAAGTCCTTAAGGTGAAAGAGGGCCGAGTCCTTAAGGGGTTAAAGGTTATGCACACCTTCGAGGGAATATTTTTTATTTTTTTATGATTGCATTTTACTCATTTTGGGCTAAAAATAATTTTTTCAATTAGTCATTTTTCATTAAAAATATTCAGCCGTTCTGTCACAAAAGGTTAAAGAGTAGTGTCACTTCATCAACTGGCATTTATCATGTAGAGAAAGTTAATACAAGGCACTTACTAATGTATTGTGATTGTCCATATTGCCTCCTTTGCTGGCTGGATTCATTTTTCCACCACATTATACACTTCTTGTTTCCATGTTATGACCACCCTTCAATCCAGCATCGGTGGACGTGCTTGTACACTATAGAAAAAAGCACTGTTCTGTCTGGTGGCTGGGACTACAGAAACGCACACAGGCTGGCGCTTTTTCCTGTAGTGTGCAAGCACGGCTACCGATGCTGGATTGAAGAGTGGTCGTAACCATGGAAACAAGAAGTGTATAATGTGATGGAAAAATTAGTCTAGCCAGCAAAGGAGGCAATATGGACAATCACAATACATTAGTAAGTGCCCTGTGATGGCACTCACAGTATATAATGTGATGGGAAAATTAATCCAGCCAGTAAGAGAGACAATATGGACAATCACAATACATTAGTAATTGCCTTGTATTAACTTTCTCTAATAAATGCTATTTGCTGAAGTAAGACGACCCCTTTAACTGTTTCTCTAGCTGTGAGAATGGTACTTTTTACTTTCACTTTGTGCTGTTCATCTAATAACCCTTAGCTCTAAATTACTAAGATTATCTGACAGATTTTCTGACCAATGATTGGTCAGATGGCCAATTTTATTACATGACACGGAGGCTCCTATTGCTATCTCTTTCTTTACTAAAATCATAGCAGCAAAGAACAAACATTTCATTTAAGATGATAACCATGGTAACCAACCCCTCCCCACTGGGCCAGTATAACAGTCCTGGACTCTGTCAACTTCTCCTTTTTCTTTGCTGCTCTTCTCACAGATAAGTACTAGTTTTTCTCCTTATATCTGTGGGTAGAGATATACAGATTATTTTACGGATATTTGTACTGTATAATATATCTTGATATTGTGTTGTTGATTTAACCCTCTTGTGCGTGGGGAGTATTCCCCTCCGCTCTGGGGGTCATATTTTTCTAGATATATTTAGTCCTTTGGGTTATTTGGGTTTGTCCCCCTTTTTTCCTCCCTCTCTGGTGCTGTTTTCTTCCCCTTTCATTCGCCCCCCCTGGCGTTTTTTCTCTGGCCGTTGTGCCATCTCTGTTCCTACCTTGCCTGCGCCGTTCGGTGCTCTACTATCATCTGAGGCGACCGAAATCTCGCGCGATTTCGGCCGCCATTTTCCTCCGTCTTCTTCCTGCTGCGGCTAGTTTTCGCGCTCCCCGCACTTGCTCTCGGCGAGATCCCGCGGGAATTCGCGAGATTTCGGACGTTTCTTGCCACTAAGAACACCGGAGCTTCTCTGCCCCTGCAGCATCTCTCTGTCTGCCTTCCGGACCCTCGTTTTTTCATTTGTAGACCCATATAAGCCTCACCTCTGTTCCCCTGTGTATTATCCTCCCTGGGTTTTTTTTTTAGCAGGTATATAGTTTACTGGCTCATTAGGCATTATGTCTAAGGACAACATGCATGGGAATAGCCCTGTCCCTGAGGTCATGGATGTTATTCCTCATGTCCAGGAGTCAAGCACCATGTCTAGTGATGCGCAGTCCTTGGCGATACAACGCTCTGTAGCTGAAGCTATTCAGGCCGCTATGGGATTCATGTCCTCGGCCATATCTAGCTCCATTTCTGAAGCCCTTATGGCTTGTCCTTCCTCCTCCAAACCATTGGGGTCTCAACCATCTGAAAATGTGTTATCAGCCTCCAGAAACAATACGACTGGTGGAACTATAGCCACCCAGGATGGCGCGCACCGTTCGCGCAAGAGAGCCTACGCCCGCCAGGCAGAAAAGGCGAGGCAATGGAAATGCGCCAGAGCACAGCATGAGAGTGGTTTGGATTCCGAACTCGCTTCTGATGAGGAGGCTCAGTACCAGTCTTTGGAATTTGTAGACATGGAGGAGGAGGATCCTTTGGATGCGGACCTGCCGGGTCCATCCTCTGTATCAGCTGCACCACTTGCTACATCCATTGAGGTTCCTTTGGAATCCTCTGCAATTTTGGATCCTGCGGGTGAACCTCTCTTTGACCCGGATGCACTCCATCATCCGAGGTCGGCGGAGTGGCTCCCGTCCTCCCATTTAGCCAAATACCTAGAGGCCCGTGTTCGTCAGCCCCTTTCTAAGGAAGCGCGTAATAAGCTTAAGGCTAAGTGCCCCAGACCTATTGTCCCCAACAAGGTCTGCGAGACGCCCGTAGTAGACCCTAAGATGTGTGAGTTTCTATCAAAATCGGGGTGGAACCCTAGGAAGGGCCTTGAATCGGCCTTAAAGTCCTGTGAGGACAAATTATTGGACCTTTTGGGCCCACTGACTAAGATGTTTGAACTGGCAGAGTCAGCCAGAACCCAGAATACTATGGTGGATCCGGAGGAACTCCGGGGATGGGTACAACGTGCAGTGTGTATCACAGGCAACGTAAATACCTCGCTCTCTATTGAGAGGCGTAAGGCAATCCTCTTCAAAATTGAGCCTAAGCTCTCTAACTTAGCCCTAACGGAAGCTGGTAAAGAGGCCCAGGGATTGCTGTTTGGAGATTCCTTCATAAAGGATCTGTCTCGGTTTGTGGGAGCCTTCACTGCCCTTGATAGGGCTCAGACATCAATGAAGCGTGTTTTCCAGGGTCGGGTCTCTAACAGGGCCGGCAGCTCTAGGGGCCGCCTGTCCGACCGATCATCCTACCAGACCCGTGGTTCGGGTCGAGGCTCCTTCTCTTATCGACCCTCCAGCCAAGAATTCCGGCAGCCGCCCGCCTTTTCCCCACCCGCGGTTCTTCATGGCGATCACGTGGAGCCAGAAGATCATCTTCCAGGCGCCCTTTCGGTAAGTCGAATCCCATCGTCTTCTTTGGTTCCTTGGGTGGGGGGCAGGCTTCGTATTTTTTCCCATGTCTGGTCAACCATCACTGCCGACCCATGGGTTCTCTCTACCGTCCAAGGGTTTCACATAGAGCTGGTTTGCTCCCAGGTCCCTCCCCCATATCCGGTGGTTCTCCCGACCTCAAAGCGCCTGCTGTTACACCAGGAGTTGACAGCACTGTGTCAGAAGGGCACCATAGAGCGGGCTCCCTCTTCATCCGGGGGCATCATAAGCAGTATGTTCCTAGTGGCCAAAAAAGGAGGCCAGATGCGACCCGTGATCAACCTCCGGGCACTAAACGCCTTCGTGCAATATCGGCACTTCAAGATGGAGGGCATTCACCTCCTCAGAGATATGCTCCTCCACGGAGATTGGATGGTCAAACTAGACCTGAAAGATGCCTACCTGACAGTACCGGTTGCCGAGTCATCCAGGGATCTCCTTCGTTTCTTCTGGAACATGGAGGTATGGAGGTTCACATGTCTACCCTTCGGGCTCTCTTCAGCCCCTTGGTGCTACACCAAGCTTCTGCGCCCAGTCATATCCTGTCTCCGCAGTCGGGGGATTCGCCTGATTATTTATCTGGACGATATACTCATCATGGCCCAGAGCCCTGCAGTCCTTCTTACTCATCTGCAGTGGTCCATAGAGCTGTTGTCTCGGTTAGGATTCCTCCTCAACCTGGAGAAATCGTCTCTTACTCCTGCCCAATCCATCGAATTCTTGGGCTTCACTATCGATTCTTCCACGGAGACCCTCAGCCTCCCGCCCTCCAAGATTTGTGCCATCCGCAAGGAGCTTCTTCACACCCTCTCCGTTCCACAGGTTTCCTTACGACACCTAGCCCGCATCATAAGGCTCCTCTCATCGTCCATCCAGGCAGTCTTTCCAGCTCCGCTGCACTATCGAGGCATGCAGCGCCTCAAGATTGCCCACCTTCAGTCGAGGGCATCTTATGCGGATTTGATCACCTTGGACATGGACACCAGAGACGAATTGACGTGGTGGATCCACAACTTGGAGGCATGGAACGGGAAAACGATCTTTGGTCCTCGTCCAGATTTCACGATAGTCGGGTGCCAGTCTACTGGGCTGGGGAGCTTACTGCAACGGTGTGACTACCGGGGGACGCTGGTCCGAGGAGGAGGCCGGTCTTCACATCAACGCCTTGGAGCTGCTAGCGGGTTCATTTGCAGTTCGCAGTTTTGCGAACTGCTTAGCCTAGGCTTGCATCAGACTGCGGATGGGTCAACATCTCGGCGGTTCGTTACGTCAATGCCATGGGAGGCACACATTCCGCGACTCTGTCCCACTTGGCTCGAGACTTCTGGACGTTCTGCCTGGCCAGAAAGATCACTGTGACGGCGGAGTATCTACCGGGTCTCCACAATACTCACGCGGACTGGAGCTCGCGTTTTCTGTCGGACTCCAGCGATTGGAGATTAGACAGCACAGTTTTCTCCTCCATATCTTCCCATTGGGGTCCTTTCCATTTAGACCTATTCGCGTCCCGTTTGAACGGCCAAGTTCCGCGGTTTTACAGCTGGCGTCCGGATCCAGACGCAGAGGTGGTCGATGCGTTTCTACAGGACTGGTCCGGCCACCTCACTTACGCTTTCCCTCCATTTGCTATGATTCCCCGAGTTTTGGCTCAGGTCCGCCGTCAAGGTGCGGATCTCGTACTCATAGTCCCGTTCTGGACCACCCAATCGTGGTTTCCTCAGCTTCTGGAGTGCCTGATCCAATGCCCTCTGCTTCTTCCAGTCTTCCCAGACACCTCCTATTGGATCCATCAGGTCTGGGGCACCCTCTCGTCCTCGAAGACTCCTTTCAACTCTTGGCTTGCAGAACCTGGGACGTCGCTGGAATTTCGGAGTCAACTAGACGCCTATTGGACGAGGCATGGGCTCCGGGGACCAGACGATCTTATCGGACAGCCTGGAAATCTTGGGCTGATTGGTGCCTGGCTAGGCACCTGGATCCCGTTTCAGCTCCTGTAACTGAGATTCTCCAATTCCTTACATCTCTTTTCGATGAGGGTAAGGTGTACCGTACCATCAACTTATACCGTTCTTCCATTTCCGCCTCTCACCAGGGGTTTGAGGGGTGCCCGGCGGGTCAGCACCCTCTAGTATGCCGTCTTCTCAGAGGTTCCCGCCTTTCTCGTCCTCCCAGACCTCGTTTCTCCTCTACCTGGGATGTCTCCTCTCTGCTGTCCTTGTTCTCCTCGTGGCCGTCTAATGCGGACCTTTCTCTTCGTCAGCTCTCTGCTAAGTTGGTCTCTCTATTTTGCTTAATCTCTTGCAAGCGAGTCTCAGATTTCCGCACTCTGGATCATGACGCTCGCTCGTTCACTCCAGAGGGTGTCGTGTTTAACATCACGCGGCGCACCAAGACCAACATTCGGACTGTTTCTTATCCTAGTTTCCCGGATGTTCCTGCTCTCTGCCCAGTAGCCTGTCTCCGAGAATATGAGGTTCGTACTGACCCTCATCGCTCCCCTGCCTGTCCTCAGCTTTTTCTGTCATACCGGCGTCCCTTCCGTCCTGTCACCACGGTCACTCGGTCTGAATTTGGCAACAGTTTGCCTTGTTCAGGACTGGTGGCTGAGACTGCGGGCACTGTGACTGGTGGCTGAGACGGCTAGCACTGACTGGTGGCTGAGACTGCGGGCACTGTGACTGGTGGCTGAGACACCTGGCACTGACTGGTGGTGCTGAGACTGCGGCTGTGCCTGAGACTGTTGACTGCGGCTAATTGCTGAGACGGCCGGCACTGACTGGTGGTGCTGAGACTGCGGGCACTGTGACTGGTGGCTGAGACAGCTGGCACTGACTAGTGGTGCTGAGAATGAGGCTGAGACTGTTGAGTGTGGCTAGTTGCTGAGACTTCTGTCACTATGACTGGTGGCTGTGGCTGGTGGCACTGACTGGTGGATGAGACGGCTCACACTGACTGGTGGCTGACACGACTGGCACTGACTGGTGGCTGAGACTGCGGGCACTGTGACTGGTGGCTGAAACGGCTAGCACTGACTGGTGGCTGAGACGGCTGGCACTGAGTGGTGGCTGAGACTGTGTGCACTGTGACTAGTGGCTGTAGTTGGTGGCACTGACTGATGGCTGAGACGGCTGGCACTGACTGATGGCTAAGATGACTGACACTGACTGGTGGCTTCGACTGTGGGCACTGTAACTGGTGGCTGAGATGGCTGGCACTGACTGGTGGTGCTCAGACTGCTGGCACTGTGACTGGTGGCAATCACTGATGGCTTAGATGGATGGCACTGACTGGTGGCTGAGAAGGCTGGCACTGACTGGTGGCTGAGACGACTGGCACTGACTGGTGACTGAGACGACGGGCACTGTGACTAGTGGCTTAGACGACTGACACTGACTGGTGGCTGAGACTGTGGGCACTGTGACTGCTGGCTGAGACGGCTGGCACTGACTGGTGGCTGAGACTGTGGGCACTGTGACTGGTGGCTGAGATGTCTAGCACTGACTGGTGGCTGAGACTGCGGGCACTGTGACTGGTGGCTGAGATGTCTAGCACTGACTTGTGGCTGAGATGTCTAGCACTGACTGGAGGCTGAGAAGGCTGGCACTGACTGGTGGCTGAGACGACTGGCACTGACTGGTGACTGAGACGACGGGCACTGTGACTAGTGGCTTAGACGACTGACACTGACTGGTGGCTGAGACTGTGGGCACTGTGACTGCTGGCTGAGACGGCTGGCACTGACTGGTGGCTGAGACTGTGGGCACTGTGACTGGTGGCTGAGATGGCTGGCACTGACTGGTGGTGCTGAGACTGCTGGCACTGTGACTGGTGGCAATCACTGATGGCTGAGATGGCTGGCACTGTGACTGGTGGCTGAGACAGCTAGCACTGACTGGTGGCTAAGACAGCTGGCACTAACTGGTGGCTGACACGACTGGCACTGACTGGTGGCTGAGACTGTGGGCACTGTGACTGGTGGCTGAGACAGCTGGCACTGACTGTTGGTGCTGAGACTGCGGCTGTGCTTGAGACTGTTGTCTGCAGCTAATTGCTGAGACGACTGGCACTGACTGGTGGTGCTGAGACTGCTGGCACTGTGACTGATGGCTGTGGCTGGTGGCACTGACTGATGGCTGAGACGGCTGGCACTGACTGATGGCTAAGATGACTGACACTGACTGGTGGCTTCGACTGTGGGCACTGTGACTGGTGGCTGAGATGGCTGGCACTGACTGGTGGTGCTCAGACTGCTGGCACTGTGACTGGTGGCAATCACTGATGGCTTAGATGGATGGCACTGACTGGTGGCTGAGACTGCAGGCACTGTGACTGGTGGCTGAGATGTCTAGCACTGACTGGTGGCTGAGACTGCGGGCACTGTGACTGGTGGCTGAGATGTCTAGCACTGACTGGTGGCTGAGATGTCTAGCACTGACTGGAGGCTGAGAAGGCTGGCACTGACTGGTGGCTGAGACGACTGGCACTGACTGGTGACTGAGACGACGGGCACTGTGACTAGTGGCTGAGACGACTGACACTGACTGGTGGCTGAGACTGTGGGCACTGTGACTGCTGGCTGAGACGGCTGGCACTGACTGGTGGCTGAGACTGTGGGCACTGTGACTGGTGGCTGAGATGGCTGGCACTGACTGGTGGTGCTGAGACTGCTGGCACTGTGACTGGTGGCAATCACTGATGGCTGAGATGGCTGGCACTGTGACTGGTGGCTGAGACAGCTAGCACTGACTGGTGGCTAAGACAGCTGGCACTAACTGGTGGCTGACACGACTGGCACTGACTGGTGGCTGAGACTGTGGGCACTGTGACTGGTGGCTGAGACAGCTGGCACTGACTGTTGGTGCTGAGACTGCGGCTGTGCTTGAGACTGTTGTCTGCAGCTAATTGCTGAGACGACTGGCACTGACTGGTGGTGCTGAGACTGCTGGCACTGTGACTGATGGCTGTGGCTGGTGGCACTGACTGATGGCTGAGACAGCTGGCACTGACTGATGGCTAAGACGACTAACACTGACTGGTGGCTGAGACTGTGGGCACTGTGAATGGTGGCTGAGATGGCTGGCACTGACTGGTGGTGCTGAGACTGCTGGCACTGTGACTGGTGGCAATCACTGATGGTTGAGATGGCTGGCACTGAGTGGTGGTGCTGAGACCACTGGCAGCAGCTGGAGGCTAATCTTATAGCAGCAGCAGCTGCTGTATTTGTGTCTGACAGGACTGTGTGGTGTGCCCTGTGTTTATTGGGCGCCGCAATTGTAGGCGGTACCGGCAGCGTGTAGGACAGCGCTGTTGCTGTGGGCGGTTCAGGATGCCTGAGGTGCGCCGTGTTTTTATTGGCCACCGGTGCGCTGATGTGGGCAGTCCAGGTGGCCGGCGCAATTGTGGGCGGTACCTGCGGTGTGTGGGGCGGCTTTGATGTTACCACGCTGTTGCTGTAGGCGGTTCAGGAGGCCTGAGGTGCGCCATGTTTGTATTGGCCAGCGGCGCACTGATGTGGGAGGTCCGGGCGGCTGTGTGGTGCGCTGCGTAACATCGGCACACACGCATCGACACATCGCAGGCACATAAGAATTTTATTCTAAAGGATATTCCATGTCACTATCTATTTAAGCAAAAACCATACCATTTGTGCAGAAATCCACACACAAAATCCAGTGTGAAGTCATAAAGGTGTAAGCAGCGTGGTCAAGTGCACGGTAGGGGGGGGGGGTGTATCTCACCCGGTTTTCCAGTTTAGTTGGATGAGGTGCCAGGTATCCAGAGATGTTTTAGTAAGGCATAGCTTGCTGGAGATGGTTTTTATTAGAGTTATATGGATTGGATTTCTTTGGACTGGAGGCAGGTTGGTAGTGGGAGTCTCTCAGTCCCCACCCCTAGTCCACTACAGGTATTTACTTGGCCTGAAGTGAGGCCAGCTGTGATTAATCACTGAGGGATAAAGCAACCCTCAGTGTATGTGTTCTGGGAAGAGGAATTGAGTCTAGGGAGAGAAGGAAGCCTGAGAGGCTTGGTGTGGTCACAGCCAGGAGGGCTGTTAGCCTGGATGGAGGCATCGTGTGGTCAGAGTCAGGCTGGGGCAGACTGGGAACTTAAAGTGGCCCTTTAAAAAAAAATTCTAAAAGTGGCCCCATGTTGTAGTGGTGTCCAAATTGACAGATGGTGGGGCAACACGAATAGGCAGGGCTAGCAATACCATAGAGCAAAATACTGTCTCAGCAGAAACATATACCCCAGTGTAGCACAATATATTGACCCAAGAGCTGTCCTTCTGTTGTGGCCATCAATAGATGCCATTTTCTGTCCTCCTCCTCCATTTGTCTCTGATTAAGATATGGAGCAAGGGGCTTAGGAGGTGAGATGTGGGCCACAGAAGTTGAATTCAGAGGGCATGTGTAGTCACTGGTGGGGTACATGAGTTTCTGATTCTCATAAGGTTAAATACCGCTGAGAGCTCATTATGTACCTGGCTAGCGGCAGAGAGGAGGGCTTGGGTGGCCCCATGGGCATCGTCCCACCAGGAAATTTCCCTGTAAGATCTATGGCCAATCCGTCCCTGGGGTCAGGAGTATGTTGGACCATGGTCCCCCCAAGTGGCATGTTGGTCACAGCCACGAGGCTGCTGGACCATATGGCTGTGTGAAGCCGGACCTCCCCCTGGTGTGAACGGTGATTTATAGGTGAGTCAGGAACCATCTATTGTATTAGTTAGAGCCTAGATGGGCAGGTTTTGTTTCGTGTTTTGCCGGTGCTGTAGCTTCCAAGTGAGGACATAACTTGGATGTGTATGTGATGCTGAAGTGACCAAATAAAGCACGGTTTGTACTTTAAAGGATAACTGTCATGTTTTCATAAAAAAAACTATTTTAGGATATGTTACTGCTGCAGCAGCATTATGTATAAAGCAATCTTTAGTTTCTTCACATATCACTGTTTTCCTTGAGGTTTTCCCTTAGTTACGGCTGTTTAAACATTTACAATATGAGGACCATCTCAAGATGGCTCCTCTGCCAGTTCTCTGAGGCCAAAACTGCTTTCCCTCACTTCCCATTCACACTTTCTGTAGCCAGCAGCTCCCTGCCAGCCAATCAGATTGGATTACTGAGAGACACGCCTCCTCACACTGAAGCCTAATGCAGGCATGCAGTGTGAAGGACCGCCCCTCTGTTATCTGTTTATACTAAAAGGAAGACCAGGGCAGTCTTTAACGTGGGGAAAAAGGGGCAGCTGCCCCGGGCCCAGTTGCTCCTGGGGGGCCCAAGACAACTGCCTCTTGAGCCCTGCTGGCCAGTGGCTTAAGTGTTGGGTGGGCGTTGCCCTGGGCGCAAAATTTCAGGGGGGCGCTAGCAGGGCCGCACCGCCAATTAGGCAAAGTAAAGTGGTGGCCCCAGACGGCGCGGCCCTGGTGACAAGTGGGGGGCGGCGGCAGGGCACAGGGAGATGAGCGCTTCCATTGTGGTCAACTGTATCGCCGTCCTCAGGACAGCGATACAGATAGATGTGCTGTGGCGGGGAAAGAGAGGAAGAGGCATCTCCCTTCCCCGTTCCTCTGATAGGCTGCAGGCACTAGGCCTGCAGCCTATCAGAGGCGGGTGCAGGCGGCGCAATTACGTCATCGCGCCGCCTGAGCCGTACAGCGTGGGACACAGGCCGGAAGAGGCCTGCATCGAATCGCTGCCAGCCTGATGTGTTTATTTTTTTATATGGTACTACTTACTGGCACATGATAGGGGGCAGCTATAGGGGCACTTGTTACTAGCACATGATTGGGGGGCATCTATGGGGCACTTGTTATTGTCACATGATTGGGGGGCATCTATGGGGGTACTTGTTACTGGCACATGATTGGGGCGCATCTATGGGGGAACTTGTTACTGGCACATGATTGGGGGGCATCTATGGGGGCACTTGTTACTGGCACATTATTGGGGGGCATCTATGGGGGCACATCTTACTGGCACATTATTGGTGGCACTGTGGGGGCATCTATGGAGGTACTTCTTACTGGCACACTATTGGTGGCACTTTTTACTGGCACTTTATTAAGTGGCACTATGGGGGCATCTTTGGGGGCACTTCTTACTGGCACATTATTGGGGGCATCTACTGAGGCCACAAAGAAAGGGCTATTTTATATAGGAGAAGGGGGAGAGGAACACTATGGGGGCTTCTACTGAGGCCACAAAGAAGGGGTATTTTATATGGGGGGCTCTGTATAGGGGCGTTTTATACTGGGGAACATTATAGTGGGTACTATGGGGAAGGGGAGAGAGGAGTACTATGGGCTCATCTATGGGGGGCACTAAGAAGGGGTATTTTATACTTGCAAACTATGGGGGGCACTGAGGGCATCTACTGGGGCACTATATATGGGGCATTTTATACTGGTACATTATGGGGGGCACTAGGAAGAAGGGGGGAAAGGAGCACTATGGGGGCATTTACTGGGGGCACTATATAGGGGTATTTTATACTGGCACATTATGGGGGCACTATGGGGACATTAGCTCAACTGGGGGCATTAAAAGGGGTATTTTTTGCACTGGCACATTATAAGGAGAATTATTACTACTGGGGGGCATTATGATGGGCTTTATTACTACTGGGGGTCTATGGGGAACATGATTACTAGTATGAGCACTATGGGAGCATTATTACTTCTGGGGCACAGTGGGGACATGTTGGGGGCACTGTAGGAGCACTATTACTATCATGTGTGCTCTAGCAGAGAATTATTCCTATTGGTTGGACTTTTGGGAGCACTATTACTGTGGGGGCATCTTGGTGCAGTATCAGCTTACCACAATTATTTTTGGGGGATGTTATGTTTACACTATTAGTGTCAGGGGCACTATTTGCTGGGCGCAGTTATTTTAGGGCACTGTGTGCCAATAATTATTGATGGGCACTATGTGCATGGTACTAGTATTACCAGGGGGGTTATCTGTTTCTACAGTATAGTATTGGGGAACACAGCGGCACAGTATTGGGGGTGGTAGGATGATTTTTCCAGAAAATGGGAGGATGATGGAAAAGTAGTAAACTAAGATTTTGTTTGTCAAACTGCAGAGACAAGGAATGGCTGAAAAATGGTGGTCTGGTCTGAAGGTCTGAAAGGAGAAGATGAGGAAAGAGAACATCTACATCAAAGAGACGTCACTGGATGTAAGAGGTATGGGGCGCTGTATTACCCTGTATGTAGGGGTGGAAGGAGGGGTTAGTAGCACAGTACTATCTGCACATTGTAAAAAAAAAAAAGTAATCTGCAAAATAATATATATTTGTGTCAGAAGATGTGCTTTTTTTAATTTTAAAAATAATGATAGTCATTTTATTTGATACTTTTGTGCTGATTCTTTTTATTTTTTCTCTATATTAAGGGACACTATGGTCACCAGAACCACAACAGCTAAACATTGTAGTTCTGGTGTCTATAGCATGTCTCTGCAAGCTTTTTAATGTAAACACTGCCTTTTCAGAAAAAAAGGCCGTATTTACATTACTGCCAAGGAACACCTCTAGTGGCCGCTCATCATTATTAAAGTTTACTACTCTACGAGGTGTGTGGATTTCTTTTTTTCTGTGTGTGTTGTGGTGGAGGGCGTGATTGCATGCTAGGGTGTGGGAAGCCCAAGTAAATTCTTGCCCAGGGTCCGATCAATATTAAAGATGGCCCTTAGGAAGACAGACAAGTCATAGCAACAGTTTTTTAAGGGAGCAGTGGAAATGGACAGAGGACATTAATGAAAGCTGTTATTATAAGTTAATTACTAATTACAGATCTTTTGACAATCATTGACAGACTAACTCAGGTATACATGCCTAGTTGTATTAAACTAGCAAATAAAAATAAAAATATGACCGTTACCCTTTAATCCCTGCTGTCTGTGGAAATCTGACATTGATGTTGTGAGAGAGCAACCCCTACAACAGTTAAAGGGATGACCCCATGATTAATGTAAAAAAATGTCAGTCTATCAAAGCTGGAACCAGCCCTCACATGGATCCAGAGATCTCCCCATCCAATTGAATTTGACCAAAGGATAGGTGCATTTTTTGTACATTAGGCTTAGATTTTGCAATAAATTTCTTCAAGTGGTTCCCCAGTTTTACCCCAGTTTTACTCCATCTGGATATGTATGACATATTTTTGCATCCACTCTGTCCCTTATGTCCTTTCCCAATTTACTCAGTTTCTTAAATTGATTGTCAAGCTTTTACTAAGTGATCCACAGGTTAGGCCATCGCTAGGACAGGGGTCCAACACCCCGCACACATGCCGATCAGCTGTTCGGGTGTAGCTCCATCATGGAAATTTGTGCCAGAACTCCACAGCATCGTCAACCTTGTAGTAGCTGCTTCCATTGACTTCAACGCAAGGGGCTCTATTTTTGTTTTGTTTTCTTTTGTTTCAATTTTAAATGAAACAAATGCATATGTTCCATATACAATGTTGTAAATTGTAACATTTTGATGTTCCTATGATAGAAACTTTGGTCTTATCCAGGTTTCTATAGAAGTTTCCTACAAGTTGTGACTGCTGAGATATCACTTTTTTGCATTGACAAGAAGCCAAAGGAAGTCAATTAGGTCTCGTACTTCATTAATGATCCCCACAAATCACATTTATGGCAGGACTCATATTGAGTGCTTCACTAGACAGTCCTGTATCTAGATACATTTCTGACATATTGGTATTAAGGCTATAAATATAGTGCTGAGATAATTATCTTCTACCGTGGTGAATTCAAGCACATCTCTTTAAGACATTTCTCCAATTAGACGCTCTTTTGAGTCCTATAAGCTTAAGTACATATTCAAAGGTAGGCAAAAAAGGTTAATAAAATTGCTATGTGGTGCAAGATGTTCAATGGGCAAAAGATACAATAAATTAGTCCTCGATGTTACGTAGGTCATTGACCTTTCTGGTTCTTTTTAACTTATGATAGGTAATTTATTTTACCAATTGTTGAGACCTGTTTACTTGCGGTGGTGTTGGCAATGACAGACTCTCAGACTTTAGGAGTTAAATAGTCCAAATAAATGATATTCCTCATAAACACAATATTTGTAATAAAGGATAAGCAGCACTACAAATCCCAATGTGGGAAACAACATACCAGTAGTCGTGGTACCTAATTTTAGGTCCAATTCAAGGTTGGTGCCCGCGGATGAGGATCCCGGCTGAGGGTCCCTTAACGTAGCAAAGATATAGAGAAATCCGCAGCACTCTTCAGTTGTGGAAATTCCGTTTTTATTCAACCAGCAGCATACAATGCGACGTTTCGACCAATACTGGTCTTTATTGAATAACGGATAATATCGGATAAAGACCAGTATTGGTCGAAACGTCGCATTGTATGCTGCTACGGAACTTCTACAACTGAAGAGTGCTGCGGATTTCTCTATATCTTTGCTTCATAAACACAATAGGCATGCGGCAGAATACAGGGCATCCAAGTTAAACGTCACTTGGGGTGAAGCCACAGCACATAAATCATAACAAACGTCAAATAAACACATTTGCATAATCAAGGGAACACAGAATCCATTGGTCCAGCACTGGTCTTGAGGTGAAAGGCAGTAAGACAACTCATTTTTCCCACCTGGTCTTTAAAAAGCATCAGTGCAGGGCTTTGGCAGTGGAAAGCCTCAGACTTGAAGCACACTCCTTATCTCTGACATCTGACCTTAAAAAACTCATTATAACCATTGTGGGCACGGCATCGCAGTAGCTACTGCGCATGCGCCGGCCAACGGCGGCGAGGAGGCGGACCAGAGACACCCACAATGGGCATCGCAGTGCGCATGCCCCGGCCAAGCAATGGATAGCGCAGGCGCGGGATCTCGCTGCAGAGAAGGAGGACGCAAAGGAAGAGCGGGGCGGGCAGAGGAAGAAGCTGGGGCGGGGATATGACGAAAAGAGGCAGAACAGCCTCGGCACCAACGAGGTGAACGCTGCCCTGGGCACTTGCGAGCCCTAATTTACATATGAATAAAAGTCCGTTTTTGCCTTGGGGGAACTTCACAAGAAAATATCAAAGGTACCATTAGAATCATAGACTGCTATGCTAGAGCGCTATGTAAGCGGTCTAGAAGGTCACAATCTGGTGACAGACTCCCTTCAAGTCTTCTTCCTAGAATCTGACCCCTGACCCCTAGTTCTCCCACGTTATGTTATGTATTTTATAATAGGATCCAGATGGATTCCATTGACTTATTGATTCCAACATAATTTAGTCCAGTTTCTTTATTCTTTACTGGACAGACTTGAGCAGCAGGATCAAGAAATAACACAAGTGTGGCATAACCCAAGCCATATACTAGCGAGCATAAAAAAAAGAACATTATTTTTTGAAATATGACATATACAGTAGGAACCCACTTTTTACATACCAGGTGTAAGCAAATGACCTGTATACGGTCATGGCGGTGGTTAACTACCGTCAATGGTTTTTCCAGCCCTCTCTTCAGGACTGATCGGTGGGTTCTGACACCTCATATCCCTGTCAATCAGCTGTTATTCAGTAGCTCCATCCATTGTGTATAATGCACGACACTGGTTACATGGGAATAGCACTGCTGTAACCAGCTCAGTCCACTATATACAATGGCTATAGTTCCGGTGCTGTCTTCCAGAGCTGGAGATACTGCAGAACAGTATATGGATGGCCAACAATGTAAAAAGATGGGAAAACCCCTTTAAGAGTTAGTCTGGCTGGTCCCTAAACACTCCTGACTTGATTGATGTCTTGCAGGCAAGGATATGTCATTACAAGTCAGCTCCGGTGGCATCAATCACCTGTGCACTAAAGCGAGCGGTACTGACTTTGGTTGAATCCCTTCACTACACATGCACTTGAAGCCATGAAGCCACCAGAGCTGGCTTGCAATGACGTGTTCCTGCCTATGGGATGTAAACCTAGCATGGAGAGGTGTCTTAGGAACTGGCCAGCAATGTGCCTCTTCAGGAGTGCAGCCCTACAGCAAAACTGATTTAATTAGTTATTGCCACAACAAAGAATAGGTATAAGGGTGTGTTAAGAAACCTATTCCCCTACAGTATAAGGCACTGGCAGAGGTTTAGGGGGCAGAAAATATTTTGGCCGGTTCCCTTTAATCTCATAGGGTAACTCTGAACAATCCTTCCACTTCCAAGAACCTCCTGCCTTCCAAGAACCTATATACAGGCAGGAAAGGCATTCTGTAAACATGGATTTACACTGCCTAATCTTCGGTCAGATTATCTGGAATGAACGTTCCTGTCAATGCTTGTTCCTGACAATCTGCCCGTCTAAATCTGCCACCGATCACCCGATGAACGAGCAAAACGCTTGTTCAATCGTTCGTGCTGGCACACCAATTATCGTTTCTGGGCAGCAGATCGTCCTGTCTAAACGGCGATCTGCTGCCCAGAAAGAATGACTCTCTATGGGGACGAAAGATCACAATAGCAATCCCTCGTCCTCATACTGTGAAGGAGATCGCTGAATGAGCAGCCGCCTGTCAGTAAGAAACACTTCCTTCCTGACAATCGGCTGTTACATCGGGAAGTGTAAACCCGCCTTACTCTTGCTAGCTTTATATGTTGACTGTTTCATCAACCTTTTCTAAGTAGTTTGAAATTAGTTTGCGATACCTAGAAGTGAAAGATCTAGGGAACCTTTAACCAACTATGGAGGAACCTGATGATTCTAGGGAGCCCTGGTTTAGAAATACTGTTCTTAAGCCTAACGGTTCAATCAAGTCTAGAAGTTCTCTCACTTCAACTGATTGCCAAGAAGACCTGTGAGAAGGAGGAGGGAGGAACCATAAACAAGAGCTATTGTGAACGACAACATGTAGATATTTCCTGTTTGGTAGAAGACATCTGGCAGACGTCTGACACTTCAGCCAACATTGTAGTTGGACACTGTAGATAAAAACTGTTTTAATCGTGGTTTTGTAGCTACAGAAAACGCTTCTGTGTTAAAATGTTGTGGAAATGCAGCAGTCAAGTGGAACAGCAATCCCTTTTTTTCCCCATAATGCCAAAATGTCCTGTATTACATTATGCTATAATGCACTGAAGAACCCTTTGGAAGAACAGAGATTAGCTATCACTAACAAGATTCCAGTAAAAGAACATGCAATCACGAAGACTACTGAGTGTGTTTGACTCTACGGAACAGAAATAAAAGGGTTATGGAATTGATTGCCAGATCAAGGGCTGAAAGAAAAACAATCTCAACACTGCATTAAAAAGTCTAGACGTATTACAGAGCGATAATAGGATTTATATTTCTGGGTGTATAATCAGATGGAGAGGCACGGAGCTTTAATACCTAAACTAATCATGCCACCTAATGCAAGTTTGTTTTGTGCAAAATTATTCCTACCTAATATGGCTCTTTTCTGTACGGACTATTTCCGATTGCAGTTAAGGGAGAGAATTTTTTTTTCCCCTATGCCTTGTATGTGGGTCGATGCTTTGTAATAAGAACTAATTTTATTTGAGGGATAATTGCTAGGAGTATCACATTTTTTAGCCATTAGATATGCGCAATGAAAGGACCATTCTGTGCTGTGAGAGCCAATCAATTTAACCAAAGTCGAGATCTTGAACTTCGGACTTGCTGGTCCGGCTAATTGATATTGTGTCATGACTCCTCCGCTTATTAAACGTAATGTACAAAAAGGCCAGCAGCAGAAATGTCAGCCTGGGAAAGTCCAAGGGGCTTAGATAAATACATTCAGACCCCTATATTAAGGTTATATCGTAGACAAGACTCCTAAAATGTATTCAGATCCCCTATATTAATATCAGAGCCCAGACCACACCCCTAAATTATTTTTAGAACCTTAGACCAAAGCACTAAATGAAATTTCAGACCCCAGGCCCTATAAATGTGTTCAGATTTCCTGTATGAATATCAGACCCAAGACCAAACCTCTAAATTAATTTCACACACCGTACCAGATCCCCTAATTGTATTTAAATCCCATATGTTAATATCAGACCAAACACCTAAATTATTATCAGACCTCAGACCAGACCCTCAGTTAACATCCAACCCCATACCAAACCCCATAATTAATTTCACACCCCTGATCTGAGCCCCTATAAATGAATTCAGATCCCCTATATTAATATCAGACCCCAGAACAAACCTCTAAATTAATTTCATACCCTAAACCAAATCCTTTATATTAATATCACCTGAGACCAAACCGCTAATTTAATTTCAGACCCCAAACTAAACCGCTAAATTCATTTCACATCCCATATCAGATCTAAATGTATTTGAATCACCTATATTAATGTCAGACCCCTAAATTATCAGACTCCAGTCCAGACAATCTATATTAATATCTAACCCCAGATCAAACCCCATGAATTAAGTTACCCTAAATTAATATCAGAACAAACCCTTAAATTAGGGCTCATTCAGATGACCGAATCTATTTTGTGGTCCGCAAATGTCCAGCCCTATGATAGAAATTCCTACTCTTGTCCGCAAAAACAGACAAGAATGGGACATGTTCTATCTTTTTTGCTGGGCCATGGAACGGAAGCATGGTCTGCTGTCTACATCTTTTGTGGCCCTGTCACACACACAGGGGGTGGGGTAGTGACCACTGAACTCCACCCTCACCCCTGTCCCTGCCTACTTGCCTCGCAAGTCCCAGCGACAAGGGACAACTGGTCGACAAACCCTTAGCTAGGATAGTGCAGGGAAGACAAACAACACATAAACAGAAAGGTCAAACAAGCTACGTCAAAACCAAGAGAGCAGAAAAGGTACCGGAGGACCAAACAGAGAATCGTCAGGACAAGCCGAAGTCAAACCAGGAGAGCAGGCCAAGACCAGAGGATGAGACGGACGGGAAATCGGAAGCCAAGCAGGAACAAACAAACCAGGTAAGTATCATGCAGGAAAGGACCTCAATAACAGGCAATCTGTGGCCAGCATATTGCCTGTTTAAATAGAGCGCTGGTGGAGTCATGTGACGTGGCCAGCGTCACATGACTCCTGAGTTCTGATGCAGCCGGGCACCGAGTGATCAGCTCTGCACTCAGCCTTATTGCGGTTGTCATGGGAACAGGCGACGCCAGGGGGAAACTGATGACGCGAGCGCGTCCCGGCCATCCCCGATTCCCCCCGATTTAACCCACAACTTTTGATCACCAGAGACATATGACCTGAGAAATTGTTCCACAGACTGATTAAGTCGCTCCGTCTGCCCGTTACTCTCAGGATGATAGGCAGACGAGAAGGACAATGAGATTTGTCAGCTCTGACCGAAGGCTCTCCAAAATCTCGACACAGACTGGACCCCCCTATCAGACACAATGTTCTCAGGTACACCGTGCAAACGTACAATTTGTTCCACAAATACAGAGGCCAGAGTCTTAGCAAGGGGAACAAAATGTACCATCTTACTGAATCTGTCGACCACTACCCAAATCACAGTTTTACCCTCAGCAGGTGGCAGATCCGTGATGACGTCCACTGGGAATGGGTAGGGGTCGCAGTTCACCAGCAAGACGAGTCCTAGGGGTTTTGGTTGGACCTGGCACACACCTCACAGGCCAACACATAGGACTTGATATCCTTGAACAGGGTGGGCCACCAATAAGACCTGGATACCAGCTCTATAGTACTCTTGATACTAGGATGTCCACACAAAACAGAGTCATGACACTCACCCAACAGCCAGAAACGGAACTGTTCAGAAACAAACAACTTATCTGTTGGTGTGAGTGCCGGGGCCAGATGTTGTTCTGCCTTAATAGAAGCCGTAAGATCTTGGGATACGGCTGCTAAAATACTCTGGACATACTGGTCTCTTTAAAGGGGTTCTCCAGGAATTAAGAAAATGAAAATACTCAAATATTACTTTATTATAAATATATTCTCAAATACCTTTCATTATTTATAATAGCTCGTTTTGTCTGGGGAGCAATCATCAGGGGAAACAAAATGGCCACTGTCCCATCAGTTCCCACAAAACCTGTCCTGATTACACATGAGGACAAGTTACTTTACAACACTGAGGCAAAGAGCTGCATCATCCTCATCCTCCTCTCTACTTGTCAGGGATTATGATCCTGAATACAGATGATAAGAACTTTAGCTGAATCTCTAGGGAATTTAGTTCATGAGGAGAAATGAAGTACAGAGAGGATGGACAGGACAGGCTTTGGTAATGTGTTGCTGTGGTAATGGAGACTGTAAACAAGTGCTGCTGCTCATTATCCACACCTCACCCTTCTCCCATGTCTCCTGATCTTCTCCATTCCCACAGAGATTCACCTGTATTCAGGATCATGATTCCTGACAAGCAGAGCAGAGCACTTTGGCTCATTGTGGTGAAGTAACTTGTCCTTCTGTGTGATTAGGACAGGTTTTGTGTGTACTGATAGGACGGCGGTCATTTTATTTCACCTAATGATTGCTCCCTAGACCAAACGAGCCATTATAACTAATGAAAGGTATTTGTGAATATATTTATTATAAAATAATATTTAAGTAGTTAAATTTTTTTAATCCCTGGTGAACCCCTTTAAGGACATCGCCTAAGTAAGGGATTTATGATAACTTTACCACCAAGGTAGCAGAGGGTGCACTGACATCTAGGCCCCTTAAGTTGGGTTGATTGGGTCAGTGATTTATCGGTTGGGGTCCAAACTTTGGGATCCAATGAAGGTGAAGCAGTTCTCCCATTAGTTAACATAGGCTCAGCTGCTCATCCACCTGGACGGCTGTGCTTTCCTGTCTGCCTGGTACTGCAGTGACCAGAGGCTGTGCCTAGTACTGCGATTTGTCCCAATTAAATTCTATGCCATAGACTGCAGTACTAGGCACAGCCACTAGTATGGATCATAAGGCATTGGACATTTGGCATTCCTGCCTGTGCACCTTCATTGTGTTATTATGCAGACCCCAAATATTGATGGCCTATCCTATGGAGGAGTTAATTTGCATGAGACGTTAAAACTCTTTGTGAATACATTGTATTATTTATTTTGTACTGAGCTTTAATTACAATCTTTATTATACTCCAGAGCTGGATTCACAATTCTGTTGACTACAGAGTTACAATTCCCTGCTGATTTAGTGCCTGAAAAATGTTGTTCTTGTTACTTGCATTCTTAAAAGTACATTTTAGTAGTATTTGTATGTATTCTGCAATGTGAGATAATGTGGCACAGGGCATGTCTGCCTCTGTGTATTTTTGGGGATCAACAAAACCCTTAGAGGAGGGGGTGTTAAAATAAATGGATTGTTTCTAAAAAAAACAACCAGCAGGCTTATGAATACAGCTCTGAAGAATACAGGATAAAATTCTGGATCAGCACAGAATAAATAATGTAACGTACACAGTGACTCCACCAGCAGACTATTGAGTGCAGCTCTGGAGTATAATACAGGATGTTACTCAGGATCAGTACAGGATAAGTAATGTAATGTATATACACAGTGACTCCACCAGCAGAATAGTGAGTGCAGCTCTGGAGTATAATATAGGATGTAACTCAGGATCAGTAGCAGATAAGTAATGTAATATACACAGTGACTGCACCAGCTGACTATTGAGTGCAGCTCTGAAATATATACAGGATGTTACTCAGGATCAGTACAGGATAAGTAATGTAATGTATGTACACAGGGACTCCACCAGCAGAATAGTGAGTGCAGCTCGGGAGTATAGATTAGTTCAGGACATGTAATGTAATGTATTTACAAGTTTTATTACACCAATATAAAAAATATTAAATTCATTTTGGAAATGCCAATACTTTTTAAACCTTTAACAAACATATCATTGTTCTTTTAACAAACTCAGCTCCTCCACCATGTCTGTATCAACTCAGAATCCCAGTATTCTGCATGTAACTCCTGCAAACTTCTTTGGAGCATTAGTCCAATGCAATGGATCAATACCTGTAAATGAATGATTCTACTTTCTGTTAGTACGATAATTATTTAATTGCCACTTAAACAGAATGAAAATTATTATGTCCAATCCAATAAAATGTAGCCGATCTGTGCAATATATGTCCCAGCAGGATCATCAGAATTGTTTCCTCCATAAAAGCAACCACCGCTGCTATCTAAAAGAAAAAAAAATAATCTTCTGTGTTTGTTTGTTTTTTTTCCGGCATGAAATACGGCCCACTAACTGCGCTTGCCTGTAGGGAAACCGTAATGGTGGCTGACAAGCCCCAGTGATATGTGCTAGAGTTGTGACATTTAAAGGATTATTTTCAATTATTTTTACTTGGATGATTATGCATATTCTGAGCAATGAACATAAACCACTTAAAAGTGTATAGTAAGCGTTTTTTTTTTTTTCTCCTTGCAAAAAAAATTCCAGAGAGAATGTCAGAGGGCTCATAATTACACCTCATTAAACTCTGAAACAATAATTTACAAATACATTTAATACATTTGGCTTATATTTGCATTCGGCAATAAAAAAAATAGTACGAAAAAAAAACGTCATATGGCATTGTTCCCGGTCACTGTGGTACAATAAAGTTTTTGTCAATGTTCTCATTTGAAAAAGGCAATAATGAGGCAATTTAAAACAAGCGGAGCCATTAACCCACCTGACTGCCGTAATCATCACCCTTAAACACTGCTTTATGAAGTTGCGGGTTTGGTTCTATTAGGATTACAGAGAAGTAATAGGATATGATGGAGCGCAACGCCAATGTTAACTGTAGAGTGACAGATGCAGTCAATAGAAGTGCACTTAGTTAAATGCAACCTAAACTTGTCAAGGTTAAAGGGGTATTCCGGTTGTGAGAAGTTATCCCCTATTCTGTGGATTCTATTAGATCGTTGCGGGTTCTACCGCTGGGACCCTCTCCGATCGCAAGAACAGGGATCCTGTAGTCCTTGGGGCCACCCAAAATAAACAGAGAGGCAGATCAGTCATGCACACTGTGGCTCCATTCATCTCCAAGAGAGTTCTGGAAATTCTGAGTACTCGGCAATCTCTGGAAACTCGCGTAGAGATGGATAACTTCTCACAACCAGAATACCCCCTTAAAACTCCATGTAGGAGTAAACCCAGTGGCCCACGTTTACTAATGTGACTGCATCTATATTCTGGTGTAAATATGATGCAATTTAGTGCATCTAAGTTCAGAAAAATTATCTAAGCCTAGTTTGATAAAGGGGGGGGGGGGGGTGTCTTACCAGAAAAGGGCATGGCTTCCAGTGATGGGGCCTGTGTCATAATATGTGACATTTAGTGCATTGGTCTGCTTTGGGGTGACCCCAACGCTACTGTCACGACTGTGACTGATCCAGACAGGTCTGGGAGGAGAAGGTCGCAGCGACTTGCTACTCGCGATAGCTTGTGAGTTTGCTCCGTGGTTCAGGGTATGTCATCCGGGTTTTGCCTTGTGAACCTTTTTGTCCTGACTGGGAGTTTGTAGGCATCCTTCTCAGGTGAGTCCTGTCTGCCACTCCCAGCTACTATATTAGTTTCAGTTTCACTTGCAGTCATTGCCAGATATAGTCCTTACTTCCAGTGCTTTTCTGACCTTTGAAGGAGATCGTTTGACGGTGTTGCTGTGGAGCTATTGCCCGGCGTGGACTGTCGTGCTTGGGATCGCCTTCTCTGCTCGTGACTGGATAAGTCTATCTCTGCTGTTGATTGTTTGTTTGTTGCTGTCTTCCCCTGTTGTTCTCCTAGACACGAGTGATGGTGACTAGTGCTCCCATCGGCCTTTCCCCAGTCTAGTCTTGTTAGGGTGAGTGAGGGTTTAGGCATCCTGCTCGCCGCAAGGGTTCACACCCCGTCTAGGGTATTAGGGCAGACAGGTGCCAGCTTAGGGTTAGTCAGGGGTGGCCATTCTATTTCCCATCCGTAGATAAGGGTCCCCCTTCCCCTCCGTCTGGTGCGACACGACTGCTACTGGGATAGCGGTCGTGACAGCTACGCTGGGTCCTCCTTTCACCATCAAGGTGTTACCACATGTTGCTGCTCTCCGGAAGGGACGGTAAGTCGTGGTGCACCCCAATGGGAAATAATTCCAGAGAGTCAGGGTCTGCAGTAAACCAGTGCGCTTCTTTAGTGAATAAACTGAAGTGCAAAACAATACATGCAAGACACTGAGCTGGCTTTTCCAGTGTCATCCATGCTGAGGAAAGGCTTGAGCTAGCTGTCCCTCTTTCTCTCAGAAGGTTGGCTCCCTGTCCAAACGCTGGTGGCCCAGGGTCTGCTGCTCAGTCATCCAGGTGTCTCCCTGGTCACAGTGCCTCAGCACCTTCTTCTGGTCACTCATGCAGTCTAGCGGATCCTCTCCCACTAAGAAGGGAGACCACTATCTGCAGACCACTAAGAGCTCTAACTACTCTCCTTATATATAATTTGTAGTTGAACTAGAACCTTCTAGTGGGAGGGGTGGAGTTTCAATGGAAGTCCGTGAGAATGAATAAGCAGTTTTTTCCAGACATAAACAAGTCTTCAGACATAAACAACAGAGCTAAACCAGACAGTCAGAAGGTCGGAAGGTCGGTGTGTCTGTTTTTATCATCCCAAAACTTTGCATAGGTAAAAAGTCATAAAGTCTCTCAGTATTAGTTGGCTGTGCAATGCAGTGCAGCTATAGTGTAATAACAGTGCAAAAGAACAGGATATATCACAATAAACTAAATGCAGTTCAACAATATGAAACACTACAGCATAAATCACAGTGCAACAAAGTAGTGAGTTGATGGCATTGCATAATAGCAATAAGGGCAAATGTCCACAAATGTCCACAGTCCACAGTACTCCAGTTGCTACAGGGCACTACATTAGCACCAAATTTGTGCCTTAATTCTGACATAATATTCTCTCTCAAACTAAGCCAATAGTTGAATAGTTGGTACAAAGTAAGGCTAGTTTCATACTAGCACTAGATTCCTCTGCATTCCGGCCCTGCCAGAAGCTTGTAAGTCTCTGTCCGGCCCCATTAACTATAATAGGCCACATTCTGACAAATATGCAGAGAATTGTCTGGAAAAAAAACACTGCTCTGGCCGGCAGCACGCGCCGTGCAGGGGGAAGCTGTGAGAAAGTTGCCCGGGAAACCACTATTGGTGACGTCACCGTGGAAGATACCGAAGCCTCCGTAGGTCAAAAAGCTCCCTGACGAAGGAGCCCGGCAGGCTCTGAAACGCGTCGGATGCTTTTTGACCTATGGAGGCTTCGGTATCTTCCACGGTGAAGTCACTAATAGTGGTTTCCCGGGCAACTTTCTCACAGGTTCCCCCGCACGGCGCGTGCTGCCGGCCGGAGCAGCGCTGGTGTCAGAAGGTGAACGAAGAGGACGCTCTCTGCAGCATCCCAACAGAGAGGAATACCAAGTAGCAGGAGATAAGGATGGCAACTCCTAAGTCCACAGAAGACCTCAAGCAGGTAATTGACCGCACAGAGCAACATCAGTGTACACTTTTACTTTTATGTTTATCGCAGTACTCCTACAAGTATCTGAGAATACTCCTATTTTTTATATTGGACACTGACAGGGCAATTTTTGTATACCCTTCAGACTACAGGCCCTACAACGAAAAGGGAGAACTAGTAAAAAACCTTAAAGCTCTATATTGGGAGCGCTATTAAGTCCGTCACCCAGCGCCGGTATCTCATATCACCCATATGGGCGATATACGTTTGTAGTATATATCATTCCAATTAAGGGGGACAACAGGACCTTAATAGAATACCGAGCAGCGGACCTTTCCTTTAGGTAGGTCGACGCACTTATACAACGGTAGCGCAGGAGGATTTCCCACAATCTGTTATCTACTAATCTACCAATCAGGGTCACTACCAATCCACAAGTCTAATGTGAGCTTGAAAATCGATTTTTCTATCCTTGCTCAAGAGCCATGAGTTCTAGACGGGCTTCTTGGCCATTGTCTCAGCTGACGATACTGAATTTTCAACATAATTTTGCTTTTGGAAAACCCAACCAGTATAGAAACAGTACACGTGTTTTCTGTCCTTGCCCGTGTGTGGGCTGCAACAAAAATTGGATTTGAAGCTATTATTCATTTTTACTTATTAGCATGTCAACTGGGAAAGATGGGGAGTCAGCAGGCATTGCACTAATGGAGCATGAAGGAAAGAGAATAGACACAAGAAAGGCAAAGGGAAAAACTAGTCTAACAATAAGAAGCAGGTTACACTGCCACAGGCTTTGTTGTCTTTGTTGAGTGTGATATATTGTGTTTACTGAGCGCTTGTGACTCCTGTGTGGGCTTGTTTTATTCGACATAAAGACTATAAAAATTACATTTGACTGATTGAACCATGTTGGTGTGCGTACACATCATTTTATATTTTACCTGCTGATAACTGGTTTCTTTTTTATTTGTCGTTGCCTTCACTTTTTCCTTTATTGCTGATGAGGCCAAGTCAAGGCGTAGGCAGAAGGGGCGAACACTATAGCTACAATCAGTTTGGACCATAATAATTGTTAGAAGTTCTATGGTTTTCAAATCTTTGTGGTACAATCTTGTAGATCTCTCACGGGCAGTGTCCTCTCCCCCTCTGTACCAGTCTGCTAATAACTTTATGCCTATTGTGTTTTTATATTATGTGTGTGTGTTGTTACCCAAACCAGGGGTACTACAATTGGTTAGCATTGTAATGTAATGTCATGCTACTCTATATACATCATCATGCAATGTACGGTTGGCAGTGTTTTGCAACAGGAATGGGACTTACCATCCCAGTCCTCCACTCTTGGTAGGAGTGGATGGTCTGACTTGCTTCCAAGGGAGGGGCAGAGTTAGTGTGAGTTGTAGAGAGGAAAGTCAGGAGTGAGGGAGCATGTTATCCATCTCCCGCTCCTCCAGACCACGTGGACCACAGAGGCAGCTCATCTAGGTGGAGAAACATTGCCCCAGAAAGACTGCAGGGTCCTAGGATACAGAAGATTTGTAAACTATGGTGTATTTGTGTCAGCAGAGTGATCAAGAATCCACTGCAAGGTGGGGGGAAACACATTAAAACACCATCAACTACAGTACAGGACAGGCATAGCTAGAAGCCTGCATCATACAGTGGACACCTATAGCTGCAGCCCCATACCTCATTATCTGGGAGGAGAAATTGCACTTCGTATGAACTGCTGCTGGATGTACTGCTACCTGCTTTTGCACTCAGTAAAGAAAGAGGTTTTACAATCTTTGCCTGCTTCCTTCACTTCACTTTTTTTCACTACCCCGAACCCCAGGGAGCAACGGCATAAATTAGGACACCATGACACAACATTTCTATGACTTGATCACTGTGGGGACCACTATGGGGCTGGCAGTATGGACATTACTATGACCTGATCACTATGGGGACCACTATGGAGCTTGCAGTATAGACATTTCTATGACCCGATCACTATGGGGACCACTATGGAGCTTGCAGTATAGACATTTCTATGAACCGATCACTATGGGGACCACTATGGAGCTTGCAGTATAGACATTTCTATGAACCGATCACTATGAGGACCAATATGGGGCTGGCAGTATAGACATTACTATGACCCCCATCACTATGAGGACCACTATGGGGCTGGCAGTATAGACATTACTATGACCCCATCACTATGAGGACCACTATGGGGCTGGCAGTATAGACATTACTATGACCCCATCACTATGCGGACCACTATGGGGCTGGCAGTATAGACATTACTATGACCTGATAACTATGAGGACCAATATGGGGCTGGCAGTATAGACATTACTATGACCCCATCACTATGAGGACCACTATGGGGCTGGCAGTATAGACATTACTATGACCCCATCACTATGAGGACCACTATGGAGCTGGCAGTATAGACATTACTATGACCCCATCACTATGAGGACCACTATGGGGCTGGCAGTATAGACATTACTATGACCCCATCACTATGCGGACCACTATGGGGCTGGCAGTATAGACATTACTATGACCTGATAACTATGAGGACCAATATGGGGCTGGCAGTATAGACATTACTATGACCCCATCACTATGAGGACCACTATGGGGCTGGCAGTATAGACATTACTATGACCCCATCACTATGAGGACCACTATGGAGCTGGCAGTATAGACATTACTATGACCCCATCACTATGAGCACCACTGTGAGGCTGGCAGTATAGACATTACTATGACCTGATAACTATGGGGACCACTATGGGGCTGTCAGTATGGACATTACTATGACCCCATCACTATGAGGACTACTATGGGACTGGCAATATAGACATTACTAGAAAATGAGGCTCCGGGACCAATATGAGTCTGGAATTAATGTGCACTACTAGGATTATTTCAATTAGATGGTCGGCCAGTCATGGTCTAACCGGCAGGTCGTGACGATGTTCATCTAACTTATATTGGCACCTTTAGAAGGTGTGACCAGAGAATTTAGAGTGGTCATAACCCACCGTATGCATCACATGTGTCATTCCATTTCCATCTCAGACAGCCGAAAGGGTAGAAATCAATGACATAAATTCCTCTGCATGAGTTTGGTTATTAGCATCTTGTTAGGACTTGGTCAGCAAATAACGTAACGGCACAAAAGTTGCAGGAAATTAACCTCACGGTGACATTAAGCAGACGTTCTATTGTGATTCATTATGCAAAGAGATTCATACAAAGTCTTTGAAATTCACTAAGGAAATTACTTTAACAAAATAATTTACAGTCATTACCCTTTTTGTCTTTTTTTCTAAACTGCATATCTAATTAGAGTAAGCTGACAGAGACGGATGCTGCTGTGCACTAAATTATCACTAGGCTAAAGGCCATATGGTGCGCTTAATGTATGGTTCTCCAGGACTATCTGGTTTAACCTTGTTTTACAGATAATTAATAGTGATGTCGCGAACATAAAATTTTCAGTTCGCGAACAGCGAACGCGAACTTCCGCAAATGTTCGCGAACTGGCGAACCGGGCGAACCGCCATAGACTTCAATAGACAGGCGAATTTTAAAACCCACATGGACTCTTTCTGGCCACAATAGTGATGAGAAAGTTGTTTCAAGGGGTCTAACACCTGGACTGTGGCATGCCGGAGGGGGATCTATGGCAAAACTCCCATGGAAAATTACGTAGTGGACGCAGAGTCGGGTTTTAATCCATAAAGGGCATAAATCAACTAACATTCCTAAATTGTTTGGAATAACGTGCTTTAAAACATCCAGTGTGTGTATACGATCAGGTATGATGTTGTATCGATCAGGTAGTGTAAGGGTTACGCCCGCATCACAGACATTGACAGACCAAACTCCCCTTTTAATGCACCGCAAACAGTTCACTTGCACAACCGCAAACTCCCCATTTGCACAAGGTTGGATACCAAGCTAGCCACGTCCCGGTGATGTCATTGAAGGTTTCTTCCTCCACCCAGCCACGTACAACACCAAGGGTCCCCGAAAGGTCAATTGAATTGATTTTTCGAACGGGGAGATGGTTAAAAAAACGCTGGCTCCCTCCCCTTTGTTTTTATCCACGGTGACTGCGTCTGCGCCGTGCAATTTACTGTCACACCCGATATGAGTGGTATTTTCTGTAGTACTATTCTCATCAGTTTAATCCCTCTAACGTCCCCGACTCCCCAATCTGGGGGCCATTTATTAAACAGATTTTTCGGACGGGGAGATGGTTAAAAAAACGCTGGCTCCCTCCACTCTGTTTTAATCCACGGTGACTGCGTCTGCGCCGTGCAATTTACTGTCACACCCGATATGAGTGGTATTTTCTGTAGTACTATTCTCATCAGTTTAATCCCTCTAACGTCCCCAATCTGGGTGCCATTTATTGAATAGATTTTTCGAACGGGGAGATGGTTAAAAAAACGCTGGCTCCCTCCCCTTTGTTTTTATCCACGGTGACTGCGTCTGCGCCGTGCAATTTACTGTCACACCCGATATGAGTGGTATTTTCTGTAGTACTATTCTCATCAGTTTAATCCCTCTAACGTCCCCGACTCCCCAATCTGGGGGCCATTTATTAAACAGATTTTTCGGACGGGGAGATGGTTAAAAAAACGCTGGCTCCCTCCACTCTGTTTTAATCCACGGTGACTGCGTCTGCGCCGTGCAATTTACTGTCACACCCGATATGAGTGGTATTTTCTGTAGTACTATTCTCATCAGTTTAATCCCTCTAACGTCCCCGACTCCCCAATCTGGGGGCCATTTATTAAACAGATTTTTCGGACGGGGAGATGGTTAAAAAAACGCTGGCTCCCTCCACTCTGTTTTAATCCACGGTGACTGCGTCTGCGCCGTGCAATTTACTGTCACACCCGATATGAGTGGTATTTTCTGTAGTACTATTCTCATCAGTTTAATCCCTCTAACGTCCCCAATCTGGGTGCCATTTATTGAATAGATTTTTCGAACGGGGAGATGGTTAAAAAAACGCTGGCTCCCTCCCCTTTGTTTTTATCCACGGTGACTGCGTCTGCGCCGTGCAATTTACTGTCACACCCGATATGAATGGTATTTTCTGTAGTACTATTCTCATCAGTTTAATCCCTCTAACGTCCCCGACTCCCCAATCTGGGGGCCATTTATTAAACAGATTTTTCGGACGGGGAGATGGTTAAAAAAACGCTGGCTCCCTCCACTCTGTTTTAATCCACGGTGACTGCGTCTGCGCCGTGCAATTTACTGTCACACCCGATATGAGTGGTATTTTCTGTAGTACTATTCTCATCAGTTTAATCCCTCTAACGTCCCCAATCTGGGTGCCATTTATTGAATAGATTTTTCGAACGGGGAGATGGTTAAAAAAACGCTGGCTCCCTCCCCTTTGTTTTTATCCACGGTGACTGCGTCTGCGCCGTGCAATTTACTGTCACACCCGATATGAGTGGTATTTTCTGTAGTACTATTCTCATCAGTTTAATCCCTCTAACGTCCCCGACTCCCCAATCTGGGGGCCATTTATTAAACAGATTTTTCGGACGGGGAGATGGTTAAAAAAACGCTGGCTCCCTCCACTCTGTTTTAATCCACGGTGACTGCGTCTGCGCCGTGCAATTTACTGTCACACCCGATATGAGTGGTATTTTCTGTAGTACTATTCTCATCAGTTTAATCCCTCTAACGTCCCCAATCTGGGTGCCATTTATTGAATAGATTTTTCGAACGGGGAGATGGTTAAAAAAACGCTGGCTCCCTCCCCTTTGTTTTTATCCACGGTGACTGCGTCTGCGCCGTGCAATTTACTGTCACACCCGATATGAGTGGTATTTTCTGTAGTACTATTCTCATCAGTTTAATCCCTCTAACGTCCCCGACTCCCCAATCTGGGGGCCATTTATTAAACAGATTTTTCGGACGGGGAGATGGTTAAAAAAACGCTGGCTCCCTTCACTCTGTTTTAATCCACGGTGACTGCGTCTGCGCCGTGCAATTTACTGTCACACCCGATATGAGTGGTATTTTCTGTAGTACTATTCTCATCAGTTTAATCCCTCTAACGTCCCCAATCTGGGTGCCATTTATTGAATAGATTTTTCGAACGGGGAGATGGTTAAAAAAAACCTGGCTCCCTCCACTCTGTTTTAAACCACGGTGACTGCGTCTGCGCCGTGCAATTTACTGTCACACCCGATATGAGTGGTATTTTCTGTAGTACTATTCTCATCAGTTTAATCCCTCTAACGTCCCCAATCTGGGTGCCATTTATTGAATAGATTTTTCGAACGGGGAGATGGTTAAAAAAACGCTGGCTCCCTCCACTCTGTTTTAAACCACGGTGACTGCATCTGCGCCGTGCAATTTACTGTCACACCCGATATGAGTGGTATTTTCTGTAGTACTATTCTCATCAGTTTAATCCCTCTAACATCCCCAATCTGGGGGCCATTTATTAAATAGATTTTTTGAACGGGGAGATGGTTAAAAAAACGCTGGCTCCCTCCACCGATATGAGTGGTATTTTCTGTAGTATTATTCTCATCAGTTTAATCCCTGTTACGTCCCATATCAGGAATTGCCTTTTATGAAAAAAAATTTAGGCCGGGTACCTTCGACTGCCTTCACAGTGACAGACCAAACTCTCATACACTAAACTGAATTGATTTCAGGAACCGGGAGATGGAAAAAGCAGCTTGGTCGGTCCTCTTACTCCCAAATTGGGGCACTGCGCGTGCACAGAGCAATGTGCTGTGACACCCTATATGAGTGGTGTCTTAACTAGTACTATTGCTATCAGTTTAATCCCTGTTACGGACCCTATCCGGTCGAATTGATTAACCATTGTCGAATCCCCCATTGACATCCCCCTTATAAGCTGTGTAAAGCATATTTTTTAGTTTGGTTTTGAACTGCTGCATCCTTTCCGACTTTTGGTAATTTGGTAACATTTCTGCCACTTTCTGCTTATACCGGGGGTCTAGTAGCGTGGCCACCCGATCGCTTTTGGTCTGACCATAATGAAGCAACGGCCTTATCATCTGGGGTGTGGCAACATTGCCAACACACTTTTATAGAGGTGATGATGATTGCTTCATTGTGATACGCAAGCCCCTTCACCACAACAAGGTAACGATCACGAAGGGGAATTGACACTTGTATGTGCCTTTTTTTTTTGGTTTGTTTTTGCAGCCACAGTGCTGCACCATAGGACAGAAAAATTAGGCATGTACACATGCCTGAAAAATAATGGCACTGTTGCAGACGCTATTGTAGCAGCGGCCGGAAAAATTTATGTTTTCCAGGCAGAAAAGTGACTAAAACATTACGGCTTGAACCCTAGTTGGTGGTGGAGAATTCACGAAAGTCATCCGGTATGCAGACATTAAATACAGCAGCGTGGGGACCATTTTGAGGCCAAGGCATGTAATCAGGCCTTTTGTTAGTCAAACGTATCCCCCACTGTCAGTCCCTTCGGGATCCATGCCTCATTCATCTTTATGAAGGTGAGGTAATCAACACTTTTTTGACCGAGGCGACTTCTCTTGTCAGTGACAATGCCTCCTGCTGCACTGAAGCTCCTTTCTGACAGGACACTTGAAGCAGGGCAGGCCAGAAGTTCTATCGCAAACTGGGATAGCTCAGGCCACAGGTCAAGCCTGCACACCCAGTAGTGAAGGGGTTCATTGCTCCTCAGAGTGTCGATATCTGCTGTTAAGGCGAGGTAGTCTGCTACCTGTCGGTCGAGTCGTTCTCTAAGGCTGGATCCCGAAGGGCTGTGGCGATGAGTAGGACTGAAAAAGCTCCGCATGTCCTCCATCAACAACACATCTGTAAATCGTCCAGTCCTTGCCGCCGTGGTAGGAGGAGGATTACACTCACCTCTTCCCCTGTTAGATTCCCGTTGTGCTGTGACATCTCCCTTATAAGCTGTGTAAAGCATATTTTTTAGTTTGGTTTTGAACTGCTGCATCCTTTCCGACTTTCGGTAATTTGGTAACATTTCTGCCACTTTCTGCTTATACCGGGGGTCTAGTAGCGTGGTCACCCAGTACAGATCGTTCTCCTTTATCCTTTTTATACGTGGGTCCCTCAACAGACATGACAGCATGAAAGACCCCATTTGAACAAGGTTGGATGCAGAGCTTCTCATTTCCCGTTCCTCGTCCTCACTGATGTCATTGACGGTCTGTTCTTCCCCCCAGCCACGTACAACACCATGGGTCCCAGATAGGTGACAACAACGAGCACCCTGGGGTGCCTGCTGTGGTTGGTCTTCCTCCTCCTCAAAGCCGCCACATTCCTCCTCTGACTCCTCTTCCTCATACTCCTCTTCCAGCGTTGCTGCAGGTCCGGCAAGCGATGATGACAAGGCTGTTTCTGGTGGTGATGGTGACCACAACTCTTCCTCTTCCTCTTCACGCTCATCTACAGCCTGATCCAGAACTCTTCGCAGGGCACGCTCCAGGAAGAAAACAAATGGGATGAGGTCGCTGATGGTGCCTTCGGTGCGACTGACTAGGTTTGTCACCTCCTCAAAAGGACGCATAAGCCTACAGGCATTGCGCATGAGTGTCCAGTAACGTGGCAAAAAGATTCCCAGCTCCGCAGAGGCTGTCCTAGCACCCCGGTCATACAAATACTCGTTGACGGCTTTTTCTTGTTGGAGCAGGCGGTCGAACATTAGGAGTGTTGAATTCCAACGTGTCGGGCTGTCGCATATCAAGCGCCTCACTGGCATGTTGTTTCGCCGCTGAATATCGGAAAAGTGCGCCATGGCCGTGTAGGAACGCCTGAAATGGCCACACACCTTCCTGGCCTGCTTGAGGACGTCCTGTAAGCCTGGGTACTTAGACACAAAACGTTGTACGATGAGATTCAACACATGTGCCATGCACGGCACATGTGACAACTTGCCCAAATTTAATGCCGCCAACAGATTGCTTCCATTGTCACACACCACTTTGCCGATCTCCAGTTGGTGCGGGGTCAGCCACTGATCCACCTGTGCGTTCAGGGCGGACAGGAGTGCTGGTCCTGTGTGGCTCTCTGCTTTCAGGCAAGTCAACCCCAAGATAGCGTTACACTGTCGTATCCGGGATGTGGAATAGCCCCTGGGGAGCTGGGGGGAATCAGTTGATGTGCAGCCAGACGCCGCAGCAGAAGAGGACTCAGCCGAGGAGGAAATTAAAGAGGATGGAGTAGGAGTAGAGGAGGTGGCAGTAGGTCTGCCTGCAAGTCGTGGTGGTGTCACCAACTCCGCTGCAGAGCCACGCATTCCATGCTTGTCAGCCGTCAGCAGGTTGACCCAATGCGCAGTATACGTGATATACCTGCCCTGACCGTGCTTTGCAGACCAGGTATCAGTGGTCAGATGGACCCTTGCCCCAACACTGTATGCCAGAGATGCCATGACTTCCTTTTCAATGACATGGTAGAGGTTTGGGATTGCCTTTTTTGAAAAAAAATTTCGTCCGGGTACCTTCCACTGTGGTGTCCCAATAGCGACAAATTTTTTGAAGGCCTCAGACTCTACCAGCTGGTATGGTAAAAGCTGGCGGGCTAAGAGTTCCGTCAAGCCAGCTGTCAGTCGCCGGGCAAGGGGGTGACTTTGTGACATTGGCTTCTTATGCTCAAACATGTCCTTGACAGACACCTGACTGTGGGCAGATGAGCAGGAACTGCTGAAGGTGAGAGATGGAGTGGCGGGTGGTTGAGAGGGGGCAGGGAGGACAGCAGTGGTTGACGTGGCTGAAGATGCAGGACCAGGAGGAGCATGGTGGCTTTGAGTTTGTGTGCTGCTTGTACTCATGTGTTGATCCCATAGGCGTTTGTGATGTGAGATCATGTGCCTTCGCAAAGCAGTTGTACCAAGGTGGGTGTTGGACTTCCCACGACTCAGTTTCTTTTGGCACAGGTTGCAAATGGCATTGCTTTTATCAGAGGCAGACACACAAAAAAAATGCCACACTGCTGAGCTTTGCAATGACGGCATTCTAGTGGTGGCAACAGCATGCGTTGACTGGCGTGCTGTCTGGCTGACCCCAGGTGCCGATACATGCTGTCTGACTGTGCCACTAACTCCTTGCGACGACCTCCCCCTGCTTCCAACTCGTCTCCTCATTCTCTCTGTCTCCCCTTCAGAACTTTCCCCCTCTTCTTCTCTTCGAGCAGGCACCCACGTGGCATCCGTGGACACATCGTCATCATCAACCGCTTCACTTGTATCTGACACCTCAGCAAAGGAAGCAGCAGCGGGTACAACATCATCATCATCACACTGTACGTCCATGTGTGTAATCCTGCCTGACTGAGACATATCCCCGTAATCTACATCATCTGGCAATAATGGTTGCGCATCACTAATTGCATCCAACTGATGTGTAAATAACTCCTCTGACGGATCAAGTGAAGCGGCTGTGGTGGCTGTGGTGGTAGTGGCGACGGGCGGGTGCGTGGTAACTTGAGAGCAGGTGACCGAAGCTGAGTTGGAGGAGGATGGTGCGTCAAGGTTCTTAGCGGAAGCTGTTGAAGATTGGGTGTCCTGTCTAAGCCAGTCAACTACGTCCTCTGAATTTTTCGGGTTCAGGGTACGTGGCCTCTGAAAACTGGGCATTATTCCAGGGACAGTGGAAATCACAGCACCACGACCACGACGGCCCCTGCGGGGTGGCCTGCCTCTGCCTGTCATTTTTTTTTTAGATAAGTGGTACTACGCGTGCTAGGTACTGTGCCACCCGGTATGAGTGGTTGGCACTGGCAGTGGGCACACTACAGTCTGTGGAAGTGGGCCTGACACACACTGGCAGCAGGCAAGCAACTGAATTTAGACTACTGTCTAAAAATTAAATGCCTTATTTATCGGCAAGCTACTGTGCCACCCGGTATCAGTGGTTGGCACTGGCAGTGGGCACACTACAGTCAGTGGAAGAGGGCCTGACACACACTGGCAGCAGGCAAGCAACTGAAATTACACTAAAGTGTAAAAATTAAATGCCTTATTTATCGGCAAGCTACTGTGCCACCCGGTATGAATGGTTGGCACTGGCAGTGGGCACACTACAGTCAGTGGAAGAGGGCCTGACACACACTGGCAGCAGGCAAGCAACTGAATTTAGACTACTGTCTAAAAATTAAATGCCTTATTTATCGGCAAGCTACTGTGCCACCCGGTATCAGTGGTTGGCACTGGCAGTGGGCACACTACAGTCAGTGGAAGCGGGCCTGACACACACTGGCAGCAGGCAAGCAACTGAAATTACACTAAAGTGTAAAAATTAAATGCCTTATTTATCGACAAGCTACTGTGCCACCCGGTATCAGTGGTTGGCACTGGCAGTGGGCACACTACAGTCAGTGGAAGCGGGCCTGACACACACTGGCAGCAGGCAAGCAACTGAATTTAGACTACTGTCTAAAAATTAAATGCCTTATTTATCGGCAAGCTACTGTGCCACCCGGTATCAGTGGTTGGCACTGGCAGTGGGCACACTACAGTCAGTAGAAGCGGGCCTGACACACACTGGCAGCAGGCAAGCAACTGAAATTACACTAAAGTGTAAAAATTAAATGCCTTATTTATCGGCAAGCTACTGTGCCACCCGGTATGAGTGGTTGGCACTGGCAGTGGGCACACTACAGTCAGTGGAAGAGGGCCTGACACACTGACTGGCAGCAGGCAAGCAACTGAATTTAGACTACTGTCTAAAAATTAAATGCCTTATTTATCGGCAAGCTACTGTGCCACCCGGTATCAGTGGTTGGCACTGGCAGTGGGCACACTACAGTCAGTGGAAGCGGGCCTGACACACACTGGCAGCAGGCAAGCAACTGAAATTACACTAAAGTGTAAAAATTAAATGCCTTATTTATCGGCAAGCTACTGTGCCACCCGGTATCAGTGGTTGGCACTGGCAGTGGGCACACTACAGTCAGTAGAAGCGGGCCTGACACACACTGGCAGCAGGCAAGCAACTGAAATTACACTAAAGTGTAAAAATTAAATGCCTTATTTATCGGCAAGCTACTGTGCCACCCGGTATGAGTGGTTGGCACTGGCAGTGGGCACACTACAGTCAGTGGAAGAGGGCCTGACACACACTGGCAGCAGGCAAGCAACTGAATTTAGACTACTGTCTAAAAATTAAATGCCTTATTTATCGGCAAGCTACTGTGCCACCCGGTATCAGTGGTTGGCACTGGCAGTGGGCACACTACAGTCAGTGGAAGCGGGCCTGACACACACTGGCAGCAGGCAAGCAACTGAATTTAGACTACTGTCTAAAAATTAAATGCCTTATTTATCGGCAAGCTACTGTGCCACCCGGTATCAGTGGTTGGCACTGGCAGTGGGCACACTACAGTCAGTTGAAGTCGGCCTGACACACACTAGCAGCAGGCAAGCAGCTGAAATTACATTAAAGTGTAAAAATTAAATGCCTTTTTTAAGCAAAGTCCTGTGCCAGCCGGTATGAGTGGTGGGCACTGGCAGTGGGCACACTACAGTCAGTGGAAGTCAGCCTGACACACACTGGCAGGCAACTAACCTTAGATTAAAGTGTAAAAATTAAGTGCCTATTTTTTAAGCAAAGTCCTGTGCCACTCGGTATGACAGGGGTGGGCACTGGCAGTGGGCACACTACAGTCAGTTGAAGTCGGCCTGACACACACTAGCAGCAGGCAAGCAGCTGAAATTACACTAAAGTGTAAAAATTAAATGCCTTTTTTATGCAAAGTCCTGTGCCAGCCGGTATGAGTGGTGGGCACTGGCAGTGGGCACACTACAGTCAGTGGAAGTCAGCCTGACACACACTGGCAGGCAACTAACCTTAGATTAAAGTGTAAAAATTAAGTGCCTATTTTTTAAGCAAAGTCCTGTGCCACTCGGTATGACAGGGGTGGGCACTGGCAGTGGGCACACTACAGTCAGTTGAAGTCGGCCTGACACACACTAGCAGCAGGCAAGCAGCTGAAATTACATTAAAGTGTAAAAATTAAATGCCTTTTTTAAGCAAAGTCCTGTGCCAGCCGGTATGAGTGGTGGGCACTGGCAGTGGGCACACTACAGTCAGTGGAAGTCAGCCTGACACACACTGGCAGGCAACTAACCTTAGATTAAAGTGTAAAAATTAAGTGCCTATTTTTTAAGCAAAGTCCTGTGCCACTCGGTATGACAGGGGTGGGCACTGGCAGTGGGCACACTACAGTCAGTTGAAGTCGGCCTGACACACACTAGCAGCAGGCAAGCAGCTGAAATTACACTAAAGTGTAAAAATTAAATGCCTTTTTTATGCAAAGTCCTGTGCCAGCCGGTATGAGTGGTGGGCACTGGCAGTGGGCACACTACAGTCAGTGGAAGTCAGCCTGACACACACTGGCAGGCAACTAACCTTAGATTAAAGTGTAGAAATTAAGTGCCTATTTTTTAAGCAAAGTCCTGTGCCACTCGGTATGACAGGGGTGGGCACTGGCAGTGGGCACACTACAGTCAGTTGAAGTCGGCCTGACACACACTAGCAGCAGGCAAGCAGCTGAAATTACATTAAAGTGTAAAAATTAAATGCCTTTTTTAAGCAAAGTCCTGTGCCAGCCGGTATGAGTGGTGGGCACTGGCAGTGGGCACACTACAGTCAGTGGAAGTCAGCCTGACACACACTGGCAGGCAACTAACCTTAGATTAAAGTGTAAAAATTAAGTGCCTATTTTTTAAGCAAAGTCCTGTGCCACTCGGTATGACAGGGGTGGGCACTGGCAGTGGGCACACTACAGTCAGTTGAAGTCGGCCTGACACACACTAGCAGCAGGCAAGCAGCTGAAATTACATTAAAGTGTAAAAATTAAATGCCTTTTTTAAGCAAAGTCCTGTGCCAGCCGGTATGAGTGGTGGGCACTGGCAGTGGGCACACTACAGTCAGTGGAAGTCAGCCTGACACACACTGGCAGGCAACTAACCTTAGATTAAAGTGTAAAAATTAAGTGCCTATTTTTTAAGCAAAGTCCTGTGCCACTCGGGATGACAGGGGTGGGCACTGGCAGTGGGCACACTACAGTCAGTTGAAGTCGGCCTGACACACACTGGCAGGCAACTAACCTTAGATTAAAGTGTAAAAATGAAGTGCCTTTTTTTTAAGCAAAGTCCTGTGCCACACGGGATGACAGGGGTGGGCACTGGCAGTGGGCACACTACAGTCAGTTGAAGTCGGCCTGACACACACTAGCAGCAGGCAAGCAGCTGAAATTACACTAAAGTGTAAAAATTAAATGCCTTTTTTATGCAAAGTCCTGTGCCAGCCGGTATGAGTGGTGGGCACTGGCAGTGGGCACACTACAGTCAGTGGAAGTCGGCCTGACACACACTGGCAGGCAACTAACCTTAGATTAAAGTGTAAAAATTAAGTGCCTTTTTTTAAGCAAAGTCCTGTGCCACACGGAATGACAGGGGTGAGCACTGGCAGTGGGCACACTACAGTCTGTGGGCCTGCAGCTCCTCACACACAGGCAGGCCAGGCAACTGCAATATGTATATAAAGGAAAAAAAAAAAGCAGACTAATGTTGCAGCCCTAAAAAGGGCTTTTTGGGGTGCTGTCAGGACGCTGTCCTTACAGCAGAGATCAGATGAGGCTTTCAGGACTGGAGTGGACACTGAATTCACTAGCCTAGCTATCGATTTCCCAATTAAATCAGCAGCAGTTACAGTCTCCCTCCTCTCACTAAGACTGCAGCTTCAGAATGAATCTAAAATGGATGCTGTGCAGGAGGTGGGAGGGTCTGGGAGGGAGGGTATGCTGCTGATTGGCTGGAATGTGTCTGCTGACTGTGAGGTACAGGGTCAAAGTTTGCTCAATGATGATGTATAGGGGGCGGACCGAACATCGCATGTGTTCGCCCGGCAGAGGCGAACGCGAACAAGCTATGTTCGCCGGGAACTGTTCGCCGTCGGATAGTTCGGGCCATCTCTAATAATTAATTGCTGCAGAACTAATATATGCTTCTCCTGCCATCGCTCTTCATATGTTCTGTTCGTGGGACTTCTGTGAATTATTCATCAATGTATGGAATGATATTGTAATCAATCTGTGTGGATACTTTCATACGGCTGTGGGTGAAGGCGGTGTGTACACTTTATGGATTTCATTGTAATGTGGTTGGAAACTTAAACAGGTTGTGAGAGACCAATGAGAACACGGCTCTTTTCTTCCAAAAACATTGCCTGTCCACAAATGGTGTCCAGTAGTGCAAGTCAGCCCTTTTATTCACTTCAATGAAGCTGGGCTGCAATACCAGAGGCTACCCATAGACAGGTGTGTGGCGCTGTTCTAAAAAAAAAGGATCCATTTTTATAACCCTGGACTCTTGACAATTCTTGAGCATCTTTCCTTAGAATATTATGTTGTGAATTTCCTTTGTTATTCCTCCTACAAATTAATGGCTAGGGCGTTACCAGTTGGAGGTGGATGTCCAATCAGTGCTGACTCTGCCAGACTGTGTAGGGACATTTCTCTTTTGCAAGGTGAAATTGGGACACCCTGTTGTCAATTTATTCATAAGTATTCAAGAGGAATAACATTGGAATAGCACAATGTCGAGTTATAAAAATGCATTCTGCAGCTCCTGTCTGATAGGAGCTGGGGTGCCCTTGATGTTAGGTGTTTGGATGGGTGCAAGGCAGGGTGTGTGGCGTGCACTGTCCGACGTAAGGTGTAGAAGTCAGAAAACCAGACTAGAGGTCGAAGAATAAACAACTCTTTTTACTGTAGTGCAAAATAGGAGTTGTAGTACATCCAACAATAGCAAAACATAGTTGGAAACTGCACACAGTGCAATTCTCTCCCTGATGGTGATGTATGGATTAAGGCAAGGATGGGAGTCATGGCTCTCTTTGTACACTATCTTGCTGAAGTCTTGCTAAAGTCTTTCTCAGTAGAATCTATGGCTGGCAACAGTACCTTGGCAATAATGGCTGTAATGTCCATTGTGGGATATAGGGTTCTGAAGGCACATCAGGCCATGGCTTGTCCAGCTGTGATGGGTGATTCCTCCACTGCAGCAAAGTCTGAATGGCTCTAGTTGCAGATTACCTTGCTGATGCCTATGCGTGGCCATGCAGATTATAAATTCTCCTTTATCCTCCTCTTTCTCTTTCTGTTGATCTTGCAGTAATTTACACAGAGATCTATTAGTCTCTGATGCTTTCTTGGGCCTGAGAAGAGGGAACACATGGACTTGCTTCCTTCTTCTCTAAACTCTCCCTAAGAACTCACTAGAGCCAGCCACCACCAGCAACCTGTAACGGCCAGATATAAACTGGGATGATGGTGGTGATCTGAGGGAGAGAAGGCTGTACAGCAGGAACATGGGTTAGCGATATACTGAAAAGCATATCCTGACTGGAGAGTGATGGAAGTGTGTGAAATCTCTCCTCCAGAACCTTATCATCATCATCACCATCATCTCCTTCATTCCTACTCCTGTCCTTCACCGTACACAACCCCTGCAAAGTAAATGCACTATGGCTGTTATCCACTGGTTTCTTTTCTGGGCATACCATAATATAGCAGAGCACCTACATGGATGATAGAGAAGTGTGCGTTTTCTGCATGGAGTGGATCTGATTGTACAGTGAGCATTATGAGCACATAGGACAGTATTGGTATGTGTAGTGCCGGTGCTGCAAGACCTGGGATGATCTCCTGATGCTCGCTAGGGCCAGGGCAGTAATAGAAGGGCGCACTTTCTTCCCTCGGGCACATCCTGATGTTGGGGTTCATGCCTGATGGTAGTTGGGGTGCCCTTAGTGTTGTGGGTTTGTTGCGGGTGCAAGGCAGGAGATTTAGGTGCAGTGGCCGGCAAATGGTGCTGGAGTCAGTAACCAGGCCAGATGTAGAAATCAAACATCTCTCTTTACTAAAGTGCAGAATGGGAGTTGTGATATATCCAACGGTATCAAAACACTGTTCCAAACAATTCTCAGTGCAAATCTTCTCATATGGCTATGGGCCAGAATGGGGATTGCAGTACTCTTTCCTCTGTCTGTCTCTCTCTCTGCAGAATCTAAGGCTGGCAATATTATCCTTGCAGTGGTGGCTGTATTTTCCATCAGAGATGTACAGGATTAGAATATGGTTGGCCAGAGCTTGTCTAAGAGTGAAAGGTGTTTTAGTAATGTCCCCCCTCACTGCAGTAAAGTCTCCATCAGCCTTAACCCCTTAAAGGGATTCTGTCACCAGGTTTTGGCCTATAGAGATACGGACATGCACGGCTAGATCGCCGCTAGCATGTCCGCAATATATCTGTCCTATAGGGCTGTGTGGTTTTAATTTCTTTAAAAAAGGATTTTATAGATATGTAAATGAGTCTTGAATGTGTCCAAGGGGCTGCACTAACCTTACTTGTGCCCAGCCGTGCCCAGCAACGCCCGCCTGTGAAGGAGCCCAGCACCGCCTATGTCATCCGAATCTCCTTCTTTCATCAATGATAGATAGCCGTAATCTCGCGATGCGCGAGCTCACGCATGCGCAGTTCTTTCCCTGAGGCTGATGCCAGCACAGGAATGGAACACTATACCGGCACTGTGCATGCGCGATCTCGCGCATCGCGAGATTACCGCTATCTATCATTGATGAAAGGAGGAGATTCGGAGGACATAGGCGGTGCTGGAATCCTTCACAGGCGTGCGTGGCTAGGCACGGCTGGGCACAAGTAAGGTTAGTGCAGTCCCTTGGACACATTCAAGACTCATTTACATATCTATAAAATCCTTTTTTAAAGAAATTAAAACCACACTGCCCTATAGGACACATATATATTGCGGACATGCTAGCGGCGATCTAGCCGTGCATGTCCGTATCTCTATAGTTTGGAGCATTCCCTTGTATGCCGTTACAGAAACCACCCAAAAATGACCCCATTTTAGAAACTACACCCCTCAAGGTATTCAAAACTGATTTTACAAACTTTGTTAACCCTTTAGGTCTTCCACAAGACTTCATGGCAAATGGACATAAAATGTAAGAATTTTGATTTTTTGGAAAATTTCCCAATATAATCAATTTTTTCCAGGAATAAAGCAAGGGTTCACTGCCAAACAAAACTCAATATGGGTTGCCCTGATTCTGTAGTTTGCAGAAACACCCCATATGTGGTCCTAAACTACTGTTTGGCCAAACGGGAGGACATAGAAGGAGGGGAACACCATATGGTTTTTGCAAGGCAGATTTTGCAGGACTGGTTTTGTTTATACCATGTCCCATATCAAGCCCCCCGTTGCACCCCTAGAATAGAAATTCCAAAAAAGTGACTCCATCTAAGAAAGTACACCCCTCAAGGTATTCAAAACTGGGTTTACAAACTTTGTTAACCCTTTAGGTGTTCCACAAGAGATAATGGCAGATGAAGAAACAATTTTGGAATTTCTATTTTTTGGAAAATTTTCCATTTTAACCCATATTTTCCAGTAATAAAGTAAGTGTTAACTGCCAAACAAAACTCAATATGGGTTGCCCTGATTCTGTAGTTTGCAAAAACACCCCATATGTGGTCCTAAACTACTGTTTGGCCAAACGGGAGGACATAGAAGGAGGGGAACGCCATATGGGTTTTGGAAGGCAGATTTTGCAGGACTGGTTTTGTTTATACCATGTCCCATTTCAAGCCCCCCGTTGCACCGCTAGAATAGAAATTCCAAAAAAGTGACTCCATATAAGAAAGTACACCCCTCAAGGTATTCAAAACTGGGTTTACAAACGTTGTTAACTCTTTAGGTGTTCCACAAGAGTTAATGGCAGATGGAGAAACAATTTTGGAATTTCAATTTTTTGGAAAATTTTCGATTTTAACCCTTACTTTATTACTGGAAAAAGTGGGTTAACAGCCAAACAAAACTCAATATGGGTTGCCCTGATTCTGTAGTTTGCAGAAACACCCCATATGTGGTCGTAAACTACTATTTGGCTAAACGGCAGGACATAGAAGAAGGGGAACGCCATATGGTTTTTGGAAGGCAGATTTTGCTGGACTGGTTTATTTACACCATGTACCCTTTCAAGCCCCCTGATGCACCCCTAGAGTAGAAACTCCATAAAAGTGACCCCATCTAGGAAACTACCGGATAAGGTGGTTGTTGTTTTGGGACTATTTTAGGGTAAATATGATTTTTGGTTGCTCTATATTACTCTTTTTTGAGGCAAGGTAACAAAAAATTTTAATTCTAAAATTGTTTCTACATTCGCTATTTAGTTTTGTGGAACATCTAAAGGGTAAACAAAGTTTGTAAAGTAACTTTTAAATACCTTGAGGGGTGTAGTTTCTTAGATGGGGTCACTTTTTTGGAGTTTCTAGTCTAGGCTACATCAGGGGGGCTTCTAATGGCACATGGTGTAAAATAAACCAGTCCATCAAAATCTGCCTTTCAGAAACCATATGGCGTTCCCTTCGTTCTATGCCCTGCCGTGTGGCTATATAGCCATTTCCGACCACATATGGGGTGTTTCGGCAAACTACAGAATCAGAGCAATAAATATTTAGTTTTGTTTGGCTATTAACCCTTGCTTTATTACCGGAAAAAAAGGATTCAAATGGAAATTTTGCCCAAAAAATTGGCACCGTTTTTATTTTATATTTTTAACGCTGTTCATCCGAGGGGTTTGGTCAAATGTTATTTTTATAGGGCAGATTCTTACGGACGCGGCGATACCTAATATGTCTACATTTTAAAATTTATTTAGATTTTACACTATGTTATCATTTTAGGAACAAAAAAAAATTATTTTAGTATCTCCATAGCCTGGGAGCTACAGTTTTTTTTTTTTGTTGGGCGACTATCTAATGTAGGGGCTCATTTTTTGCGGGATGAGATAGCGGTTTTATTAGCACTAATTGGGGGTGCATATGACATTTTGTTTTGATCGCTCGCTATTACACTTTTTGTGATGTTAGGTGACAAAAAATGGCTTTTTTTTACACTTTTTTTATTATTATTATTTTTTAACGCTGTTCATACGGGGGGGTTGGGTTAAATGTTATTTTTATAGAGAAATTTTTTACGGACGCGGCGATGCCCAATATGTATGGCTCTCAGACTTTGGAGACACTAAGCAGGCATCCTCAAATTGCGGCCCTCCAGATGTTGTAAAACTACAATTCCCACCATGCCCTGCTGATAGCTGTAGGTTGTCTGGGCATGCTGGGAGTTATAGTTTTACAACATCTGGAGGGCCGCAGCTTGAGGATGCCTGCCCTAAAACTAATATTTTTGGGGGAAAAAATTGTTTCCGTGTCTCCAAAGTCTGAGAGCCATAGTTTTTTATGTTCTCTAGTGGACTGTTGGGGATTATAAAAATGTAGTACTCCATGGAAGTGTGATACTCCCTGAAGCAATCGATAACGCAGAGGCCCGGATGATCGGGGCACGTGTCACATTGAGTGGTGGTGTCCTTCCGTATCCCCCTCCTGTGACACACTCTGCACTTTTTTTGAGTTCGTCCCTTCTTTCCAGTATGGGGGACCACACCTGGAAAATGTTGGCCAGGGACGATCCGGGCGCCTCCAATTCCCGAGGTACTCCGGCCTACTCTTTCCTGGTCTGAAAAGATCAGGTCCTTGAGGACTGCCTCATAGAATTGGAGGAATGTCCCTGTGCTGCCAGCGCTTCGGGATAGTACAAAAGCGTTGTACAAGGCAACCTGCACCAAGTAGACCGCAACTTTTATGTACCATGCCTGGGTTTTGAGCATGGCATTATATGGCTTGAGGACTTGATCAGAGAGATCAACTCCTCCCATATACCGATTGTAGTCAACGATACAATCGGGCTTGAGGACCATTGCCGCGGTACCTCGCACAGGGACAGGGGTGATGCTGTTACCGTGGATTGTGGACAGTATAAGGACATCCCTCTTGTCCTTATACCTGACCAGCAACAGGTTTCCACTGGTAAGGGCACGGGTCTCACACCTGGGGATAGGTACCTGGAGGGGGTAGGTAGGAGGGCCGCGTTGATTTTTCCGCACGGTCCCACAAGCGGACGCGGATCTGGCGGCAAGGGACCTGAACAAGGGAATGCTAGTATAAAAGTTATCCAGGTACAAGTGGTAACCCTTATCTAGCAGTGGGTGCATAAGGTTCCACACGAGTTTCCCGCTAACACCCAGAGTGGGGGGACATTCTGGGGGTTCAATACGGGAATCTCGCCCCTCGTACACACGAAATTTGTAAGTGTACCCTGAGGTACTCTCACAAATTTTGTACATTTTCACGCCATACCTCGCCCGCTTAGTGGGAATGTATTGGCAGAAACTGAGTCTCCCCTTGAACGCAACGAGAGACTCATCAACCGCAACCTCCCTTACAGGTACGTAGGCCTGCGCAAATTTGGCCCCGAAGTGATGGATGACCGGCCGTATCTTATACAGACGGTCATGGGCAGGATCACCCCCTGAGGTACTCTCACAAATTTTGTACATTTTCACGCCATACCTCGCCCGCTTAGTGGGAATGTATTGGCAGAAACTGAGTCTCCCCTTGAACGCAACGAGAGACTTATCAACCGCAACCTCCCTTACAGGTACGTAGGCCTGCGCAAATTTGGCCCCGAAGTGATGGATGACCGGCCGTATCTTATACAGACGGTCATGGGCAGGATCATCTCGGGGGGGACATGCTGCATTATCTGAATAATGCAGACATTTCCGGATGGCCTCAAACCGGGGGCGTGTCATGGCCATACTGTAGAGTGGGGTCTGGTAGAGGACGTCCCCACTCCAGTATTGCCTGACACTGGGTTTTTGCACTAGACCCATGTGCAGCACGAGGCCCCAAAACGTCCTCATCTCGGCTGCACTGACCGGCGTCCAGCCACCGGGTCTAGCCAAAAAGGAGCCCGAGTGCTGAGCAATGAACTGTTGGGCGTACAGGTTCGTCTGCTCCACTATCAGATTCACAAATGGGTCACTGAAAAAAAAAAAAAAAAGTCAATTTCAGAGAAGCTCACTGTGGGAATCTAGATTCCTGGATTGCCAACAAAATCCAGAATCTCGGGCTCAAAATCCACTGGGGGACACCAGCTGAGTTCACCGGTAGGGGGCTCCGATGGGCTTATTTGGTGGGCCGGGAAACCAGTGGCAGGAGTGGGTCTAGGGTCTCACAGCTAAGTGCTGTGGACCCCAACCACCAGAGACCACCAGAGACAATAAATCAGATAAAGTTTTTTTTTGTTTTTTTCCCTAACTAACTTTTCCCTTCTATCCCTGCCTAATCGTGCCTCTCCCTCACTGACCCTAACCTACCTGGAGGGTGATGGGTGCAGGAGGGTGATGGGTGCCGACGGGGGGGTTGCAGGAGCTGGTGCTGGACGGTGTTGGACGGTGCAGGTGCAGCAGCAGGTGCAGCAGCACGAAGAGGAGGGGAGAGAGGAGCGTCAGGAGTTTGAATCTCCCGCCTCTCTCCAGCACCAATCAGCACCAAGGACAGCACCAATCAGCACCACGGCCAGCACCGCCTCCCCCAAATGCTCGGACTGTGATTGGTGGTGTGTAATCACATCACCGATCACTGTCCTTTTCCGGTTCATCGGGTCACCGGAGACCCAAATGGACCGGAAACGCAGCAAACCGCAGGTCTGAATTGACCTGCGGTTTGCTGCGATCGCCGATGCTGCGATCAACCCCCCCCCCCCCCCCCCCCCCCCGGCGTTGTGACAGGATGCCCGCTGAATGAATACAGCGGACATCCTGTTCCAATTAACCCCCGCCGCGCCGCAATCGCGTTTTAAAGTTAGGACGTACCGGTACGTCCTAAGTCCTTCTGTTTACATAACTGTGGAGACTTGCTAACACTGACTGTGTTATGTAAACAGAAGACAGAGGAGCGTTGCTAAGGCCCAAAATGGGCCACTTTAGAGCTATTTTTCTAAAAGAAGTAATTACAGTATATTACAAAAATGGTCAGTATCACTGCCCCTATACATTACACAAATAAAAATAGAATGGCAGTTACACTTTAAACAGCAAATACCTTACTGACTGACTCATGCAGATTCTAGACCTTCTAGGTTCTTCCTTTTTCTCTTTGTACTGTGAAAGTAGGCTTTAACTCTGTGGATCTCTCAGAGACAGTGATTCTCTGGAGTTCAGGCTTAGCACTGAGAAGTGAGCACATGTAGCTTCCTCTCACTTCATTCACTAGCACAAAACTAACTGAATTAGGGGCGGATCTAAGTCCAACACCTAACTACCTACAGAGGCAGAATCCGAGGGACTAACCCTGACTGATCCATATAGAGATTTGCTGGGACATTGCAAGGTATTAACATACTAAAGTATTTATCCATGACAAATGTAAAATATGAAAATCAGATATCATATAGTACAGGACAATCTCTTTCTAACAATGCTAGACCCAGCCCTGTACCTCACATGGGTACAGAAATCTCCCCATTTATTGCTCTGCTAGATTTATATTAAGCTGGCAGCTCAAGAGGAGTGTCCTTTCTGTTGCAGCTCAGGGGGTGTGTCCATTCTTCTGGAGCTCTCTCCCTATCACAGCTCAGGAGGCAGCTGAAGGATGAAACATGACAAAGAAATAAGAAAAAGAACAAACAGCAGGTGGCGCTATACAGATACATTTTATTGAATACCTCAGTGGCAACGGAAAATGTTTAATTATATGCAATTACAGAAATCTTTAGATCCAGGTGCTGGTTTTAAAATTGTAGAATATTTTTCGTGGGACAACCCCTTTAAATAATATTAAATAACATTATATAACAAGAACAGTTTGCAAGTACCCTATTCTGGGGTCAGAGGCATACCTAGAAATCACTGGGACTCATAGAATCTAAATTGAGCCCCCATGCCCCAGTTATAGCCCTTCCCACTACCCATTCCTGGCCAATATATAGATCAGTGTACTCATATGAGGTATAAATTACAGCTCCTACCTCACATATCAATACACTGCTGTATATACTATATATCTGTACACACTGTATCTATTATACCTCATACCTCTCATATGAGTACACTGCTGTATATACAGTCGTGACCAAAAGTTTTGAGAATTACATAAATATTGTGTCAGGCTGATTGGGTTAAAATGGCAGACTTGACATGTTAAAAGGAGGGTGATGCTTGAAATCATTGTTCTTCCATTGTTAACCATGGTGACCTGCAAAGAAACGCGTGCAGCCATCATTGCGTTGCATAAAAATGGCTTCACAGGCAAGGATATTGTGGCTACTAAGATTGCACCTCAATCAACAATTTATAGGATCATCAAGAACTTCAAGGAACTTCAAGGAAAGAGGTTCAATTCTTGTTAAGAAGGCTTCAGGGCATCCAAGAAAGTGCAGCAAGCGCCTGGATCGTCTCCTAAAGAGCATTCAGCTGCAGGATCGGAGTGCCACCAGTGCAGAGCTTGCTCAGGAATGGCAGCAGGCAGGTGTGAGCGCATCTGCACGCACACTGAGGGTAAGACTTTTGGAAGATGGCCTGGTGTCAAGAAGGCAAGCAAAGAAGCCACCTCTCTCCAAAAAAAACATCAGGGACAGATTGATCTTCTGCAGAAAGTATGGTGAATGGACTGCTGAGGACTGGGGCAAAGTCATATTCTCCGATGAAGCCTCTTTCCGATTGTTTGGGGCATCTGGAAAAAGGCTTGTCCGGAGAAGAAAAGGTGAGCGCTACCATCAGTCCTGTATCATGCCAACAGTAAAGCATCCTGAGACTATTCATGTGTGGGGTTGCTTCTCATCCAAGGGAGTGGGCTCACTCACAATTTTGCCCAAAAACACAGCCATGAATAAAGAATGGCACCAAAACACCCTCCAACAGCAACTTCTTCCAACAATCCAACAACAGTTTGGTGAAGAACAATGCATTTTCCAGCACGATGGAGCACCGTGCCATAAGGCAAAAGTGATAACTAAGTGGTTCGGGGACAAAAACGTTGACATTTTGGGTCCATGGCCTGGAAACTCCCCAGATCTTAATCCCATTGAGAACTTGTGGTCAATCCTCAAGAGGCGGGTGGACAAACAAAAACCCACTACTTCTGACAAACTCCAAGAAGTGATTATGAAAAAATGGGTTGCTATCAGTCAGGAATTGTGTCACGGAACCATGAACCAGACGTACAACAAGAGATAAATGAAAATAAGAAGGCTTTATTGAAAACGGATGGTGAAACCGAGCAGAGTCTTTGCGAAGCCAGAGGTCAGGAACCAGAAGGGTAGTCAGACGAAGCAAGGATCAGGAACCAGCAGGGTAGTCAGACGAAGCCAGGATCAGGAACCAGCAGGGTAGTCAGACGAAGCCAGGATCAGGAACCAGAAGCAGCAGCAGTCTTAGAAGCATGTGAACACAAGAGGACCAAGCAAGGAACTGAAGCCACAGACCTCCTATATATATGAGCTAGGCATCCAGCTCCTCCCAGGGGAAGGAGGAGCCGCAGGGTGGAAGGCTACAAGAAACCCAGACCCCAAGATGGCCGCCAGCACATGTCAAACGAAGGAGAGCAGCAAGCAGGTAAGACCATGACAGTACCTCCTCCTCAAGGGCCCCTCCTCCGCGGAGCACAAAACGGTTTCTGAGGGAAGCGTGCGTGGAAGGCTCGGAGCAAGGCAGGAGCATGGACATCTGCGGAGGGAACCCAGGAACGCTCCTCTGGACCATAACCACGCCAATGGACCAAAAACTGCAACCGACCGCGGACCAGGCGTGAGTCCAGGATATTGCTCACCTCATATTCCTCACGATTGCCCACTTGGACCGGACGAGGCCGAGGAACCGAGGAAGTGAAACGATTACACACCAGTGGCTTCAACAGGGAGACATGAAACACGTTGGAGATCCGCATGCCAGGAGGAAGCGCAAGGGCATAGGCTACCGGGTTTACCCTGCGAAGCACTCGGAAGGGACCAACAAAGCGAGGCGCCAGCTTGGGAGTGGGCACTCGAAGGTTGAGGTTGCGGGTGGACAACCATACACGGTCTCCGACCTGGTAGGAAGGAGCAGGCGCTCGTCTGCGATCAGCCTGGAGTCTCTGGCGCTGCGCAGAGACCTCAAGGGACTTCTGGATCTGTACCCAAGAAGCACGTAGGACGGAAAGGTGATCCTCCACAGCCGGAATATCCTGGGGAGAGAATACCTCCGGTAACACGGCAGGTTGGAACCCATAATTGGCCATGAAGGGAGACGTCCCAGAGGAAGAGTTCACCGCCGTGTTCCTGGCAAACTCAGCCCAAGGCAGGAGGTCAACCCAATTGTCTTGGTGATCGGAGACATAGCAACGAAGGAATTGCTCCAAGGCCTGATTGGATCGTTCTGCGGCCCCATTGGACTGAGGGTGGTAGGCCGAGGAGAAGGAGAGATGAATCCCCAACTGGGAGCAAAAGGCGCGCCAGAACCTGGACACAAACTGACTCCCCCGATCCGACACAATCTCCTTAGGCAAACCGTGCAACCGGAAGACCTCCCTGGCAAAAATCGTGGCCAACTCTTGTGCAGAGGGTAACTTCTTGAGAGGAACACTGTGGCACATTTTGGAAAACCGATCCACAATCATGAGAATGACCGTATGGCCTCGGGATGCAGGGAGGTCCACAATGAAATCCATCCCCAGGTGTGACCATGGGCGCTCCCCGGTGGCTATGGGTTGCAGAAGGCCCAACGGAAGGTGCCGAGGGGACTTACTCTGGGCACAAACGGAGCATGCCGCTACATATGCGGCGATGTCGGAACGTAGGGAAGGCCACCAGAACAGACGTGAAACAGCCCAGGACAGCTGATTCTTTCCAGGATGCCCCGCGGTCTTGGAGTTATGGTAGGTTCGCAACAACCGAGTGCGCAACTCCTCAGGCACAAAACATCTGCCGTTGGGTCTCCCAGAGGGAGCACCAGATTGAGCCGCCAAAATCTGCTCACCCAGGGGAGAGGTCAGGCTGGTGCGAATGGCGGCCAGGATCTGATTCGGAGGTATGACCGAAGTCGGAATCGACTCCTCCCTGGACAGCTCGGAGTACTGCCGTGATAAGGCATCCGCCCTGATGTTCTTGGAACCGGGTAGGTAGGAGACCACGTAATTAAAACGTGACAAGAACAGAGCCCATCTGGCCTGACGTGGTGTCAATCTCTTGGCCTCAGAAAGGTAGGTCAGATTCTTGTGGTCCGTCAGGATGAGAACCGGAACCACCGAACCCTCGAGCAAGTGCCTCCATTCTTTGAGGGCCTGCACGATGGCCAATAACTCCCTGTCACCAATCTGATAGTTGCACTCCGCGGAAGACAGTTTCCGGGAGTAAAACCCACAAGGAAGCAGAGGACCCTCTGGTGTTCTACGCTGAGACAGAAGGGCGCCTACTCCCGTCTCAGACGCGTCCACCTCGAGGACAAAGGGCAACCCAGGGTTGGGATGCGACAGAATCGGAGCCGACACAAAGGCGGACTTTAGGACCTCAAAAGCTCGGATGGCCTCGAGCGGCCAGACCTGGGAATTACTGCCCTTCCTGGTCAGATCCGTGAGAGGCTTGGCCAGCATGGAAAAGTCCCTGATGAACTTCCGATAATAATTGGCGAAGCCCAAAAAGCGCTGCAGGGAACGAAGACCACTGGGCTGGGGCCACTGTAAGACAGCCGAAACCTTCTCAGGATCCATGGAGAACCCCTCAGCGGAAATGATGTAACCTAAGAAGGTTACCTGGGATCGGTGAAATTCGCATTTCTCAAGCTTACCGGACAGCTTGTTCTCTCGTAACCGTTGCAACACTCGTCTGACATCCAGAATGTGGGCCTCCATGGATTCAGAATATACCAAGATGTCATCCAAATAGACTACCACACACTGCTGCAACAGGTCACGGAAAACATCGTTGATGAATTCCTGAAAGACTGCGGGCGCATTGCACAATCCAAAGGGCATAACCAAGGATTCGTAATGACCGGTCCTGGTGTTAAACGCGGTCTTCCACTCATCGCCCGCCTTGATCCTTACCAGGTTATACGCCGCCCTCAGGTCGAGTTTGGTAAAGACCGTGGCCCCTTTAAGGCGATCGAACAGCTCGGAAATCAAGGGTATCGGGTAAGCGTTCTTGATCGTGATGCGATTGAGACCCCTGTAATCGATGCAAGGCCTCAACTCACCGCCCTTCTTTTTCACAAAGAAAAATCCAGCCCCTGCCGGGGACGAAGATTTGCGAATGTGTGAAAGCGCCTCCCTCACGTACTCCTCCATGGCCTCATTCTCCGCTACCGACAGTGGATAGACTTTGCCACGAGGAGGAACGGCACCAGATTGTAACTCTATGGCACAATCGTATGGGCGGTGCGGAGGTAGGGCAACCGCGCGCACCTTATCGAATACATCCCGGTACTCCTCGTATTCAGGAGGCAACAGAGAGTCCGAGGAAGTACACAGCAACTTGACAGACCCATGGATGCAACTAGCCCCACACTGCGGTGACCACGAGAGGATCTCGACCGATCTCCAATCGAAAGTCGGATTATGCTTCTGGAGCCAGGGGTACCCCAAGACCACCGAGTAGTGTGGAGACGAAATAACCTGGAGGCAGACCGACTCTCTGTGAACGGCGCCAATGGCTATCCCCACTGGAAGGGTCTCATGAGTCACGTGTGGCGGCAGAAGGGGTCTGCCGTCTATCGCCTCAAGAGCCAGTGGGGAACCTCGAGCCTGCAGAGGAATGGAATTGGCGGCAGCGAACACACTATCAATGAACAAACCACCAGCACCAGAGTCCACCAACGCCTGGGTCGTCACCGAGCCCCCGACCCAGGAGAGGACAACAGTGATCAGTGGTTTGTCAACACGGGAAACCGGGGACGAGGAGACTCCACCCAAGATCTGCCCCCGACAGGATCTCAGGGTACGATTGTTTCCCGGACGGTTCGGACATGCCAACCGAAAATGCCTACCGAGACCACAGTACATGCATCGGCCCTCGCGTCTCCGGAGTGCCCTCTCCCCCTCGGACAGGCGAGCAAACCCCAGCTGCATGGGTTCACCCCCAGACAAGTCATCCCCAGGAGGCGTGGGAGGAGAGGGAGGCACGGGTGGGACAGCAAACGTAGGCACCAATCTGTTAGAAGACCTCCGCAGGTTCTCCTTAAAGGAAGGTCTCTCCCTGAGTCTGGTGTCAATCAAAATCAGGAAAGAAATAAGAGACTCGAGCTCAACTGGTAGGTCCTTAGCTGCAACCTCATCCTTCAAGGCATCCGAGAGACCATGAGAGAAAGCAGCGACCAGAGCCTCATTATTCCAGCCCACCTCTGCTGCCAGGGTACGAAACTCAATGGCGTATTCAGCTACGGATCGTGAACCCTGTCTGATGGACATAAGGAGCTTCGCAGCAGAGGCAGCACGAGCCGGCACATCGAATACCTTCCGAAGAGAAGCAACAAAACCGGAAAACTCGGCAACCACCGGATTGTTGTTCTCCCATAAAGGGCTGGCCCAGGCCAAGGCCTTGTCCGAGAGCAGCGAGATCAAGAAGCCCACCTTTGATCTCTCAGTAGGAAAGGCATGTGGCAGCAACTCGAAATAAATGCCCACCTGGTTAAGGAAACCTCGGCACTGAGTTGGCTCTCCCCCAAAGCGCTGTGGAAGAGGGGCAGAACCGGTCATACCCCGACACACCGCAGGCGCAACAACCGGTGTCGGGGTAGACTCTGGCGCAACAACCGGAGCGGCAGTAGGAGCGAGCCCAGGAGCGACAACCGACCCATCGGCAACGGGAGCAAAATGAGCCGTGCGTTCAAGCAGGGTTTGCAACGCCACAGCGAACCGACCCAACAGGTGATCCTGCTGATCAAGTCTGGCAACCAGCGTGGGTAGCGAGGATGGCCCTGTACCGTCAGAATTCATGGCTTGGTCCTAATGTCACGGAACCATGAACCAGACGTACAACAAGAGATAAATGAAAATAAGAAGGCTTTATTGAAAACGGATGGTGAAACCGAGCAGAGTCTTTGCGAAGCCAGAGGTCAGGAACCAGAAGGGTAGTCAGACGAAGCAAGGATCAGGAACCAGCAGGGTAGTCAGACGAAGCCAGGATCAGGAACCAGCAGGGTAGTCAGACGAAGCCAGGATCAGGAACCAGAAGCAGCAGCAGTCTTAGAAGCATGTGAACACAAGAGGACCAAGCAAGGAACTGAAGCCACAGACCTCCTATATATATGAGCTAGGCATCCAGCTCCTCCCAGGGGAAGGAGGAGCCGCAGGGTGGAAGGCTACAAGAAACCCAGACCCCAAGATGGCCGCCAGCACATGTCAAACGAAGGAGAGCAGCAAGCAGGTAAGACCATGACAAATTGGCCCAGAAGTTGATTGAGAGCATGCCCAGTCGAATTGCAGAGGTCCTGAAAAAGAAGGGCCAACACTGCAAATACTGACTCTTTGCATAAATGTCATGTAATTGTCGATAAAAGCCTTTGAAACGTATGAAGTGCGTGTAATTATATTTCACTACATCACAGAAACAACGGAAACAAAGATCTAAAAGCAGTTTAGCAGCAAACTTTGTGAAAACTAATATTTGTGTCATTCTCAAAACTTTTGGCCACGACTGTACTACATATTTGTACACACTCCATCTATTATACCTTGTATCTCATATATCAGTACACTGCTGTATATACTATATATCTGTATACACCGCATCTATTATACCTCATACCTCACATAGCAGTACACTGCTGTATATACTATATATCTGTACCAGGGTGGATAAAAATCTATGATTTAAAAAAAAATAAAAAAATCAGATTTTTTTAATTTAAATGAGATTTTTTTAAATTTAAATCAGATTATTATTTTTTATATAAAATTATTTTTGAGGAAAATATATTACCATCCAAAGATTAATCCATCATGAAATAAAGATTAGTTTTTAATTATGTAGAATAAGGCTGTATATGTTAAATTTTTTTGGTAAATAAATTCCATTAATCCATTCACAATCAGTGATGGCCAGTTTGCATTGTTCGCCCGCGAACACATGCGGGCTGCCATCTTTTTTCAAAAGTCCGGCGATGCACAGGTAAGCCCTTACCTGTGCCTGTGCGCGAGCCGGTCTGAAATCAAATGCGGTCACCGCAAGCAGGCAGTTCCGAGAACAGCCGCTGGGGGCCTTTATCGGGCTGTTCTTGAAACTGCCTGCTCCCGGTGACCGCATTTGATTTCAGACCGGCTCGTGCACAGGCACCGGTAAGGGCTTACCTGTGCATCGCCGGACTTTTGAAAAAAGATGGCAGCCCGCATGTGTTCACGGGCGAACACGGTGAACTGGCTATCACTGTTCACAATGTCATGCTCTTCCAGAGGTTTTTGTAAGATTATTGGGCAGTTTCTCTGCCTACAAGATATTATCACAGATGCTTGGTTTACTTTTGCAGTTCTCAAAACTGAATTTGACTCAGCAGAGATCACATGCCTCTTCTTCACAGCAAAAATGTTATAACATGAACAGAGTTGAGAAAAATACCTTAATCCTAACTTCTACAAACCTATGAATACAGAATCAACCTAATCAAACTAATATGAAAAGTTGTTATTCTAAAAATCTTCATCTACTTGCATATTATAAGTTATTCCAGCAATAATTAGTCTTTATGTAGAAAACTATGATTTAAATCAAGCCTTACTGACTAGTGATTTAAAGGGATTCTGTCATCAGATTTTACCCCTATAACCTAAAGATATCCTCATGTCCGGATAGAATCCTAAACTGGCCTTAATAAACCTCACTGAGGCTCTATTTGTCCAAAAAACAGGTTTTTATAACCTGCCAATCACTTACTTAAGGTGCCCAAGGGGAGGTCCATTAATACAGGGTGCCTGGCCGCACCCCTCGCCGTCCGGTGCCCAGCGCCGCTTTCCGTCTTCATCGCCGCCTTCCCTGTCTTCAGCGCCGCCTTCTACAGCTCAGCGCCGCCTCTGCAATCCTCCCGTCCCTTTGCCAGATCCGCGCCTGCGCACTAAGCTCAGCCAATCTGCAGGTCATATTAGGGTTGAGCGAAGTGCGCATCAGGCCGGCGCATGCGCACTTCGCTCAATGAAGCCGCTGCCAGGAGTCCGCACGGCGCATCAGGCCGAGCCTAGTGCGCAGGCGCGGGATCTGGCAAAGGGACGGGAGGATTGCAGAGGCGACGCTGAGCTGTAGAAGGCGGCGCTGAAGACAGGGAAGGCGGCGATGAAGACGGAAGGCAGCGCTGGGCACCGGATGGCGAGGGGTGCGGCCGGGACCCTGTATTAATGGACCTCCCCTTGGGCACCTTAAGTAAGTGATTGGCAGGTTATAAAAACCTGTTTTTTGGACAAATAGAGCCTCAGTGAGGTTTAATAAGGCCAGCTTAGGATTCTTCTTATTAGTCCGGACATGAGGATATCTTTAGGTTATAGGGGTAAAATCTGATGACAGAATCCCTTTAAATCAAATCCACCCTGATCTGTACACACTGCATCTATTATACCTCATACCTCACATATCAGTACACTGCTGTATATACTATATATCTGTATACTCTGCATCTATTATACCTCATACCTCACATATCAGTACACTGCTGTATATACTATATACCTGTACACACTGCATCTATTATACCTCATACCTCACATATCAGTACACTGCTGTATATACTATATATCTGTACACACTGCATCTATTATACCTCATACCTCACATATCAGTACACTGCTGTATATACTATATATCTGTACACACTGTATCTATTAGACCTCATACCTCACATATCAGTACACTGCTGTATATACTATATATCTGTACACACTAGGATTAAATCGAGTTATTCAACACAAAAAAATCCTCAATGCAAATTTTTTGCATCGAAGATTTGTTTGTGTCATGTGACCACGGAGCGGGAGTGAAGTGCTTGCTATTACTCCCTCTCCGTGGTCTCCCGCTGCGCTTGGAATACTCACCTTTCCAGCAGGGGGCCTCCGGACACTTCACAGCATGTCCATGGTCCCGCGCTGTACTGACCTCCTGACGTACACACGCCGTGTGCTGACGCACTGTGTGAACGATGGAGTGTCGGTGGCACCCCTGCTGGAAAGCTAAGTTGGTGAAACTGAGGGGGTTAGGGCGTGACTAAGGCCGGAGGCGCCCGGAGTGCACAGCGACATAGCAACCACTGATGCTATGCAATCCGGGTGTCAGGTGGAGCAGGGCAGCAGAGACTATGGCACAAGGGGGGAGAGCTGATGGCACAATGGGGGGAGAGCTGATGGCATAAGGGGGATAGATGATGGCACTGGGGGAGTAAAGTTGATGGCACAAGGGGGGAGCTGATAGCGCAATGGGGGGAGAGCTGATGGCACAAGGGGAGAGAGTTGATGGCACAAGGAGGGGGAGATGATGGCACTGGGGGAGTAAAGCTGATGGCACAAGGGGGGGAGCTGATGGCACAATGGGGGGAGAGCTGATGGCACAAGGGGAGAGAGATGATGGCACAAGGGGGACAGGTTATGGCACAAGGGGGGAACTGATGGCACAAGGGGGGACAGCTGATGGCACAATGGGGGGAGAGCTGATGGCACACTGAGGGGAGAGCTGATGGCACAAGGGGAGAGAGCTGATGGCATAAGGGGGATAGATGATGGCACTGGGGGAGTAAAGCTGATGGCACAAGGGGGGGAGCTGATGGCACAATGGGGGGAGAGCTGATGGCACAAGGGGGGAGAGCTGATGGCACAAGGGGGACAGATGATGGCACAAGGGGGGAGATCTGATGGCACAATGGGGGAGAGCTGATGGCACACTGAGGGGAGAGCTGATGGCACAATGAGGGGAGCGATGATGGCACAATGGGGGGAAGAGATGATGGCACTGGGGGAGAAGAGATGATGGCACTGGGGTGGGGGAGAGCTGATGGCACCGGGGTGGGGGAGAGCTGATGGCACTGGTTGGGGAGAGCTGATGGCACTGGGGTGGGGGAGAGCTGATGGCACTGGGGAGTGGAGCTGGTGGCACTGGGGTGGGGGAGAGTTGATGGAACTGGGTGGGGAGAGCTAAATGCACTGTGAAAGTCACTGTTAAAGGGGTGGTCACTGTGAAAGTCACTGTTAAAGGGGCGGTCACTGTGAAAGTCACTTTTAAAGGGGCGGGCACTGTGGAGGTCTCTGTTAAAGGGGCGGGCACTGTGGAAATCACTGTTAAAGGGGCGGGCACTGTGAAGGTTACTGTTAAAGGGGCATCCACTATGAAGGTCACTGTTAAAGGGGTGGTCAATGCTAAAGGGGCGGTCACTGTTAAATGAGCGGGCACTGTGGAGGTCACTGTTAAAGGGGAAGGCACTGTTAAAGGGGTGGGCACCGTGAAGGTCATTGTTAAAGGGGCGGCCACTGTGGAGGTCAATGTTGAAGGGTCGGCCACTGTGGAGGTCAATGTTAAAGGGGCGGCCACTGTGGAGGTCATTGTTAAAGGGGCGGGTACTGTAGAGGTCACTGTTATGGGGAAACTGTTGATATCTTTTTACGACACACGGAAACATAAAATTAAATAGATGAAATATAACCGTGCGAAGCTGGATCCTTCTGCTAGTATAGTATATACAGAAGTGTACTGAGGTAGGAGGTATGCTAGATGCAGCGTGTACAGATATATGTTGTCAGTTATATATTATGGTTATTGTGTGAGGTACATGAGGTAATAGTGGTTGTAACTGTCTGCAGTACCATATATATATATGAGGAAGATATGAGTAAAGATAGGGAATGGGGGGGCAAATGAAGAGAAAGGAGGAGGACCTCCTCTTATCACTCTATTCTAGTCCCAGTAAAGAGCTCATCCTGCACTTCTTCTCCATGCTATTAGGGGTTGAAGGACCTATGATGATGATCTGTGCAGTTCCTTTACTAGATGTAGAGGACCTATGATGATGATGTCATCACAGGTCCTGGCAAATGTTCCTTTCTAACCTGGGGACTGCATCATTCTTTGTGCAATTCCTTTACTAGATATTCAGGACCTCTGATGACATAATCACACTATGGCTCCTTTCACACAGGCGAGTATTCCGTGCGGATGCGATGCGGGAGGTGAACGCATTGCACCCGCACTGAATACCGACCCATTCTTTTCTATGGGGCTGTTCACATGAGCGGTGATTTTCATGCATCACTTGTGCGTTGTGTGAAAATTGCAGCATGCTCTATATTCTGCGTTTTTCACGCAATGCAGGCCCCATAGAAGTGAATGCAAGCAAGTGCAGATGCGGTGCGATTTTCACGCACGGTTGCTAGGAGACGATCGGGATGGAGACCCGATCATTATTATTTTCCCTTATAACATGGTTATAAGGTAAAATAATAGCGTTCTAAATACAGAATGCTTAGTACAATAGGGCTGGAGGGGTTAAAAAAATTTTAAAAAAAATTTAACTCACCTTAGTCCACTTAATCGCGATGCCCGACACCTCCTTCTGTCTCCTTTACTGAACAGGACCTGTGGTGAGCATTCATTACAGGTCAAGGACCTGTGGTGACGTCACTCCGGTCATCACATGATCCATCACATGATCTTTTACCATGGTGATGGATCATGTGATGACCGGAGTGACGTCACCACAGGTCCTTGACCTGTAATGAATGCTCACCACAGGTCCTGTTCAGTAGCGGAGACAGAAGGAGATGACGGGCATCGCGATCAAGTGGACTAAGGTGAGTTAAATAATTTTTTCTTTTTTTTAACCCCTCCAGCGCTATTTTACTATGCATTCTGTATTCAGAATGCTATTATTTTCCCTTATAACTATAAGGGGAAATAATACAATCTACAGAACACCTAACCCAAGCCCGAACTTCTGTGAAGAAGTTCGGGTTTGGGTATCAAACATGCGCGATTTTTCTCACGCGAGTGCAAAACGCATTACAATGTTTTGCACTCGCGCGGAAAAATCGCGGGTGTTCCCGTAACGCACCCACACATTTTCCCGCAACGCCCGTGTGAAAGAGGCCTATACTGGAGCTGGACAGTAATGAAGGTAATTAGGGAACTGGACTTTTGGGTCATTGCAGGCCCTTTTTCCCCACGGGCCCCATAGCAGCTGCTATTGGAGGTACACCACTGTCTAGGGTACTGCACTGGCAGACTTCATTGTTGTGGGCATGCCCCTAGAACTTTAATAAACTACAAATTAAAATGTTGGGCTGTCAGACAAAAATAGAAAAGGTATGAATGCTAAAAAATCTCCCTAAGCCCGGTGTATGTATACCACAAGCTTTCATTTCACATTAAGAGGAAAGTACTTTAAAGTCGTGCTTTAAAGTTGTGTCCATATCAGTTTTGCCAGGAGTGCTCCTTTAATTTTCAAGCGAGGCTCTTTTAATAATTAAAATAAGTCACTAGATTAAGAGGTTTGTCTTAGAAAGAGTTGGAATGTGTTGCCTGCGCAATGCTAAAAAGTCAGAAAGTCGTAAATCGCTTGGAAGTGTCTACGCTTGTCTCCATGATAGAAATTTGTGGCTGCATTATGCACAATGCTACAACACTGTTCTTTTATATGAATGATATTTCTTTATTTAAGCAGTGCCTCAGTTTTACACCGCACATGGAGCAGTCTCAATGGCTGCTTTGCATAATATGCTAATAACTATGTATGTTTCCAGTCTGACGACTGTAGAAGAAGGATAGTCTCATATTCCATCGCTTGGTCACAGAATGAGCTTAGCATTTATCCCGAGCACATCTGTCTTTGAAATCAAATGAAATAGTCACCGTACTCCACACCTATTTCCATTAGAGGATGTTCTGAATCAGAACACTTACAACTTTAATGGCTAGGTATAAAAAACAGATTTTGTCGACAGCTTGAATGTCAGAGACACCGCTATTACAGGAGCTCATGAGATGTTACGGGCCTCATTGGAAGTCTAGGGTTCACTGAGACTTTAGTGATGATGTTCCTACCATGAATTTTGATAAAAGCCTCAAATTTTCACCAAGAGTTTCAATAGTATAACAATAAAGATGTCCCACCTCCTCTGTGCATTTATCTACCCACCACACACATCCCTGTGGGACTTGTATGTCTTGGGTCAACCACAGAAATAGATTTTGAGGGCCTACCTTTGATCTATACAGTACATGTGTACATCCACGTACAATTATATCCTTCAAAAATATGCTGTTATTGTCAGGGTCTGACCTGAGAATCCATCGATGGGCCTAGCCCCTGATACATAAAATGTGCCACAAAGTTCCAGCAGAAGACTACCCAGCGTGGAGGTGACTTTAGAGCCAATCACTTGTCATTGGGATCTGTTCCTTATGGGCTGATCAATAATAACATATCAGATCTTACTGATTATGTGTCTACAATTATAACAAAAAAAGATTATGATACAAATTGAACATGTTCTGTATAGATGTAGGGTAAACCTCAGACTCATAGCCTCTGGTGGACCCAAGAAACCAAAGTCCAACAGTGGTTCTCAATGACTGCACGTACATTATATAATTAATGCATTCTGTTATTTGTGAATCAAAGGGGTTTTCCAAAATTTTAATACTGATGATCTATCCTCTGAATAGGTCATCAGTATCTGATCGGAGGGGATCAAACACCTGGGATTTCCGCCGTTCAGCGGCGCTCCTGTGAGTGCCACAGCCTTCTCCGTGCTCACCAACCAGAGCACCGTCAATTTGATAGCAGCTGTGCTTAGTATCGCAGCTCAGCCTCATTCACTCCAATGGGGCTGAGCTGAGCCTAGGCCACGTGACAGATGAATGTGATGTCACTGGCTTAGAAAAAGCTGCGAGAAGGCCATGGCAATCACAGGAGCACTGGTGCCTTCTCGAACAGCTGATCGGCACGGGTCCCAGGTGTCGGACCCCCACCTATTAGATACTGATGACCTATGCAGAGGATAGGTCATCAGTATTACCCTTTTAAGCCAAAAACTAGCATCAAATGACTGGTTCAAAATCAGGTCCAAAAGGGGTTGTCTTGGGCCTGGCCTTCTGCCACCCATTATTCTGTCAAAACCAGTGCTAAAGAATGGATACACTGGTACTGTGGTGGGTCTGATGCTGTCCCCAATTTGTGCCCTCTTGGACAGCTACTCTCCCATTGAGGACCCCTGCTGAAATAGTTAAGTATGTTACATTGTGCCTTCAACATTCCTGTACAAGCCATGAGTCCAGCATTTCTGCCAATGCCCTAGATTGGACAAAGCCTAAGATACTTCCATTTTAGGTCCACCTTTGAACATCTTTTTACAGTTTACATACAGTATTAATATACAAAAGTTACATTGTTTTTGTTCTTGTACACAGCCAGTATTATACCCCGGAGCTGAATTTCACGTTCTGAAAACTTCAGAGATTAAATCTCAGAGCATTTCTCAAAGTGTTAACCGTTTCAAATACCAGCCAGCAACTCAGTAATAATGACCCCTTGGTGCCTCACTCAGTGCCTACCTCTTTTATGTCTGCACTCAGTAATAGTGCCCCCGTTATGTCCCTCTCTGTAATAATGCCCTCTTTTATGCACCCATTCTGTAATAGGGTCTTTTTATGTCCCAACACTATTATAATGACCCTTCTATGCTCCCACTCATTAACAGTGCCCCTTTATGCCTCTACTCTTTAACAGTGCCTCCTTTATGTACCTCTCAGAAATAGGGCCCCCATTATGCCATAATTCATGATAATAGTGCCACCTTTATGCACCACCTCTATAATAGTGCCCGCTTTTATACTCTCCTAAAAGAAGGTTTATTCCCCTAACCCCATTCCCATGACAACTTGGGAATATCCCGCCACAGACATCACACTGCATCTCACTACATCATCAGCATACGTCTGGCATCTTGCAAGCCACAGGAGGTCCATACCATCTCGCAGATGTATAAATGGAGGAAAGATCTTCATGCAGACACAGGGCTGTGCTGCACCCTGACGGTGGCTTGTGCCCCCGAGGTCCTGGGTGCTGATGCCAGCCCTGGATCTTGGGCATGAAGCCTAAGAAGGTCCTTTTTATTGGGTTAATTTCAGTACCAGTTCCGCTCCTTTTTGTATTCATAATGTGATCAACCTGGAGCCAGTGCTTCATAAGAGAAAAAATTTAGGTTTTTTTAACTTGGAAGTTTAGTTAGCAGCTTCCAATTTTTCACGGTTTTACATGCTCCATGTTTTGACCTTTGCTGTTGATTTGTTTGTCAATTAATTATGAGACTTTTAGGTAAACCTTAGGGAAAATAATTATAATTTAATGTAAAACAAATGTGTTGTAGCAAGCTCTAATGGACTTGTTTCGTACATTTATGGTAATTAAATCCTTGGTGTGTATTTTGTTGCTTAGCAAATTAATTTAATTGTTTTGTGTGACCTACAATTAGTGGTAACCTTATCTGAAGTACAGAACAAGTGTACGCTTCTGTAATGAAATAAACCTGATGGAAGATGACCGGAGGTGTGCCGTGTTCATTAGTGTTTTAAAGAATTACTTTCTCAAGGTGAAAACAAATAGATTGATCCAAAGGTCCTGGAATTCAAAACCCTTTTCTGCACTTACAGATGGACTTAAAAGGATTGTCACATGAAGTCAACCGCTTTTCATATTCCCCATTAGAGGATACAAAAAATATCATGGAGTGACATTCAAAGAGGAGATTTGGCAGTCACTACCCATCCACGTATGACACATTGAAGCATCCGAAATGGATTTCGGTCCAAAGTTTAGGAAAACTTCAATTCAAAACAAATCCGGATTTAGTGATAACGAATCAGTTTTCCTAAAATGGTGGCTGCACGTGCTCCAAAGTGAAAGTAAGTGAAGAGAAGACAAGCCCGGGAATTCGAGATCACCCAAAATGCCGTGCCATCAGCCAATTAACAGACAGCCATCGCTCTGTGATGTCACTGCTAGGTAGAGCCCTATAAAACCCTGATCCCGCGTGGTCGCTGATAATTTCCTGTGAACTGAGCATAGGGAGAGACGCAGTGCACCAATATCCATATTTAATCCGTTCTGTTAGCTGTCATTGTATTGACATCCATTTGCGCCAATTCTGTATAAATTCAGTTTTATTGACGGACACTGCCTAAAGGCATATTGGCCTGGATATTCCTTATTTTTAGCGATTTGTGACAAATTAATTCATAACAAATTATATTTTCTTGTCAAACTTTGGCAAAGCTGCCGAATCTAATTTTTCAAACCTTCACTCATCTCTAATGACATTCATTTGTAATGTATTACTATTCCCTAGTAATAGAATTTTTCTCTGGGATTTCTGTAGTCTGATCTACCTCAAGTAGTATCTGTTCAATTGATGGCTGGCCCATGGAGGCTAAGAGACACTGATGCAGAGCACTGAGAGATCAGGCAAAACCATAGTCAGGGTTCGGCCCGAGGTCAGGACAGGGAAAGTTTTTGTGATCCGATAAACAGTTTGAGCTCAGGGCTGGCAGCTCAGGGTCAGAAGGAAGAGGCAGAGAAGAGTCAAATCCAAGAAACAGGCAGAAGTCGGTACACGGGTAGACGAACCTAGAACAGTACACCTTTGCAGGACACTGGCAGACAGGAACCTATTGCTTAAGGACCTTCCTACAGGGGAAGGTGCCTAAAGAATCCCAAGGTGGCCAGCCATTAGCTGGTGAAGATTAGAAAGCCTTTAAGAGGCAGAGGGAGTGCGCATACCCCAGGGACATTGCAGGAGCAGGCCACAGCCTGCACTAAGGAGAGGAAAGCTGGCAAACAGCAAGCTACTGCCTGCGAGAAGAAGGAAGTTATTCTGGTGGCCAGGCCAGCTGGTAAGAAGGGGAGAGATGTTGGCCTGTCCAACCTGCCAGGGAGCAGGTGAGCAGAGCAGCGGTAGCATCTGGCAGCAGTGCGGCAGCAGATATGGGCCACTGCTATAACAACATGCAGCAGTAGTTATTTTTGCCTGTTGTGTTAACCCTTAGGATCCGGATCTTGTCATACTATCGCTGGAGGCGGGCTACTTTTACTCGTGGACCATCCTGTATATAATACCAAAACACTTATGAATTGTGACTCCGCATATGTAGTTTATGGGGTATGTTCTAGCAAAGGTAATCTGTTATACGTCAGATGCACCACGAGAAACATTAAAACGCATATTGCAGAGCACATTGACTATGTGAACAGTATTGCATCGTGTGTAGCTAAACACTTCCTAGATGGTCATCTAAAACATTTTACCTTCTTTGGCATTGAAAGGGTCAATAGAAAGATTAGGTAACAGACAACAGCTGATGTTAGCCAGAGAAACGTTCACACATTAGACACAAGACCAGCTTTAGGTCTGAATTGGAGAAATGATTTATTGTATTTTAATGAATCATGCTCAATTTATTCTGATTAATGTGTCTTCATCATTCATATATATATTTAGTTTTTCTTAATCATGACAATATTAGGTATCCTGTTATACATGTTATTCATTCCATTTATGACTTCTCCCTTCCGTGTCCTTTCTCATTGGTCCTTCTTGGTTTTAAATGTTCAGTGTCCTGCTATGTTTCTATACCATGAGTAAACACTGAGTGTGCGAAACGCATAGGTCTGCTGGACCCTATTTTTTATGGATTTTGTTGTCTTTAAAATAAAGCTGAGATTTTACAAGATACACTTCCTCTTTTGTTTTTGCTTATCCGGTGAGTGCTGAGGTCAGGCGTTTGGAACCTATCTTCATTGGCAAAGGTGATTCCTGCAAAACACTTTGGGTGAGCTGTAGTTTCACATCTTTTTATGCATGCTTTGGATCATTGTCTTGTTGCATCATCAAACATCTCTTCAACTTGAGGTCATGGATAAGAACCATTTGGCCCATCTAGTCTGCCCAATATACTGAATACTATGGATAGCCCCTGGCCCTATCTTATATGAAGGATGGCCTTATCCCTATCCCATGCATGCTTAAACTCCTTCACTGTATTTGCAGCTACCATTCTGCAGGAAGGCTATTCCATGCATCCACTACTCTCTCAGTAAAGTAATACTTCCTGATATTACTTTTAAACCTTTGCCCCTCTAATTTAAAACTATGTCCTCTTGTAGCAGTTTTTCTTCTTTTAAATATTCTCTCCTCTTTTACCTTGTTGATTCCCTTTATGTATTTAAAAGTTTCTATCATATCCCCTCTGTCTCTTCTTTCTTCCAAGCTATACATGTTAAGGTCCTTTAATCTTTCCTGGTAAGTTTTATCCTGCAATCCATGTACTAGTTTAGTAGCTCTTCTCTGAACTCTCTCCAAAGTATCAATATCCTTCTGGAGATATGGTCTCCAGTACTGCGCACAATACTCCAAATGAGGTCTCACTAGTGCTCTGTAGAGCGGCATGAGCACCTCCCTCTTTCTACTGGTAATGCCTCTCCCTATACACCCAAGCATTCTGCTAGCATTTCCTGCTGCTCTGTGACATTGTCTGCCTACCTTTAAGTCTTCTAAAATAATGATCCCTAAATCCCTTTCCTCAGATACTGAGGTTAGGACTGTATCACTGATTTTATATTCTGCTCTTGGGTTTTTACGCCCCAGGTGCATTATCTTGCACTTATCAACATTACATTTTAGTTGCCAGATGTAAAGTTTAGTTGCTTCTTTTTACATTCTCCTGTAAAATGTTTTGATCTACCTTAAAATTCATTGTTTCCTCAAAGTATCCAGGACCTGAGGCAGCAAAGCAGTCCCAAACCATGATGCCCCCTCCACCAGCCCCAAACCATGATGCCCCTTCTACCAGTTGCTCTCTCCATCATGCTTGAGACAAGTTTTGGTGTTGCGGCGCAGTGCTTTTCTTCTTCCAAACATTTGTGGTAAAAAAAATCCACTTTTGTCTCATCTGTCCATTAAACATTTTTCATTGTGGAAAATCAAGGTGGTCTTGAGATAGTTTTTTTGATAATCCAACAGACTGCATAGGTATTATAAAATAGAAGAAAGAAATGGACTACAATACTTATTTTAGGCAGCAGCAGCAGCTTCCTTCATGGTGTCCTTCGTGTTCAGTGTTCAGTGTTTTTCCCTATAGCTGATATGCGAAAAAAAAGTTTCTACAGTTTGTAGTGTCAACTGTAGGTCTTTTGCTGTTAACCTTGGGTTTTTTGTCACCTCTTTCCAGACTGCACGTTTATCTCTTTTGGAGTGATCTTAATGCAGTGGCCGGGTTTGGGGTGGTCCCAACGCTACGCTGGGTCCCCCGGACACCGTCAAGGTGTCACCACTTGTTGTTGCTCTCTGGAAGGAGTAGTAAGGCGTGGTTCACCCCAATGGGAAATAGGTCCAGAGAGTCAGGGTCTGCAGTAAACCAGTGTGCTTCTTTACTGGAGGAATTCAGGTACAAAACAATACAGGTAAGGCATTGGGCTGACTTCTCCAGTCTCCTCCCTGGCAGAAGAAGGGTTTGAGGCTGAGGAAAGGCCTGAGCTAGCTGTCCCTCTTTCTCTTCAGAAGGCTGGTACCCTGGTCCAAGGCTGGTGAGTCAGGGTCTTTGGCAGCGTATACCCGTCTCAGCGGCTTCTACTGGTCACTCATAGTCTGGCAGAGTCTCCTCTTCCAAGCACTGGTCCCTAACTGCAGCACACCAGGGGCTCTGACTGCTCTCCTTATATATAGTTTTAGCTAGACTAGAACCTTCTAGTGGGAGGGGTGGAGTGGAGAAACTCAGCACAAACAGATACATTGTTTCATCTCCTGTCTGGCATTGACTTACATTATAGCTATAATAATACTCAATGGCAATGACACAGCAGGTTTTCCAGACAAAAACAAGTTTCCAGACATAAGAACATGGCTAAATCCAGACATTTAAAAGGTCGGGCTATCTGATTTTGGTGGTAAACAAATCTGGGGTTTTCCCCCCAAAACATGGTGGTAAACAATGTCTGGGTTTTTTCCCCTCTAAAACATGGTCTTCTTTAAACCCTATGGCAGCTGTGGAAAAATACCAGCTTCTCAATAGAAGCCCTAACAGTCTCTCAGTATTCATTAACCCTTTCCACAGAGCAATGTAAATACAGTGATAATGAACAGGATATATATCACAACATATATATATATATATATATATATATATATATATATAAAATGTCCACAAATGTCCAAATCTCCCCACGCTGATTTTTGTTCAGTGTGCTTAATAAAGGACACAATCAGTACAAACAGTTTGTGTGTTATTAATTAGATTGCTTTGCATTTGTCTATAATTGAGACAATTAGACCACATATTATAAATCATCAATGTAGTAATCCAATTAATTCCAATGTCATCTAATGTGTGTGACCATAAAAGTGTCTGCAGCATCTCACTGCAGAGCAGTGTTCCACTGCGAAGGGCTGAGATGTGTATTTCTTGTATTCTGGCTACTAAATGCCAAAATTGTGGTTTACTGTAACTGCTGATTCTAGATAATAGGCTTTATCCACTGATCATTAGGTGAATCTGTATCCTCTCCCTTGAGGGAGAAGCAGGCAAGAGCCAGTCTAGTCTAGTCCAGTGTGAGTCAGCAGAACAGTCTAGACACTGATGGGAGCAGACCTAGCTAATCCATGCAGGAAGCAGGGAAAAGAGACAAAAGAGAAGAGATATATTTTAGGAGCATGCCAGATGGAAAGAGGAGGTGTAGTATATAAGTTCACTGGAGAAATACTGTCTGACAAAGACCAAAAGACAAAGAGTCTCCATTGCCATGCGTCTGGGAGAATAAATCTTATGGTGCCTGGACACACTTCAGGAGCAAATTGGCCATCTGCATGAGAAATATCCACATCCCAGAGCAGATTTCTTGGAGGTGTACTGTAAGTACAGCAACCTGTTAAAAAGAACGTGCTGAGCATAGTCTGACACTTGGGGACCACCCTGGGGTTGCGTTGCATAGAGGTTGTATTGCACAGAAGTGTTACACTGGATGTATGTACAAAAGCCAGCAAGATAAGTGCAGTGTAAGGCCGAATGCACGCGGCCGTATTCCACGGCCGAGAGCGGTCTGTGGTATGCCGGGCTGGATTCCTGTTCAGAGCAGGAGCGCACGGCGTCATTGGTTGCTATGACGCCGTGCGCTTCATGTCGCCGCTGCACTACAGTAATACACTATACGAGTGGTATTACTGTAGTGCAGCGGCGGCATGAAGTGCACGGCGTCATAGCAACCAATGACGGAGTACGCTCCTGCTCTGAACAGGAATCCAGCCCGGCATACCACAGACCGCTCTCGGCCGTGGAATACGGCCGCGTGCATTCGGACTAAGGAGAATTGCTGCTCAAATGGCAGCCATGAGAACTGTAAGATCTGTGGAAATTGTACATGTAATACATCTGCCAGTCCATCCTACAGCATTTCATCTGGGCAGGATGTTTACCCTACCGAACTTCCTGTTTTCATCAGCTCCCTGCTGGGTTTTCTAACCAATAATGTTTCTCAGGTCTTGCCATACCATTCTCTCTGCAGTAGTCACGTCAACTACATCTCCCCGCTTCATGTTAATTAGGCAGAGAAAGGCCTAAGAAACATTACACAGAAAAGCGTGCTGGGCTTGTTTGGAAAATTCCGAGGGAAGCTGATGAAGAAAGGAAGTTCTGCATGTAAACATCCTGTCCAGATGAAATTATTTAGAGAACAGGGTAAGGATGGGGAAAAACAGGTACTTGGAGCATAAATATGTAGTGTTTGTGGTACAGAATCCACATGGAAAACCCCTTTAAGCCACCTATAGGCCATCTCTTATGTCTGGTTAGCATGACATCCCTATGGCAAAATCAGCTGCCTGGAGGAGCCAAGAGCCGGATCCCTTGCAGCCAGCTGATCTCTGCAGTATCTCCTATCTTTCCAGCCCAGTATAATCCTTGGATGAAATAGTGATCTGGTATACGTGAGGTGTTAATTCCACTGCACAGATCTCAAGTGCAGCATCCAAACTGATTAATTACGCTATTTTGCAGCATACGGCTGCCTTTCTCTTTCTCTCTGCTTTTTAAGGCATGTTCACACATGGCCAGGTTTCTTGGTGTCCTTTGGTAGAAATGACACGAAAATATATTTATATCAGTTTTATAATAAGAAAAACACAAAAATGCAGCAAAGACCATGACAAAAACTGGCACAATTATTGGTACAGAGCAGGGATGGGCAAACTGCAGCTCTCCAGCTGTTGTAAAACTACAAATCCCATCATGCCCTGCTGTAGGCAGACTGGGCATACTGGGAGTTGTAGTTTTACAACAGCTGGAGAGCCTTTATTTCTTGCTGTAGTCTTAATTTTTTGTTTCATGGTTTCATTAGTGATAAAATCCACTTTTTATGTTATGCAAATGAGCGTCCAAGGTGCCCAGAGGGGCGTTATTATCCTTCTCTGGAGCCCAGTAACTCCCCCGTACAGTGCCCAGCCCGCCTTCCTTTAGAGCCCAAGCACGCCTCTTCCAGAAATCCCAGCATAAGTAACTGCCCACATCCGTACTCTTTGACGCCACCCCCCCCCCCCTCCGCTATATGAAATCTCACGCAGGCGCAGTATCGCGGACTGCCTGCGCCTGCGCGATGTAGAAGCTCCTGAGAACAATAGCTTTAAATTTGTCACTGGGCTCGGCGCATGCCCAGTGACACATTTGAAGCTGTTGACCTCGGGAGCATCTTCATCGCACAGTCCGCGATACTGCGCCTGCGTAAGATTTCACATAGCGGAGGGGGGCGGCGGCAAAGAGTTAGGGTGTGGGCAGTTACTTATGCTGGAAGAGGCGTGCTTGGGCTCTAAAGGAAGGCGGGCTGGGCACTGTACGGGGGAGTTACTGGGCCCCAGAGAAGGGTAATAACACCCCTCTGGGCACCTTGGACGCTCATTTGCATAACATAAAAAGTGGATTTTATCACTAATGAAACCATGAAACAAAAAAATTAAGACTACAGCAAGAAATAAGGTATCGTATTGTACATGGCAGTAGTAACACCTTAATATGCTCAAACCCGGTGACAGATTCCCTTCAAGGACCTGAAATAAATACAAGGATGACATTATTGGTAGCAATTAGAGACAGTAGCAGAGTGAAGAAATGGTAATACCACTCTGGGATATTACGGACCCAGACATATCTCTTGCCTATGGGGCCCCTCAGCTGTCCACCGAGGGTCCCCTCAATTTGCTAACGTAATTGCATTTGAGAACAATTGAAAGGAATAAATAATTTTCCTCTGTTCCAAAAGCAAATCTGCAGAACTGCTGTTTCTGTGTTTTCCCCAATAGGTTGAGCAGCCGAGCACACAAGCCAAAGGGCATGGAGACCAATTTGTTTCCTAAAAATAATAGACAGCTAAAAGTCTAATAGTGATGATTTGTCATCAATGACAGCTGGGCCAGCGATACATGAGAAGAGACAGGGTAACGTATTGAAAATGTGCTGCCCTCTTTTTATCAAGAGACCTACCAGCGTACAAGAGACTAACTAAAATACGCTGCAGAATCCTGACAGGAGAAATAGCTCTGATTGAGAGTACACTGCCAGCAGTAATGCCAGTCCCTGGGAAATGAGACTTTAAAAATGGAGCTCTTCATAATCTAAAAAAAATCATCACCTCAAAGAAAAAGTGCAATGTGGATAAAAAATATAAAAAAACATCTGCATAATGGAGGATATTAGCAGAGGTGAGGAAAGTTGGAGTTTTATTGCCTGCACTTATTTTCATTACAGCACACTGTAACGACTTTCACCCCTAGAAGAGCAGCTCCAGTCATACGGTCTAACGTTCTGATGAATAATGCAGGCCGCAGAGGTTATCAAGTCACAGCCCGGATGATGGGAATGGATGTTATTTTGTTTGCCTTCCCTCTCATTACAGCCTATGTGTCAAAACAAGCAGACAGATTAGATTAATCTAGGAGCTGATTAATAACCGCTCCAGCGAGGACATCAGATTTTCTGCAAAGCCTTTAGAGGCAATGGTAGATGTAAAGATTTATATGAAAGAAGCAAAAAGAAAAAAAATAAGTGTAATTTCAGCATTGGCCACTAGATGTCATTATAGAGTAGACACTCCAGAAAAGCACCTTGCTTTACTAACTGTTGTGAAACTGGACGTTATTAGGGCACACAATTAGAAGATCAGATCCCATGGATGGAAACCGAGGAAAATTGGGTAGGGGGTCACTCAATATCAAGCAAACACATGTTCAAATTGTATCCAAAGTGTTTGCTTGATATTGAGTGACCCCCTACCCAATTTTCCTATTTCACTTTCTATACACCAGCATTTGGGAGTGCTGTGGGGTAGTGCACCTCTCCAGAAGTGGAACAGTGAGTGAGCCACCACTTTGCTCTATTTTTATATGAGCCCCAAGGCCTTAACTATCCAGGGGTACTCCACAAAGACCACCAGAAACAGATCTACTTATCTTTTTTTTACATGCAGCCTTCCTATTATTGAATATCATCCAGCAAAACGCAGCATAAACAGTGTCAAATGTGCTTAGAATTTTGCAAAATTGACATAAAATACACTGTTTTGCAAAAATTGCAGCAAAAATAAAGCAAAACTGCAACTATATGGGGTGCAGGACCATCAGTGACATCATGTGTTAGGAAAACGGTGACACGAGTATGCCCAGCCTCACCCATTCATTATTACCCAGCGTTTTTCCTTGTGGTCTGAATTAAATTAAGTCAGGGATCTCAAGTCTCCCGGAGGTTCAGGGAGTCTCCCGCTATTAGATAGCGGCTCCCTGACACCCACATGTGAAACAATATATCCCGGAAAGGTTTACTAATAGCAGAGCAGAGAGATAAGAGAAGTGACAGATGACACAGAGTTTAGATTACAGGTTGAATTAACCCTTTAGGGTCAAATTGGCTTCTCAAGGAGATATACACTCACCTAAAGAATTATTAGGAACACCTGCTCTATTTCTCATTAATGCAATTATCTAGTCAACCAATCACATGGCAGTTGCTTCAATGCATTTAGGGGTGTGCTCCTGGTCAAGACAATCTCCTGAACTCCAAACTGAATGTCAGAATGGGAAAGAAAGGTGATTTAAGCAATTTTGAGCGTGGCATGGTTGTTGGTGCCAGACGGGCCAGTCTGCGTATTTTCACAATCTGCTCAGTTACTGGGATTTTCACGCACAACCATTTCTAGGGTTTACAAAGAATGGTGTGAAAAGGGAAAAACATCCAATATGCTGCAGTCCTGTGGGCGAAAATGCCTTGTGGATGCTAGAGGTCAGAGGAGAATGGGCCGACTGATTCAAGCTGATAGAAGAGCAACGTTGACTGAAATAACCACTCGTTACAACCGAGGTATGCAGCAAAGCATTTGTGAAGCCACAACACGCACAACCTTGAGGTGGATGGGCTACAACAGCAGAAGACCCCACCGGGTACCACTCATCTCCACTACAAATAGGAAAAAGAGGCTACAATTTGCACGAGCTCACCAAAATTGGACTGTTGAAGACTGGAAAAATGTTGCCTGGTCTGATGAGTCTCGATTTCTGTTGAGACATTCAAATGGTAGAGTCCGAATTTGGCGTAAACAGAATGAGAACATGTATCCATCCTCTGATGGCTACTTCCAGCAGGATAATGCACCATGTCACAAAGCTCGAATCATTTCAAATTGGTTTCCTGAACATGACAATGAGTTCACTGTACTAAAATGGCCCCCACAGTCACCAGATCTCAACCCAATAGAGCATCTTTGGGATGTGGTGGAACGGGAGCTTCGTGCCCTGTATGTGCATCCCTCAAATCTCCATCAACTGCAAGATGCTATCCTATCAATATGGGCCAACATTTCTGAAGAATGCTATCAGCACCTTGTGGAATCAATGCCACGTAGAATTAAGGCAGTTCTGAAGGCAAAAGGGGGTCCAACACCGTATTAGTATGGTGTTCCTAATAATTCTTTAGGTGAGTGTATATGTTAAAGGCATCCCTTCTTCTGTCTCATTCAGTAGCTATATAACTATTGAGAGAGATGTATTTTTTTTAAATACATTTACACATTTAACCCTCCATTTTAATTATATTATTTACCCCAGTGTTAAATTCACCCCCCCTGGATGCTTGTTTTTTCCTACAGTGGGGTAGATAATTACACACAGGGTTTTAAAGAATAAACTTCCTGACTCAGACCAAGAGCCGACTCAGCGAGTCAGCAAGTGAATCAAAGCATCCGCGCATGCGCATTGCGCAACCTAAGCTTTTGCTTCTTGTCATCTCAGCGAATGAACCAAAGATTTGATTCATGAATCGGTTCATTTGAATGAACTGATTCAAATGAACCGATTTATGTGAAAGATCCGAACTTCCCAGCTCTAGTTTACTCGCAGTAAACCTTTCCGGCAACCTGTAGCAGTGTCCCCTTCTCGGCGCGTGCGTACAGTGCAAGAAGAAGTCGATGCCAGCAGTCCGCAACGGCGCATCAGGCTGAGCCTGTGCGCACGCGCGGGATCTCAAAGCGGGAGGAGGGGGATGGAGAGGCGGCACCGAGGAGTAGAAGGCGGCGCTGGGCACGACCGGCGATGCGTGCGGCTGGGCACCATGCATCCACCTTAGAAATCAGAATGGCCACCTTAGAAATCAGAATGCTACCCTGGACATGAGCAGATGTTTAGCTCACAGGACTTATAGGTGGTGACAGAATCCCTTTAATCATATACATAAATATGATAATTTGGGGCAGGGTAATGAGCCCGGTCCTCCACACCATAGAGCAAAGTGTGCAGATACTGCATATGTTTGGAAAATGTAATAAAAAGTTTGTGAAAGAAAAAAAAAAGAAAACCTCCCTGAAATGAGTTTTTCCAGGTTGGGATGTCTGTTAAGTGTTTGATGCCTGGTGTTTGCCTTAGGTTGTAATCACCCAGACGTGTCCATTTTGTGGATCTGCAAAACACACGCGCCAGCCATGTGCACCCCACATCATAGTAATGCTCAAGACCTGGATGTGGCCAAAGATAAGGACATGTCCTAACTTTTGCAGTGTGGAGGCACGGAGCTGGAAGCACACGGAAGGCCTTCTGGGTGCAAGCTTCCACACCTCAATAGATAGGACATGTCCCATCTTTGTCTGCATCTTGCTAATTGTATGATGGGAGGTGCACGCAGCCAGTGCCCGTGTTTTGAGGATCCGCAGTTTGCGGTCTGCAAAACTGACACAATCGTGTGAATGCACCCTTAATGGATTGATGAAGAGACCTGAATTAATTTGAGGGTCCAGACTGAGTGGGGTACATAGAGAAGTAAGGGCCCCATAGCAAGAATCAAACCAGGCCCCCCACACAGGACAGAAGGGTTTCTGTCTAAACTCTTTTCAATGACCCTTGGGTCATTTTTTCCACTGCCTCATTTGCTAAAAGCTGTTCCTTTGGATTTAGAGGGTAGAGTCCTGACCAAGTTTCCCCCCCCCCAACGGAAGATGAGATGATCCCAACTGGGCCCCCTCTTGCCCTGGGCCCCATAGCAGTCGCATGGTCTGCCGCTACGGTAGTTACGTCCCTGTCCAGACTCCAGATCTTTTTTTGCCCAGGGTCCTCCACCAAAGTTAATCTGGACCAGTAGGGCAGAACCGTGGCCTTGAAATACTAGGGTACTCGGGCTGAATGTGACCAACATCTACATGAAATTTGCATGTTCTCCACATGTTTGGGTGAATTTCCAACCTTACCCCAAAAACATACTGATAAAATTTTCTTTAGTGGGCCTCTCAGATAAGGAAATTGGATGTTGAACTCCAACGGGGCATTGACCGATGTGTATGACAATAATTGTACAGCGCTGCGGACTTTGTTGGTGCTATATTAGTAACTTGAATAATAAATACAAAAAGAAAGGACAATTTACTGTGTAAAACCTAACAATGCCATCAGCTGCCTGCAATAGGCAAGAACAAAAAAAATTTACATTGCACAGAGCATTATCATCGGTAACCTGGGACTATAAACATGGAGAAACATATACAGAGGAAATATTAGGACTCCTGAAGGACCATAAAAATCATTGGCTGCACATGTTATAAACGTCTGATATTGGCAGTGGGACCATAAACCAGCAAATATGCTGCAGTGTAATACTACGGGGGGAAAATCTGTCACCAGCGCAAGGTACAATTCTCATATACAGCACAAGAACACAAGGAGACGACAGTTCTCGCCCAGATCCGCACTGACTATGGCAAAATGTGATGTGGTCGCACATAGCTATGTCACAGGACCTCTGAATGGATGCTATGTCCCAATGTGGATCTATTGATCAGAACGCAAAGCATCATAGGGATCTCTGGCTGTATATCATCTTATTTGTATGCACTAAATAAAAATATAAAATAAAAAGCACATTGTGCATTTATTATTCTATTTTTTGCTAGAGCAGAAGATTTGCTTTACATCTGGGCATAAGAAAACCAAGTCAAGAAATAACATAGTAACAGTTTATAAGGCCGAAAAAAGACATTTGCCCACCCAGTTCGGCCTGTTATCCTGCAAGTTGATCCTGAGGAAGGCAAAAAAAAAACCTGTGAGGTAGAAGCCAATTTTCCTCACTTAAGGAGAAAAAAATCCCTTCCCGACTCCAATCAGGCAATCAGACTAACTCCCTGGATCAACGACCCCTCTCTAGTAGCTATAGCCTGTAATATTATTACACTCCAGAAATACGTCCAGGCCCCTCTTGAATTCCTTTATTGTACTCACCATCACCACCTCCTCAGGCAGAGAGCACCATAGTCTCACTGCTCTTACCGTAAAGAATCCTCTTCTATGTTTGTGTACAAACCTTCTTTCCTCCAGACGCAGAGGATGTCCCTCGTCACAGTCCTGGGGATAAATAGTTGATGGGAGAGATCTCTGTACTGACCCCTGATATATTTATACATAGTTATTAGATCTCCCCTCAGTCGGCTTTGTTCTAAAGTGAATAACCCTAATTTTGATAATCTTTCAGGGTACTGTAGTTGCCCCATTCCAGTTATTACTTTAGTTGTCCTCCTCTGGACCCTCTCCAGCTCTGCTATGTCTGCCTTGTTCACAGGAGCCCAGAACTGTACACAGTACTTCATGTGTGGTCTGACCAGTGATTTGTAAAGTGGTAGGACTATGTTCTCATCACAGGCATTAATGCCACTTCTGATGCAACCCATTATCTTATTGGCCTTGGCAGCAGCTGCCTGACACTGGTTTTTGCAGCTTAGTTTGCTGTTTACTAAAATTCCTAGGTCCTTTTCCATGTCAGTGTTACCCAGTGTTTTACCATTTAGTATGTACGGGTGACTTGCATTATTCCTACCCATCTGCATAACCTTACATTTGTCAGTGTTAATCCTCATCTGCCACTTTTCTGCCCAAGCCTCCAGTCTATCCAGATCCCTCTGTAGTAGTATACTGTCCTCTTCAGTGTAAATTACTTTACACAGTTTAGTGTCATCTGCGAAAATTTATATTTTACTGTGCAAGCCTTCTACAAGATCATTAATAAATATATTGAAGAGAATAGGACCCAATACTGACCCCTGAGGTACTCCACTAGGGACATTAGGGGTGGGCGATATAGACGATATCGCGGTAGAACATGGCATGCGCCACTCTCGGCATGCACCATGTTCTCCTGAGCCGGAACAGTGGAGAAGGAGGGAGTCCCTCCCTCCCCACTGTGTGCGGCTGCCGCTGACCACCAATGAGAACAGAGTAGGAGGAGGAGGGGAGGGACTGTGGCCACTCCGCCAACAATGAGAATAGAGTAGGAGGAGGAGGGGAGGGACTGTGGCCACTCCGCCACCAATGAGAACAGAGTAGGAGGAGGAGGGGAGGGACTGTGACCACTGCGCCACCAATAAATATAGTTAATATGCCTGAATACAAACGTAGCCTGCATGTGTCCGGCCATATCCCATACCTGGCCTGTATTACTGCGCGCCGTGATCAGCCGCAATTAACCCCTCTGGTCCTGAGGCCACAGCCCCTCCCTTCTTCTCCCCCTCTTCTAAGTATTATATTAATTGCGGGCCCCTCCCTCCACATGATTAAATCATAGGTGGCAGTGGCCCCAGGGTGACAGCTTCTGATCGGAGCCCCAGCACTGTAATCGCAAGGACGCTACTCAAGCCCTGGCTGCCATAGTCAGCTCCCTGCTGCCGTGTGCACTATGCACAGGGCAGCAGGGAGAGTGTGAGATCCTATTCACCCTAATAGAGCTCTATTAGGGTGAATAGGACAAGGGTTCTAGCCCCTAAGGAGGCTAATAGTTATTAAATAAATAGTAAAAAAAAAAAAAAAGTTTACCCCCCCCGAAATATAGAATATATCGCGATATATATATCGTATATCGCACATGCTTAAAATTATATTGCAATATAGATTTTAGGCCACATATCGCCCACCCCTAAGTGACAGTGACCCAATCTGAGTGTGTACCATTAATAACCACCCTCTGTCTTCTATCATTGAGCCAGTTACTTACCCACATACAGACATTTTCTCCCAGTCCGAGCATTCTCATTTTATATACTAACCTTTTATGTGGTACAGTGTCAAATGCTTTGGAGAAGTCCAGATACACGACATCCATTGATTCGCCGCTGTCAAATCTAGAACTTACCTCCTCATAGAAACTGATTAAATTAGTTTGGCATGACCGATCCCTCGCGAAGCCATGCTGATATGGCATTATTTGCTTATTTCCGTTAAGATGCTCTAAAATAGCATCTCTCAGAAAACCTTCAAGCAGTTTACCCACGACAGATATTAAACTTACCGCTCTATAGTTTCCGGGCTCTGTTTTTGGACCCTTTTTGAATATTTGCACCACATTTGCTATGCGCCAATCCTGTGAAACACTCCCTGTCAGTATAGAGCCCTTAAATATCAGAAATAAGGGTCTAGCTTTGACATTACTTAATTATCTTAGGATACGGGGGTGTATGCCATCCGGTCCTGGCGATTTGTCTATTTTAATCTTTTTAAGATGCCGCTGTACTTCTTCCTGGGTCAGACAGGACACTTTTAATGGGAAATTTACTTTTACATTCTGCATTTCATCTGACAGTTTATTTGTCTCAGTGAATATTTTATAGTTTTGCTTTCTCCTCATCGCTCTCTGCAACTCCCCCCTCATTGCTCTGTAGAGGGCCAACACCTTCAGATTTATACTTTTTACCATTTATATAATTGACGAACATTCTAGTTTGACCGCTTTTATTTGTTTTTTAAATATTCTATTTTTTTTTAAATAGTTTTTCAGTGCTTCCTCACTACCCTCTTGTTTTAGTGATTTAAATGCTTTCTTTTCTGTCATTTATTGCTTTCTTTACAGTTCTATTTATACACATTGTTCTTTTTTGTTCCTTAACCTTTTATTCCCATAAGGTACTGTATGTACCTCTCACAATTCGATTTTAGGATGCTTTTATAAATATCCCATTTTGTGGCTGTATTTCTATTTTTGAGGACTTTGTCCCAGTTAGTTAGGCCTATGGCCTCTCTTAGTTGGGTAAATTTAGCGTTTTTGAAGTTTGGTATTTTTGTTCCTCCCTGTAGAAACACTCTTTTCAATGACAATTGGAAGGTTATTACTTTATGGTCACTATTTCCCAGGTGTCCCCCAACCTGCACATCTGTTGTTCTGTCAGGTCTATTGGTTAATACTAAGTCCAGTATGGCCGTCCCTCTAGTCGGGTCCTGAACCAGTTGGGAAAGGTAATTGTCTGGTTATTGCCAAGAACCTGTTTCCTTTATGAGATGTACAGCTTTCAGTTTCCCAGTCTATATCTGGGTAGTTGAAGTCCCCCATAATAAAAACCTCATTATGGTTTGCTGCCTTGTCTATCTCATTTAGTAGTAGATTTTCTGTGGACTCTGGTATATTAGTTTTTTTTTTTATTAACTCCTATTAGTATTTTATTACTGTTTTTGCCTCTATTCATTTCTACACACAGTTACTCCACATGTTCATGTCCCTCACTTATATCTTCTCGGAGTGTGGGCTTTAGACAGGACTTTACATTAAGGCAAACCCCTCCCCCTCTCCGGTTTTGACGATCCTTTCTAAACAGACTGTAACCTTGTACATTAACTGCCCAGTCATAGCTATCATCCAGCCATGTCTCAGTTATTCCCACTATGTCATAGTTCTCCTCACACATCACTAATTCCAGTTCACCAGTTTTATTAGTCAGGCTTCTGGCATTAGTATACTGTGACACAGTAAAGGGAATTGTATGTGGAGGCAGGTATTTTCCTCCTAATTAGCAGTCAGGTAAGGTCAAACACCGGACTGGATCGCAGGTGCCGGTCCGGGTTTTTGTTAACACCTAGCTCCCTTTAAAAGACAGCTGGGTTCATGCAGAGGGGATCTCTGTTTTAGGATCTGAGGCTTGTGCCGGGGTGGAGGGCTGAGACCCATGTGAGGGGAAACAGGCTGACTAATGCCTGCTGATGGATTCTTGTTGGCAGAACAGACCACATGGTGTGAACGGACACCAATACTGCAAGGTGACTTTTTGCTTGAAAGTGTTTTTTTGTTCTGTGAACTTTCTAATGTGTGAATAAACACTGAACTTTTGGTTTACAAACTGGTTGGTGCCTCTATACTGCATCCGCTTATCCTGTTTCCCAGAGCGAATCCCCACAATACATACAATTAAGAGGTTTATGTATATTTTTTACCCTACACCTTTCCTTCTGAACTGTTCTAGTCCCTCCTTCCATTCCTTCCCCAGTCCCATTACCTTGCCCCCGGTCTCTATCTACACTACCTTCCTATCTTATAACATAATTACCCTCCCCAGTCTCTAGTTTAAACACTCCTCCAACCTTCTAGCCATCTTCTCCCCCAGCACAGCTGCCCCTTCCCCATTGAGGTGCAGCCCGTCCCTACGATAGAGCCTGTAGCCGATAGAGAAGTCGGCCCAGTTCTCCAGGAACCCAAACCCCTCCTTCCTACACCAGTTCTTGAGCTACTTGTTAACCTCCCTAATCTCCCGCTGCCTTTCATGTGTGGCTCGTGGTACAAGTAGTATTTCAGAAAACACTACCTTTGAGGTCCTTGCCCTAAGCTTGTGACCTAAATCCCTAAAATCATTTTTAAGGACGCTCCACCTACCTTTAACTTTGTCATTGGTTCCTATATGGACCATGACCGCTGGATCTTCTCCAGCCCCTCCCAGTAATCTGTCAACCCGATCCGCGATGTGTCAAACTCGAGTGCCAGGAAGACAACACCCCGTACGACAATCGCGGTCTTTGTGACAGATCGCCCTATCTGTACCCCTAATAGTTGAGTATAATAATAATGCTCTGTGACATGTACAGTAGTTGTTGTGCAGGGAGGGGGAGAAGGTAGGCTGCCCTCATTTACTATTGTCAATGATCCTGTGAATCAACATTTAGGGCTGTTCTTGAGTACTCCAAGTGGCCTTTAAAGGGGTGCTTTATGTGACATGTATAGTAGTTATTGTGCAGAGAGGGGAGAAAGCAGGCTGCTCTCATTTACTATTGTAAATGATTATGCAATCCTATGTTATCTGTCTTCAGCTTTACAATAGAGGTGTTACTTTTCATGGTTATCATACCATTACATGATAATCAGATGACTGCTACACACAGTACAAGCTTATATACAATGTGAATGAGTCAAGGTGTAGGGCTGGCTCTGTACTTTTGTACTCTAAGTGGCCTTTAAAGGGGTGTTCAAATCGCTTTGTCTTCATGTACAGTAGTTATTGTGCAGGGAGGGGGAGAAAGTAGGCTGTCCTCATTTATTATTGTCAATGATTGTCAATGATTATGTAATCCTATGTTATTTGTCTTCAGTTTTACAATAGAGGTGTTACCGTGCATTGTTATCGTCAACCTTTTGTTGATAATGAGATGACTGCTGCATATAGCACAAGCTTATATACAGTGCAAATGATTTACCGTATATACTCGAGTATAAGACGAGTTTTTTGGCACATATTTTTGTGCTCAAAAAGTCCCCTCATCTTATACTCGAGTCTAGGTCTGTATTATGGCAACTTACATTGCCATAATACAGACCATGACATGTTGGGGGCCGGAGAAGGTGTTACTTACCTTTACAGCTCCCAGCACATCCGCGCGGCACCTCTGTTAAAGGGACACTGACAGGCCCAATAAGCATCCAGCCGTTCTGAAGCCCTGCCCAGCTCATCAATATTCACTTCGCTGGGTGGCGGCTACAACTCTCCCCAACTCAAGTGCCCGGCACATGCGCATAAAGCAGAGGCTGCAGCGGCCTCTAAGATGCAGACTGTCTGTGCGCAGGCGCGATGTGACCCCGGCCAGGCGCATGCGCTGAAGATTAGACGGAGGACGTGCCCAGAGGATTGAATTGGCCATGCGCAGGATCTTGAGTCAGGAAGAGTTGTAGCCGCCGCCCAGCGAAGTGAATATTGATGAGCTGGGCGGGTCTTCAGAACGGCAGTTGGGAGCGGCTGGCTGGGCGCATTTTGAGATGAAACGCCGCCCCTTGGGCAGATTGGAGACGAGACAAGCAGGTTATAAAACTTTAGTTTTCAGTATTTATAAGGTGGACAGGGGGGATACTTAGATGATTTTAATACACTTGATAAGACCTGTACTGTCATATATATACCTAAATATGCTAATTGGGCCTGTCAGTGTCAGACTCCCATCAATCTGAGTCACCCTCTTGCAGATGTGTGTATATAATGTAGAGTGTGTGCATTATATACACATAATGAAATTTACCAGTAGCTGCTGCATTTCCCACCCTAGTCTTATACTCGAGTCAATAATTTTTCCCATTTTTTGGCGGTAAAATTAGGGGCCTCGGCTTATATTCGGGTCGGCTTATACTCGGGTATATACGGTAGGGCACTAACTTTACTTTAGTACTCAAATTGGACTTTAAAGCTGTATTCCATTCAGTTAATGAGTATGTGGGCCTGACCTATGAGACCCCCACCATTCCCAAGAATGAGGAAGTCGTAGAGCTGATTAATCACTACACCCCCATGTAAGTTTCCCTTGCACTCCAGCACTCCCAGACAGGCAGATGTACAGGAAACTGCAGCCAGCCCCATTCAAGTCAATGCAGCTCCCTGCACACTCATGCCCCTTCAGCTATGTTGCTCCTTCATTCTCAGGATCATGCTAGCAATATGCCGTTACATTGTCAGGTTAAAATACCCCTTTGATTGCCTGTAATGCATTAGAGCTAAAAGAAAAATCCAGTGCTAGTACAGTGGTGCTTAAATGTTTGTGAACCCTTGAGAGCTTTCTATATTTATGAATAAATTTGACCTAAAACTACATCAGAATTTCACAGGCCTAAAAGTAAATAAAACTAAATCAAACAAATGAGGGAAAAATATTAGTCATTTATTTATGGAGGAAAATTACCCAATATCTCATGTCTGTGAGTGGTAAAGGTCTGTGAACCTTTGCTTTCAGTATCTGGTGTGACCCCCTTCTGCAGCAATAACTGCAGCTAAATGTTTCCGGTAATAGTCCTCACATCAACAAATTCCTTCATCCAAAACAACTTCAACTCTGCTACGTTGGTGGTTTCCTCCCATAAACTGCTCGTTTTAGGTCCCTCCACTACATTTCTATTGGATTATGGTCAGGACTTTGATTTGGCCATACCAAAACTAACTTTATTCTTCTTTACTATTCTTTGGTAGAACGACTTGTTGCATGACCCATGCTCTCTTGATATTCAGATCATGTCCTGACATTTTTTTTTGAATTTTTAGAATTTGCTGGTATAATTCAGAATTCATTGATCCATCAATGATGGAAAGACATACTACTACCACCACCGTGTCTCACAGATGAGTTGAGTTTTTCTGCTGAAGAGTAGTTTTCCTTTTTCCAAACATAACGCTTCTCATTTAATCCAAAAGGCTCTATTTTGGTCTCATTCATCCACCAAACAATCTTCTAATAGCCTTCAGGCTTGTTCTGGTGATCTTCAGCAAACTGCAGATGGGCAGCAATCAGCTTTTTAGGGAGCAGCGGCTTTCTCGTTGCAATCCTACCATGCACACCATTGTAGTTCAGTGTCCTCCTGATGGTGGATTCATGAACATTAACATTAGCAAATGTGAGAAAGGTTTTTAGTTGTTTGTTTATAGGATACCTTGGGTTCCTTTATGATCTTGTGGACTTTTACACAACTTGCTCTTCGTGTAATTTTTGCTAGTCAACTACTCCTGGGGAGCATAACAATGTTCTTGAATTTCCTCCATTTAAACACAGTCTGATTGCAGATTGAACGAGTGCAAACTCTTTAGAGATAGTTTTTGTAACCTTTTCCTGCCTGATGAGCATCAACAACTCTTCTTCTGAGCTCCTCAAAAAATCTCCTTTGTTTGTGCCATGATACACTTCCACAAAAATGTGTCATGAAGTTTGAACTTTGATAGATCCCTGTTCTTTAAATAAAACAGGTTGCTGACTCACACCTGATTGTCTTCTGATTGATTGAAAACACCAAATTTCATCTTCAAATTATCTGCTAGGGCTACTTTCACACTAGCATTTTTTGCGGATCCGTCATGGATCTACAAAATTGCTTCCATTACAATAATACAACTGCATGTATCCGTCATAAACGGATGCGGTTGTATTATGTCTTACATAGCCAAGATGGATCAGTCATGAACTACATTGGAAGTCAATCGGGGACGGATCTGTTTTCTATTGTGTCAGAGAAAATGGATCCGTCCCCATTGACTTACATTGTGTGTCAGGACGGGTCCGTCTTACTCCGCATTCCAGGACGGACAGAAAAACGTCTGCAGGCAGTGTTTTGGTGTCCGCCTCCAGAGCAGAATGGTGACTGATCGGAGGCAAACTGATGCATTCTGAGCAGATCCTTTTCAATTCAGAATGTATTAGGGCAAAACTGATCCGTTTTGTGAAAGTAACTTAATCCTAAAGGTTCACATACTTTTTACCACTCACAGACATGTGGTATTGGATTGTTTTCCTTAATAAATAAATGACCAAGTAAATAGTTTTGACTCATTTCTTTGATTTGGTTACCCTTATCTACTTTTAGGACCGATGTAGTTTTTAGTCAAATGTATGCAAAAATATAAAAAATTCAGAAGGGTTCACAAACTTTCAAGCACTGCTGACTGCTTCTTCCAGAAATAGCGCCACTCCTGCCAACAGGTTGTGTCCGGTATTGCAGCTCAGGTCCATTAAAGTGAATAGGACTGATACCATACCAACCGCCAATAAAAAAAAAAGCCTATTTGTAACGGGGTGCCGAAGGCGCACTCGGTCTCCCATCAGCCGCAGACCTGCTGCTTAGCTTCGGGAGCGAGGATCTGTGTTTGACCTTGTTCCCAGGGCAGCTTTGCTAGCTGGGAGGCTCCCTGCTCCTAGGTCTGCCTTGAGCGCCGAGCTGATCACTCGGTGCTCGACTGGTCGGTCTGTCGGTCATGTGAGGCTGGCCACGTCACATGACCCTCACTCCCCACTATAAATACAGGCAGCCTGCTGGCCACAGGTTGCCTGTTAATTTTAGGTATCTGGTGATTGTTTTGTTCCTGCATACTTACCTGATCCTGTGTTCCCTGACTATTCTCTGCCTGCTCCTCCTGTACTGCGCATCTCTCCTGGTATCCTGACCCCGGCTTCCACCTGACGATTCTTTGCGGACTCCTGTTGTACTTCGTTTCTCTCCTGGTATTTGACCTCGACTTTTCCTGACTATTCTCTGCTCATTCCTTAGTACTGCGTAGCTCTCTAGGTATTGACCCGGTCCGTTCACGTTCCGTTATTTGTCTTGTCTGTCTTCCCAGCACGTATCCTAAGTTAGGGACTGCCGTCTAGTTGTCCCCTGTCATTAGGACTTGCGAGGCAAGTAGGCAGGGCCAGGGGTGAGGGTGGAGCGCAGTGGTCACTATCCTCCCCCCTGTGTGTAGTGTACGTTACCGTCACACTATTGTAAAGCTTTTTGACCATTATCACATGTTTAATGACCCTTCCTTGGATATTTTTTATTTTTTATTTCAAATTAACTTCAAAGCTGTGAAATCAGAGGCACATCTTTCCTTTCACAGAGTGACACCAACTCTTATGTATGATCAGCACAGCTATTTTTATTACCTTATATTAAAAGACACATTTTATTTTTACCTCACCACTAGCCTCCACGGGGAACTCTAAGTGTTCATTTTTAGTACAGTCCGTACCTCTCTTTACAGACCTTCATTCCTGTTGTGGTTGACTATACAGTAGCTTAAGAGCCTCTTCGTCCATACTACAGTAGAAACCTAAGAAAACACTAAAAGTTTCATAACAAAAAGGACATATAAACCTTTATTACCGACTCTAGGAGAAGCTCCGGGGGAAGGAGGTAATATCGAGGGTAGGGATATGGAGGACCATAGATCTTCATTATAATATGGTTTATGCTTCCATTAATGAAGCTTTTTAAACTTCTAATTAGAAAAAAAACAAAACTAATCTGGGTTCCATAAAGCAGTCTAATAAAATACACAGTGTATTAGCTTAGTTTTATGTCTTAATCTCGGCATTCGGGCACTGTAACAGTATCTACATGACCAAATGGATGGTAATTGAATACTGCTGCATTCATCACATTTCACCAAGTAATTAACTTTTATCCAGATGAGGCAGATGAAATATTATACAATTCTGTTAAATAATGTATGCCACTGACGGCACTTTCATGCTTTGGAAGATTAGCTGACTTTTAAAGATTTTCAGCCGTTCTGCAGATAGCTCTTACACATCATTATGAGGGATTAAATTAAAACCTACTATTTGGGGGACAAGGGATTCAGAAGATCTTTAATGATGACATTTAGGACCTAATTTTAAATAAACCAGATTCTCATTTTTACGAAATTTGATCTGGGTAAACTAATTTGTAACGTGGCTTCAAGCTTTATTGAGACAGGCAAAACAAACAATGAAAGCCGAGGGGCAGGTCGGAAACGGAATGTGAAATCTTGGCGGTTTCAGCACAAACTAAATATGGTTTTGTGTGATAGGCGGTGGAAGTCAAAGGCATGAGACTTAAAGGGTTTATGCCATGATTGATGTAAAAAATGAAAATACATTATATAGTGAACTAGAAAAAGTACCCGGCGCTGGCCGAGTATGAAGTGTTGGTCTGTTTGTGTGTTTATTGGATTTGTTTCAAGGGTGTCCAGGACCAGGAGGCCCATCCATGCCCTGTTTTTTTATTTAACAATGCCCGAGTGACCTCCACAGCACCCCACCTGCTTAACAGTGACCTCCACAGCACCCCACCTGCTTAACAGTGACCTCTACAGCACCCTGCCCCTTCACAGTGACCTGCACCCCACCCCCTTAACAGTGACCTCCACAGTGCCTCAGCCCATTAACAGTGAACTCCACAGCACCCCACCCCCTTAACAGTAACCTCAACAGCACCCCACCTCCTTAACATGTCAGTAGAGAGGACAGGTCCTTTTTAAAGGAATTATCCTATGAAGACAACCCCTGTCTATATGGCTTATCAATACGGACATCATAAAGGGGGTTACCTCTTGGAACTACCATCTAAGAGCCAGAATGGAGAGCAGTTCAGTAAGACTGCCGCACTTTAGCCATCCATGTATTATAAGGACAACTAATAGTTTTTTAACAAATAATAATAATAATTTGAATGGCTGCCATGTAATACTCCTTTTCCCCACGTCTTCCCTTAGCAAAGTCATTCATCTTCCAGAGATGTGGGGATTTTCTGAAAGGTTTTATCTTATTAAAGTGGACTCAAATACCACAGTTACTAAGTTAGGCTAGTTCCACAGAGGTGGTAAATCTATCCAGTAGGCTGTCCCAGCAGAGGAACAGCCTTCCGGAGTTCACAGTATCCGGCCTAGCCAGATTAGCCCGTGCACATCCAGAGCCCATTGCCTATAATGGGAACCAGTGTAAATTCAGCCAGTTTCTGGCATGAGAACAGGGTTTTGGCTGGACAAAAAATGGTGCGTACGGGAAAGCAGTGTGTGCCGGAAAGCAGCCGGACCCCATTTTAGTCAACGATAAACGGCAATATCAGGCTAGGCCGGATAAGGTGAACTCTGGCAGGCTGCTGGATAGATTTACCACAGGTGTGGAACTAGCCTTAGGTTTTTGTGAAGAGTTTATCTGTAGCTGTGGATTTTATATGTAGCAGAACACAACTTTTTGGTTCCCTAAGGACAAATGTTTATCGTTAGAGAAACTACTACTCGGGTAAGCTTATCAACCCACTCTCTAGTGACCAACCTCAAAAAGTTCTGGCCACCCAGTGCTTAATTATGTGGTGGGTAGAAGGGGCATCTACATCAGGGCCACCAATATCCTCCCCTCTCCAAGATGGTTGACAGCAATGTCTAACTATAAGTCACTGATGATTATTTTTGGCTTCAAAACTAGAGCCTAGGCACTGTTATCTCTGCACTGTGCAAACCCCTCCGGCATTACATTGTCTACATATGGTTAGCCGCTTTTGTTTTCAGTCTGTGGCCAAATGATCCAAAATAAACCAATAAACCTCTTAAAAGAAAATCCCTTTGAATGTTACTGATTTGGGTTGTCATTTTTCTCTACTGTAGTTTGACAGTTGCCCAATAGATTATACTAAGTATGTGCTTACATGCTTGTCACTTTCTAACTTTCCTTAGGCACCTGCAGTTCCTTCAGCAATCATTACCTCTGGGAAGTTGTGCAGCGAAAAGCATGGCACAATTTGTCTGCCAGACAGAAGGTCCTCTTGCCATTTAGTCAAGGCTCAGTAGAACACCTCCAGGAGTTTTCCCAATAGCTTTCTGGACCATTCGTGTTTTGCATTAGTAATAAAACCTAAGAGACGTCAAACATTACAGCAAAGCTACAGTTAAAGACAGTGAAAAAAAACAGCAGACTCATTGTCAGTTATTAATGCCCATTCTGCATCCACCAGTCTATCCATTTTCCAGCCATTTTTCCATTTTAAAGGACGTTTTGCAGCTGTTTTTCTAATATATCTTATTAAAAAACATCCTAAACTAACATCTGTCATGAGATGAGACAGACTGTCAGCTCACTGAAGGATCAGATTACAGATGTCCATAAAAGTCTATGCAGAGGGGAAGAGGAGGAATGAGAAGCTGCATTGAAAAAGAGGCATTCCTCTCTGATAAAATGTATTGTAAAGTTTATTTTATTCACCTGTACTATTGATTTATGCACAGTTTGTTGAAAGTTCAATGACCAGAACTATTTACCATGTGAATATCTCCATTTACTGATTTCAGATTTTGAACTAAGTAAAGAATTGAAGTGCATATTTCATTATATTATTTTAAAATGTGTTATCATGGCATACTGTATCACCAATGTCCAATTGGTGGGGGTCTGACCGCTGTGACCTCCATTCGACTCTAAAATATAGAGGTGGCAGTGCTGCCATTGCTCCTGAATGATTCACAACGTTTTTTCTGGAGGCTGCATGGTTGGCTGTAGGAAGTAAAGAGGTAGCAACAAAAACAGTGCTCAGGGAACTAAGGTGCACATGGGACATGGAGGGCCCCTCATAGATATTTTGCATTGTGACAAGGATCATCGAGTGACATCTCTGTGAATATATTCAGTGTCTGACCACGTAGGACAGCTGATTGGTGACTTGTGTACAGATTAGCAATATCTGAATTTCAGCAAATCAGAAATTTCTGTGTGTTGTCCTGCGCTAATCTCTCAAAATAGCCACCCAGGGGCGTAACTACCATAGTGGCAGACCATGTGACTGCTATGGGGCCCAGGGCAAAAGGGGGCCCAGTCTTAGCTGCTATTATCTCCTCTTCTACTGGAGGTGAAAACTAGGTCAGGACTCTACCCTCTAAAGGAACAACTTTTAGCTAATGAGGCAGTGGAAAAATGGCCCAAGGGTTATTGAAAGGGGTTTAGGCGGAAACCCTTCTGTCCTGTGTAGGGGACCTGGTTTGATCCTTGCTATGAGGCACTTACTTCTCTATGTAAGCCACTGTAGCCACCATTTTATAGGTCAGAAGACAGAGAAGAAGCTAGGCCACCAGAGAGAAGTAGGCAACCAAAAAAGTAGAGCGAATTAGGCCACCAAAAAGCAGACAGGGCAGTGTTTTTATTAAACAGGATGTTTTTTACCACCGGTTACAATCCGTTTACCCATGTTCATATATGTCGCTGCCCTCTGACATTACTAATGTTGTCTTAGTGTTAAAGAGCTTGAAAGGGGTTGGATACAGTCCTGGGGGACCTCTGCCTGTCATACTTGACTTCTCAGGACAATTGAGGCATTTTCGATTCAGGTCCAATTTAATCAGACTAAATCGAATCTGGTTATCAATTCGACCACATTTTTGGGAAATTCACTCTCATCTCTGCTCCTGTGGTAGCTCATACAGTCATACTGTCTTCAAACTTTTTATAAAATATGTACAGGTGAAACTTGAAAAATTAGAATATTGTGCAAAAGTTCATTTATTTCAGTAATGCAACTTAAAAGGTGAAACTAATATATGAGATAGACTTATTACTGGCAAAGTGAGATATTTCAGGCCTTTATTTGTTATAATTTGGATGATTATGGCTTACAGTTTATGAAAACCCCAAAATCACAATCTCAGAAAATTAGAATAATGTGAAAAGGTTCAATATTCTAGGCTCAAAGTGTCAGACTCTAGTCAGCTAATTAATGCATAACACCTGCAAAGGGTTCCTGAGCCTTTAAATTGTCTCTTAGTCTGGTTCAGTAGGAATCACAATCATGGGAAAGACTGCTGACCTGACAGTTGTGCAGAAAACCATCATTGACACCCTCCATAAGGAGGGAAAGCCTCAAAAGGTAATTGCTAAAGAAGTTGGATGTTCCCAAAGTGCTGTATCAAAGCACATTAATAGAAAGTTATGTGGAAGGTGCAGAAGCAGCAGGCATGGCCGCAGCCTGGAGAGGATGGTCAGGAAAAGGCCATTCAAAAGTGTTGGGGACTTTCACAAGGAGTGGAGTGAGGCTGGAGTTAGTGCATCAAGAGCCAACACACACAGACGGATCCTGGACATGGGCTTCAAATGTCGTATTCCTTATGTCAAGCCTCTCCTGAACAACAAACAACGTCAGAAGTGTCTTACCTGGGCTAAAGAAAAAAAGAACTGGCCTGTTGCTCAGTGGTCCAAAGTTAACTTTTCTGATGAGAGCAACTTTTGCATCTCATTTGTAAAACCGAGAACCCAGAGTCTGGAGAAAAAATGGAGAGGCACACAATGCAAGATGCTTCAAGTCCAGTGTGAAGTTTCCACAGTCTGTGTTGATTTAGGGAGCCATGTCATCTGCTGGTGTTGGTCCACTGTGTTTCATAATGTCCAGAGTCAACACAGCCGTCTACCAGGAGATTTTGGAGCACTTCATGCTTCCTTCTGCAGACGAGCTTTATGGAGATGGTGACTTCATTTTCCAGCAGGACTTGGCCCCTGCCCACACTGCCAAAAGTACCAAAACCTGGTTCAATGACCATGGGATTACTGTGCTTGATTGGCCAGCAAACTCGCCTGACCTGAACCCCATAGAGAATCTATGGGGCATTGCCAAGAGAAAGATGAGAGACAAGAGACCGAATAATGCAGAAGAGTTGAAGGCTGCTATTGAAGCATCCTCAGCAGTGTCATAGACATGCCATGCCGTATTGAGGCAGTAATTTATGCAAAAGGGGCCCAAACCAAGTACTGAGTACATATGCATGATTATACTTTTCAGAGGTCCTACATTTTTCTATTTAACATCCTTTTTTATTGATTTCATGTAATATTCTAATTTTCTGAGATTGTGAACTTGGGGTTTTCATAAGCTGTAAGCCATAATCATCCAAATTATAACAAATAAAGGCTTAAAATATCTCGCTTTGCATGTAATGAGTTTATCTCATATATTAGTTTCACCTTTTAAGTTGCATTACTGAAATAAGTGAACTTTTGCACGATATTCAAATTTTTCGAGTTTCACCTGTATGGTAACTAGGGAACAGCAGAACGTGACCAAACAGACGACTCAACTTATTTTTGCAGATTTCTTTTTATTTTTTGGCAGATGTTTTTATGTTTTTATATTTTGGAGGGAAACGTTATGTACAGTATTAATAAACTACTTTACATAAAATTCTAAAAGCACAATTCAGCGCTCACTGTTTTCTCCCACTTCTCCAGCTGTTCCAGTTCTCGGATTTGGCTCCCTAGAAGTAAGGCTAATATTGTAATGATGTACAAAAATCAAGTCCAGGCAAATGAACATTTAATGAAATTCTAACTATTCATGTGTTCAGGGCTGTGAAATATCTTGGCCAATACAGGTGTCCTGGACGCCATCATATTATGCAGAATTACATTTTCTCCTCAGATTAATGTACTTTTGAAAATACAGACACGTACGAGCATGCAGTTGGACTTCAGCTCCTAATAAACGCTAGCAATTCAAAAACAAGGGGAAGTTTAGGTATTTTAATCGATTTTAAGATGTAAGCAGCTCCCAGGATAGCAGGACTGGTGACAATATAGGGGGCTGATTATGCCCTTAATGTGTTACTTTACAATTCATATAACCCACGGAAACAAACTGTCCCAGTGGTCCATATCGAGGGGCATAGTGTGCACTATGGATCCATACAATATACCCATAGGCATTCGGTGTGTTGCGGCATGGGAATATTGGAACTTTTTTTGGGGGGGGGCAGAAAAAATTGAGTACAACATGGAAAAGTAGACCTAAGACTACACTCGCTACGTATGATTATGCCCATAATCCGTGAAAGACCATCAGCAATACTGGCTGGCATAAGTGTCCTTTTCTTAAGCCCTAGGGTCCCACCTCCACAATTCACCTTGCTCCCTGATAGAGATGAACAAATCAATTCTAAACTAATTAGATTCGTTCTGAATTTCACAAAAATTTGTCTGCCACGCATAGTTACATAGACATGTCCATCAAGTTCAACCAAGGGATGGGTGGGGATGGGAATTAGAGGTGGCCACCAGGTAGAGTAGCAAGAGTGTCCTCCTTGCTCCTTTGCATCTGCCAGACCGCATCCACATCAGTGCCGCGTTCTTGTCATCATCATCATCAGTTAATGCTTCTCCCACTCAGACTACTCCTCCTCCACTCCATTGTGACCAAGAAACGACTCTTTACACCCAGCAATTAAATGGTGTGCATGCAAGCCTAAAGAGGACCTTTCACTTGTAAAAACAATGTGAACTAAGTATGCTGACATATAGAGCGGCGCCCGGGGATCTCACTGCACTTACTATTATCCCCGGGCGCCGCTCCGTTCTCCCGTTATGCCCTCCGGTACCTTTGCTCTGTAAGTAGGTGGTGTCTTCCCTTGTCCTGTGGGCGTCTCCTTCTCCTAGGCTGCAGCGCTGGCCAATCGCAGCGCACAGCTCACAGCCTGGGAGTTTTTTTTCTCCCAGGCTGTGAGCTGTGCGCTGCGATTGGCCAGCGCTACAGCCTAGGAGAAGGAGACGCCCACAGGACAAGGACAGACACCGCCTACTATAACTTAGTGAGTAAAGATACCGGAGGGCATAACGGGAGAACGGAGCCGCGCCCAGGGGTAATAGTAAGTGTAGTGAGATCCCCGGGCGCCGCTCTCCATGGCAACATACTTAGTTCACATCGTTTTTACAAGTGAAAGGTACTCTTTAACTCCCACCGGCCAAGTTGCTGGTAGTGCAGTTTCTGCCATACTACTTAGTGGATTCTGCGGCCTTTGGGGAAATGATGGTGTGAGCTCAGCAGTGTTCCCTCCAAGCAGTGCGTTCTGGAAACGAGATGGTTAAAACAACATACTAGCAAGGATTAAGGAGCCCAATAACAGCTTTAACTGCTGCAGATTTTGGAATTTTTAACTCAATTCCAGATGACACAGCTTAGAGGTAACACTGCGCTCAGCCTAGCTGGAAGATACCTAGTCGCCATTATTTTTTCAAAATAGACTCCCTGCCTTGTATTGTCACATGCTGGAGAACGTTCAGGCAATTGTCGCTGTCTGGCAAGGTGCACGTCACCGTGGACACCTGGAGAAGCTGTTACAGGCAGGCAGAGTACATGTCTTTTATAGCCTACTGGTTCAAAGTTTTTTACGGCAGCAGTGAGGAAGCACCACAGCAATGAGCCCTGGTCCTATTGACAGCTCCACATTTGTGTCTGTCTGGTTCCCACAACAGGCACTTGTCTGTCTCCTGCATGCCCCCAAGAGAAGCAGGACAGAGCGTTGCTCCAACTCCCTTTCCCTCCATGCACTCCTATCCTCAACGCACTCCCCAGTGGGTTGCTGCAATAACACGTGCTCCCTGCGTGGCACACATGAAAAATTTCGTGATGCAACGATTTTTGAAAAGGTACCGTAGCTTGCAGAAGGTGCTGGTCAAGTCCTTGTATCAGCCATTCTCATGTGGGAAGGAACTCCCTCCTGGACTTGCAACAGAACTGTCTGCCAATGCACTGCTTGATCCGCTTGAAACCAATGAATAGATCTGTCTTTGCTGACGGTGGCTATTTATCTCCAGCCCAATCAGGCTACCATCATGTTCCTGTACTGCATGGCTGCTGCCACCACAGCTGCTACTGCTCTCTGCTAATCCGCCTACTGCCCCTTTCATTATCCCTACTGCCACTACCATTACCCCTACACAGTTGCTACTACTACTATTACTCCATCATAGTTGCACAAGTATCCACTACCTTGTCTGTTCCATGCTGTGCTGCTATTTCTGGTGCTACTACTGCTACCAGTTATTACCCCTTACTCTTTCCATATCCACACTGTACTGCTCCCAAATAAAAGGGAGAATTTTTCTAGGCTTGTTCAATTTCAGAACAGGCCACTGCTTCTTCTGAAAATGAACATGTGTGTATAAATACAGGCAGGCACTCTGCCCCCGTAAATTCTTGGACACTTGTGCAGAACAAGCCACTCTTTTTTTAATGAAATTAACATGTGTGTATATAAACGGGGGCAGATCCCTTAATGCATAGTTTTGGGAAGATAAGTCCTAACAAGCCTCTGTTTTATTTTACTATAACGACATGTCTGTTTAAAAAACATGCGTTTACCCATAGCTATGCCTGTCAGTGTCACTCAGATGTTGTTATTGCTGTTGTTGCGTTAAAGAGCTTAAAAGGGGGGCGAGAAAGAGCAATAATTTATTTTAAAAAAAATAATTATAGAGAAAACAACAAAATCCTACAATACATCAGAGCATCATATACCAATTTTCATGCCAGTTTATCGCACTTAAATTCATGTAGAATTAATTCAGCCACAAATCAGATTTTTGGAAATCGAATACAGAAGTTCGCTCATCTGACGTCCCTGACATTTGCAGGCATAATGACACCAGAATGCGCTAGCATGCAGAGGCAGAACAGTGTAGACAAAGACAAAAAAACTGGAATCCTGGGTGTGGCATTGTTTGGGTTACACTATGTTAGTGACATTATTCGTTTCGGCACTATATGTGACACAGTTATTTTGGGGACACTAATAATATTAATAATAATAGGGACACCTGGGACTGCAGCAGGCACATTGCAGTCAAAACATTGGAAGCAGGCACAGAACTAGGGGTAGCTGCAGGATGGATAATCTGTATAGTTATAGAGAGTGGGGATATGCTGGAAAAAGGTAAGGCGTCAGAGATGTCTAGGTATGAAAATCATCATGATGGTCTGCCCAGATGGAGAAGAAAAAGAAAGAGATTGTTGTGTATTCAGCCTAAAACTAACTTTACTGTACTTCACTTTTATAGTCTGCAGTATGATGATAGAGTACCTGTGTTCTGACCATTATATGGTCACTGTATTATTGGTTATGTTATAAACAGCAGAAAAATTTGCCATCAATTGGAAATGAATCTTTTAATCATAACTAACTTCAGGATACTCCATTTATAATTAATACTGTGTGTATCTTAAAATAATTCCCATCTTTAATACTATATTGCTTTTAGGTCCACCATTCTGAGTTGATTCATTTCTTAATTTATCTTTCCAGCTGTCGGAGCCTTTCTGATACAGCGCTCCAAATCAGAGTGAGAATGAATCAATACAACTCTCAATGTCTGCTGCTACCTCTAGGGAGAGCTTAGGGGCTTACTGCATACTGTTTTATTATTGAGGTCAATGTATAAACAGTATGCAGTAAGATCCCAGGCTCCCTCTAGTGGTGGCTATTGACAGACACATTTTTTTTATTTAATTTTATGTCTTTGTAAGGATTTCGAGCTGTGTATTAGAAAAAATACAGCTCTGACCGTTTCAAAATTAATCAGCACAGAAAGCACATATTTTTAAAAATAGTGTTCACTTTAATGGGGTTGTCAACCATTTTATTTTAATTCCCTCCCACTCCCCCCACGCAGTGGGTCCTATGACGGGGAACTAAAGTTACTGGCTCCCCACCACACGATTCCTTGGCTCCCACGCTGTCTTCACTGGACTTCCAGTCCTTGCAAATAAACATCCTTCATTGATGGAGTCACATGCACAGCACAGCTGCAGCCAATGACTGGCCTTGATGGTGACTTGTCCCCAAGCAGGATGTGTAGTACTATTTGTGCACTGGTATATTTGTTGTGCATTTTGTATTTTATTGTTTGCTTCTGGCAAAGAATGTTTGGCAAAGGTTGGCAAGGAATAGGACTAACCATCCTGTTCCTCCCCTCTTGGTAGGAGTGGGCTGATCCTGCTCCCTGACAATAGGGGGAGTTCCTGAGTAACCTCAGAGGTGGGAGGAAGCAACCTCTAAAGTGCCTGCTCCGAGAAAGAATCTCCAGAGAAAACAATCAACAATTTCCCTCAATTGAGGTCTTTAGAAGCTCGACAGCAGACTGAACACCTCTAAGCAGCATCTACAGACACTGCTGTAGGGTGAGGGACTATGGCTAAGACACCCATCACCCAGAACATTACCAGGCCAGTACTACCTAAGTACTAAACCGCAGCCATCCAATCTGTCTCCAGACTCCTTGCTGGAGACAACTGTCCTTGGAAATTGGTGCTGTTGAATGTATATAAAGTTCTTTGTTGCACTTAGTAAAAAGGACTTCGAAAAGTTGAACTCTGGCCTCCTTCTTCAGTTCTATAATTCCACTTCACTAATCTCCAGGAAGCAACAGCCTGAGGGAGTACACCATGACACAACATTTCATCAGGGCTACTACCCCTCCTATCCTCTACACTGGCTCCATAGGTATTTCTGGGTCACATGCCACTTGGAGACACATCAATGATTGGCTTCAGTGGTGCACATGGCACCATCCATGTAGGAAATTTACATGTGGGGACCTGAAGTGTACTGAAGACACACCGTGGTCCACGGAGCCAGAACCAAGTAGCGGGGAGCATAGGTATAGTTCCCTTTACTGGGTGGGGGGGATAGAAAAAAAATCGAGGACAACTCCTTTAAGTAGAGTATCAGTATCACTTGCTACTATAATACTGCCCCAATGCACAGAAATATAGATCTAAACCGCCAGTACAATCTTTATATTTAACTGGAATTGTGAAATAAATTCTCCCCAAGAGCTATGACCTATTCACAATGGCATTGCATACAGCGCTATTACCGCAGTTTTATGCCAGTAGGAAATACGATATTTTTAGAAAATGTGCAGTGTGCCTCCTAAAAACTTCAGGTAAAATACACAACATAGACTTCTTATATTTTAAAATAAATGGGAATAATAGTAAGCCCATCAAATTTTAAGGGTTATGTCAGCTCCGGGATGAACAGTGATCTTTTTGTATTAGTTTAAGGTATAATGCCAATCCTACTCTACTCCCTGGAGAGGCATTTGATTTGCAAGCGAGGCTGGCAGAGAGTCGCTTTGGGCATGTTATATGCTGATTAAAAGAGAGAATACTAGAAGAAAGTTGTAGACAGAAGGCTAAGCAATTTCACAGGTGTGCAACTCGCATATCCCTGGGGTTTTACAAAAGTTGTAGCTAAATCAAGAACTGTGAAGAATCAAACCGGCTCCACATATCATGGGCTCTTCTTTAATTATGTTAGTGGCTTCCGGAAGTCTTTTGTACACAGCTCATAAAGTACAAATAAGAACCCCCCTCCCCAATGTCCCTTGCATCATATATGGCGGTGTATACATTGTAACGAAATTAGCTGCACAATAATCACAAAGTGGTGGCACTCGATAAAGTAGGCTTCATTAAAATGCTGAGAAACTAAAGCAATGTTATGTTGTAATTAATGGGGTTGTGCCATAAACTATGTAAAAAGAAAAAAATCAGACATCATATAGCAGATGCCAATGTACTGTACATGGATCCAGAGATCTCCATTCTTTGCTCCAATTGCTCTGTTAGATTCTCTTCAGGCAGGGCGTGTGCTTTATCAGGGGACATGTCCTTTCTGCTGCACTTCTCTCCCTATCACAGCTCAGGGGGAGTGTCTTTTCTTCTGCAGCTCCCTTCCTATAAGTATTGCAGCTTCAAACAGTAGATATGGCCGGTGGCAGTTGAGCATATGTGTTTTATTGGGTAATTTAAAAACAATTAAAAGACACCACAAGGGAACTCGAGACCCCCAAACAATACCTAGGAAAGGTCTCCACACCCACATCTGTGCTGTGTAAGTGGTCCTTCCTTTTAACCCATAGCATACCTGCGCCATACAGGTACGGCGCTCTGATCGGGTGGGTGCAGGAGCTGCACCCTCTTGATCATCTGCAGGGGCTTCGCTGTTCCTGACAGCCAAGCCCCTGCTGTATACACCAGCATCGGTGAATACAGCGATGCTGGCGTATTAACCCCTTGTATTCCACGGTCAGCACTGACCGTGGCATGCACGGGGTTACCGGAGGGTACAGGCTCCCTCCCCGTCACCATCAGGTCCACATGTTGCGGTGATGGTAACCCGATGGCTGGGAAGGCAGCCTTAAACAGGCATCGGGGCTTGCCTTCTACAGAGCTGAGATCCAGCCCCCAGGCTGGGTCTCATAGACAGGCTGTCAGTGTATTACACTGACAGTCAATGCATTACAATACATGTTGTATTGTAATGCATTGCAGAGGGAATCTGACCCCCAAAAGTTGAAGTCCCACAGTGGGACAAAAATGAAAATGTAAAAAAGATTTGTTTTTCATAATAAAAAAATAAAAGTTTCGAGAAAGCAAAACGCCCTTTCACCTATAATAAAGTGTAAAAAATAGAAAAAAAAAAAGAAGAACAGAGATATTAGGTATCGTCATGTCCGTAACAACTGTCTCTATAGATATATAACATGATCCACCCCTTCAGGTGAATGCCGTAGAAAAATTAAAACTGTGCCAAAACAGCCATTTTTTGGTCACCTTGCCTCACAAAAAGTGTAATACCAAGCGATCAAAAAGTCTTATGCACACCAAAATGGTACCAATCAAACCGTCACCTCATCCCACAAAAAATAAGCCTCTACATAAGACAATTCCCCAAAAAATAAAAAAAATATAGATTTTTTTCTTTTCAAAAATGCTTTTGTAAATGCTGTGTAAAATTTAACAAAAAAAAAAAAATTGACATATTAGGTATTGCTGCATCCGTCATGACCTGCTCTATAAAGATATCATATGATATACCCTCTCAGGTGAATTATGTAAAAATAAAAACAAAAACTATGCCAAAACAGAAATTTTTTGCCCTGAAAAGTGTAATATTGAATGAACCAAAAATTATACGTACCCAAAAATAGTACCAATAAACTCTTCCTGCAAAAATCAAGCCTGTACACAAGACGATCGGCAGAAAAATAAAAAAAAATATAGCTTTCAGAAAATGAAGACAGAAAAACATGATCTCTTTTCAAAAATGCTTTATTTTGTAAAACTGAAACAAAAAAATAAAAATACATATATTTGGTATCGTGTCCATAACGATCTGCTGTATAAAAATAGCATATGATCTAACCTGTAGTGATGAGCCGCAAGGGCAATATTCGAATTTGTGATATTTCACGAATATTTGGGCAAATATTCGCCATATATTCGCGAATTCGAGAATTCGTTATCTCCAGTCATTTTTTTCTTGATTGCGGAAATTGGCAATTGAAAAATTTGCGATAAAAATTCACATTACGAAAATTCGCAATCAACGCTGCTCCTAAAGTCAAAGATATTGCAGCCTTCTCATTAGCCCACAAGCTAGAAGCAGGGAGGGATCATGTGTACTGATTTAAAAAAAATCTAGAATATTCAAAATTACAAATATTTTATATTCTAAATATTCTCAATTCTCTAAGTGCCGATATTCGCGATAAAAATTTGCAATTTGAATATTCGTGATCAACACTACTAACCTGTCAGGTGAAAGCTGTAAAATACAAAAAATATAAATTGTGCCAGAACAGCCATTTTTTGGTTACCTTGTCTCACAAAAAGCGTAATATTGAGCGATCAAAAATCATGTGTACCCCAAAATAGTACCAACAAAAGTGGCAACTTATCCTGTAGTTTCCAAAATGAGGTTACTTTTTCGGAGTTTCTACTGTTGCGGTGCATCAGGGGGGCTTCAAATGCGACATGCCAACTGAAAATTATCCCAATTAAATCTGCCCTGCAAAATGCATATGCTGCACTTTCCTTTCTGAGCCCTGCTTTGTGCCCATAGAACAGTTTACGACCACATATGGGGTGTTTCTGTAAACTGAAGAATCTGGGTAATAAATATTGGGTTTTGTTTGGCTGTTAACCCTTGCTGTGCTACAGGAAAATGTGTTAAAATGGGAAATCTGCAAAACAAATATTGACAGTTCTCCTCCATTTTCCTTTAATTCTTGTGGAACACCTAAAGGGTTAACAACGCTTGTAAAATCAGTTTTGAATAACTTGAGGGGTGTAGTTTTGAAAATGGGGTCATTTATGGGTGGTTTCTGTTATTTAAGCCCCCACAAAGTGACTTCATAACTGAACTGGTCCTTTAAAAAGTGGGGTTTGGAAATTTTCTTAAAAATTTTAAGAATTGCTTCTAAAATTCTAAGGCTTCTAACGTCCTAAACAAATAAAATGACATTTACAAAATGATGCCAACATAAAGTAGACATATGTGGAATGTGAGGTATCACTATCTGCCTTAGGCCTCATGCACACGGTCGTTGTGCAGCCGTTCTGTGCATTGAGGACTGCAATTGCGGTCCCCAATGCACGGGCAACATCCGTGCAGCGGGCCGGACCCATTTAACTTGAATGGGTGCGTGGTCTGTCCACACCGCAAAAAAATATGACATGTCATATTTATTTGCGGTGCGGAACAACAGAAAGAAACACCACGGAAGCACTGCGTAGTGCTTCCGGTGTTCTGTTCTGTGACTCCGTTCTGCATCTGCGGAATTGCGGACCCGTTCAAGAGAATAGGCCCGCATCCGAGATGCGGGGTGCACACGGCCGGTGGCAGTGGATTGCCGACCCGCCGTTTGCCGGCCGCAATACGGCCATCACAGCCCAACGGCCGTGTGCATGAGGCCTTAAAAGCAGAGAAATTCAAGTCAGATTTGCAAAAATCGGCCTGAAACACAAGGTGAAAAGTAGCCCAGTTTTGAAGGGATTAAAAGGGTTGTGCAGGGCAAAAAAACAAAACAAAACATGTCTGTGTTCTTACAAAAACAGTATCACAACTGCCCACCTGGTATTGTAGTTCAGCCACAATCACGTCAGTGAAGTTCTGATCCATTGAAGCCTTAGGCTACATGCACACGAACGTTGTTTGTTTCCATGTCCGTTCCATTTTTTTTGCGGATAGGATGTGGACCCATTCATTTCAATGGGTCCGCAAAAAATGCAGACAGCACACCGTGTGCTGTCCACATCAGTATGTCCGTTCTGTAGCCCCGCAAAAAAAATAGAACATGTCCTATTCTTGTCCGTTTTAGGCATTGTTACAATGGATCTGCAAAAAAAAAAAAGGGATAGCATACGGATGTCATCCGTGTTTTTTTTGCGGACCGCAAAACACATACGGTCGTGTGCATGTAGCCTTACTTTAATAAACAGAACAGAATCTTTTTATGATGTGAAAAGCAACAAACAAATATTCCATGGCAGCCAGTGGACACGCTCTGTGATGTTTCACGAATACTGATGTCACCTTATACATTTTGTGAAAAAGAAGCTTTTGAGACTGGTTCTTTCTAAAGCCTTTGGGCTCATGCATAGGAACGTGTGCTGCTGCAAATTGTGGTCCCCAATGCATGACGCCGTCTGTGTGGCTGGTGCAGGTGGATGCAGACCAATTCAACTTGAATGGGTCTGTGATCTGTCCGCACTGTAAAAAAATAGGGCTTCCATGGGGTTCCATGCCTCCATTCCGCACTTCACCTTCAGGATTGCGGACCCGTTGTTAATGGGCTGCAATACAGGCACGGCCATGTGCATGACCCCTAAGGCATAACCCTGACGCAGAACCAATATCATCAGTAAATTTAGTTTTGATTTTTACTTTTAGCTTTACATTTGCTTACATGCAGCTTATTAAGGGGATGTACTGATAAACAGCTGTGACTTCCTGCTGAGATAGAGGCAGAGAGCATGGCTCGCTTATCTACAGCAGGGATCACATATTGAGAAATAGTAGTAAGTGAAAATGTTAAACCTGATTCACTGAAGAAAATAAACTGTCAGATGAAATGCAGAATGTAAAAGTAAATTCCTGATTAAAAGTGCCCTGTCTGACCCAGGAAGAAGTACAGCGGCGTCTTAAAAAGATTAAAATAGCCAAATCGCCAGGACCAGATGGCATACACCCCCATATCCTGAGAATTAAGCAATGTCATAGCCAGACCCTTATTTCTGATATTTGCGGACTCTATACTGACAGGGAGTGTTCCACAGGATTGGCGCATAGCAAATGTGGTGCCAATATTCAAAGAGGGTCCAAAAACAGAGCCTGGAAACTATAGGCCGGTAAGTTTAATATCTGTCATGGGTAAACTGTTTGAAGGTTTTCTAAGAGATGCTATTTTGGAGTACCTCAATGAAAATAAGCAAATAACACCATATTAGCATGACTTCATGAGCATGGATTCATGAGAATGCTTGGACTGGGGGAAAATGTCTGTATGTGGGTAAGTAACTGGCTCATTGATAGAAAACAGAGGGTGGTTATTAATGGTACACACTCAGATTGGGTCACTGTCACTAGTGGGGTACCACAGGGGTCAGTATTGTAGTGGTCACTGTCATTAGTGGGTTACCAGAGGGGTCAGTATTGGGCCCTATTCTCTTCAATATATTTATTAATGAAAGTATACTACACTGCTCAAAAAAAATAAAGGGAACACAAAAAGAACACATCCTAGATCTGAATTAATTAAATATTTTTCTGAAATACTTTGTTCTTTACATAGTTGAATGTGCTGACAACAAAATCACACAAAAAAAAAAAAAAAGGAAATCAAATTTTTTAACCCATGGAGGTCTGGATTTGGAGTCACACTCAAAATTAAAGTGGAAAAAACACACTACAGGCTGATCCAACTTTGATGTAATGTCCTTAAAACAAGTCAAAATGAGGCTCAGTAGTGTGTGTGGCCTCCACGTGCCTGTATGACCTCCCTACAACGCCTGTGCATGCTCCTGATGAGGTGGCGGACGGTCTCCTGCCAACTCCTGGACAGTCTGTGGTGCAACGTGACGTTGGTGGATAGAGCGAGACATGATGTCCCAGATGTGCTCAATTGGATTCAGGTCTGGGGAACGGGCGGGCCAGTCCATAGCATCAATGACTTTGTCTTGCAGGAACTGCTGACACACTCCAGCCACATGAGGTCTAGCATTGTCTTGCATTAGGAGGAACCCAGGGCCAACCACACCAGCATATGGTCTCACAAGGGGTCTGAGGATCTCATCTCGGTACCTAATGGCAGTCAGGCTACCTCTGGTGAGCACATGGAGGGCTGTGCGGCCCTCCAAAGAAATGCCACCCCACACCATTACTGACCCAATGCCAAACTGGTCATGCTGGAGGATGTTGCAGGCAGCAGAACGTTCTCCACGGCGTCTCCAGACTCTGTCACATCTGTCACATGTGCTCAGTGTGAACCTGCTTTCATCTGTGAAGAGCACAGGGCACCAGTGGCGAATTTGCCAATCTTGGTGTTCTCTGGAAAATGCCAAACGTCCTGCACGGTGTTGGGCTGTAAGCACAACCCCCACCTGTGGACATCAGGCCCTCATATCACCCTCATGGAGTCTATTTCTGACCGTTTGAGCAGACACATGCACATTTGTGGCCTGCTGGAGGTCATTTTGCAGGGCTCTGGCAGTGCTCCTCCTGTTCCTCCTTGCACAAAGGCAAAGGTAGCGGTCCTGCTGCTGGGTTGTTGCCCTCCTACGGCCTCCACCACGTCTCCTGATGTACTGGCCTGTCTCCTGGTAGCGCCTCCATTCTCTGGACACTACGCTGACAGACACAGCAAACCTTCTTGCCACAGCTCGCATTGATGTGCCATCCTGGATAAGCTGCACTACCTGAGCCACTTGTGTGGGTTGTAGACTCCGTCTCATGTTACCACAAGATTGAAAGCACCGCCAGCATTCAAAAGTGACCAAAACATCAGCCAGGAAGCATAGGAACTGAGAAGTGGTCTGTGGTTACCACCTGCAGAACCACTCCTTTATTGGGGGTGTCTTGCTAATTGCCTATAATTTCCACCTGTTGTCTATCCCATTTGCACAACAGCATGTGAAATTGATTGTCACTCAGTGTTGCTTCCTAAGTGGACAGTTTGATTTCACAGAAGTGTGATTGACTTGGAGTTACATTGTGTTGTTTAAGTGTTCCCTTTATTTTTTTGAGCAGTGTATATAGATACTGCAGAGGACAGTATACTGTATATATACTGTGTATATATATATATATATATATATATATATATACACACACACTACAGAGGACAGTATACTGCTACAGAGGGATCTGGATAGATTGGAGGCTTGGGCAGAGAAGTGGCAGATGAGGCTTAACACCGACAAATGTAAGGCTATGCACATGGGAAGGAAAAATGCAAGTCATCAGTACATACTAAATGGTAAAACACTGGGTAACACTGACATGGAAAAGGACCTGGGAATTTTATTGAACCGCAAACTAAGCTGTAGAAACCAGTGTCATGCAGCTGCTGCCAAGGCCAATAAGATAATGGGTTGCATCAAATGGGGCATAGATGCCTGTGATGAGAACATAGTCCTGCCACTTTACAAATCATTAGTCAGTTCACACATGGAGTACTGTGTACAGTTCTGGGCTCCTGAGAACAAGGCAGACATAGCAGAGCTGGAGAGGGTTCAGAGGAGGGCAACTGAAGTAATAACTGGAATGGGTGTATGAGATGGGGAAACAGCTCTCCTTGTCTGATTAAATTAAATGTTCTGGACTGACATTCTACTGTTTGGCCACAAGATGCCGTGGTTTCCTAACACAGCTACAGACTGCACATATATCTCCATATTCATGAGAGAGGTGGGGATTAGACAAGGTCTGGAGAGGAAGAGAATAGACAGAGGAGCCATCTTAGATGGAGGTGAAGCTAAGGAGCTGTGTAAGCAGATAATCTGACGGCATCCAGGTGTGAGAGAAACCCTCAGATACCAGAGCTGCAGCTGAGTGAAGCTGATCGTGTCCAAGACCCTGATCCTGTCCAGAGGAAGGAAGATTGCGGCCAGGAACGCTGATGAGAGCAGAGGAACAAAGCAACATACACTGTGGTACCGCATGCTTGTTGGAGAGATGTTCGTTCTGTTCAGAGTCACCAGCGGATGCAACGCAGACTCGAGTAGGTAAGATCGTGCACGCACCTCATCACAGTGTTGGCGCCTAGAGACTGAGACCAGGCCTGTAGTTAGTTAGTTAAGGTTTCTGTTTGTGTCAGGCCACAAGTGTTACCCCTGTTCATTTCAAGGACTTCATAACTTAAATTGACATTTTACATAAAAGAGCTGATAAAATTCCCACAAACTCAAGCCAGGCTGGCATTTTGCTCAGAAGGAATACTCAGGCACGTGCTACAGGACCAGTTATGGGAGGGGGATACTGTAGACCTGTGTAAGATTGTAAGCTGTTGTGCTGCACTGGAGGCTAGCCCGTACCACACACCCATACAGTGATTCTTGTTCTTTTAGGGTAATAACAGGTAAGGTGTGGCAGTTTAGTTGTGCCTGCCAGTTGGTAAATTACTGCTCTTTCCTCCTGCATCCATCAGAGGGCGCCATGCAGTGCAGAACAAGGGTCTTAGCCTTCAGCTGGGTGTATGAAAATTTATTGTACACTGCTCAAAAAAATAAAGGGAACACTTAAACAACACAATGTAACTCCAAGTCAATCACACTTCTGTGAAATCAAACTGTCCACTTAGGAAGCAACACTGAGTGACAATCAATTTCACATGCTGTTGTGCAAATGGGATAGACAACAGGTGGAAATTATAGGCAATTAGCAAGACACCCCCAATAAAGGAGTGGTTCTGCAGGTGGTGATCACAGACCACTTCTCAGTTCCTATGCTTCCTGGCTGATGTTTTGGTCACTTTTGAATGCTGGCGGTGCTTTCACTCTAGTGGTAGCATGAGACGGAGTGTACAACCCACACAAGTGGCTCAGGTAGTGCAGCTTATCCAGGATGGCACATCAATGCGAGCTGTGGCAAGAAGGTTTGCTGTGTCTGTCAGCGTAGTGTCCATAGCATGGAGGCGCTACCAGGAGACAGGCCAGTACATCAGGAGACGTGGAGGAGGCCGTAGGAGGGCAACAACCCAGCAGCAGGACCGCTACCTCTGCCTTTGTGCAAGGAGGAACAGGAGGAGCACTGCCAAAGCCCTGCAAAATGACCTCCAGCAGGCCACAAATGTGCATGTGTCTGCTCAAACGGTCAGAAACAGACTCCATAAGGGTGATATGAGGGCCCGACGTCCACAGGTGGGGGTTGTGCTTACAGCCCAACACCGTGCAGGACGTTTGGCATTTGCCAGAGAACACCAAGATTGGCAAATTCGCCACTGGCGCCCTGTGCTCTTCACAGATGAAAGCAGGTTCACACTGAGCACATGTGACAGACGTGACAGAGTCTGGAGACGCCGTGGAGAACGTTCTGCTGCCTGCAACATCCTCCAGCATGACCGGTTTGGCATTGGGTCAGTAATGGTGTGGGGTGGCATTTCTTTGGAGGGCCGCACAGCCCTCCATGTGCTCGCCAGAGGTAGCCTGACTGCCATTAGGTACCGAGATGAGATCCTCAGACCCCTTGTGAGACCATATGCTGGTGCGGTTGGCCCTGGGTTCCTCCTAATGCAAGACAATGCTAGACCTCATGTGGCTGGAGTGTGTCAGCAGTTCCTGCAAGACGAAGGCATTGATGCTATGGACTGGCCCGCCCGTTCCCCAGACCTGAATCCAATTGAGCACATCTGGGACATCATGTCTCGCTCTATCCACCAACGTCACGTTGCACCACAGACTGTCCAGGAGTTGGCAGATGCTTTAGTCCAGGTCTGGGAGGAGATCCCTCAGGAGACCGTCCGCCACCTCATCAGGAGCATGCACAGGCGTTGTAGGGAGGTCATACAGGCACGTGGAGGCCACACACACTACTGAGCCTCATTTTGACTTGTTTTAAGGACATTACATCAAAGTTGGATCAGCCTTGATTTCCATTTTTTATTTTTGTGTGATATTGTTGTCAGCACATTCAACTATGTAAAGAACAAAGTATTTCAGAAGAATATTTAATTAACTCAGATCTAGGATGTGTTATTTTTGTGTTCCCTTTATTTTTTTGAGCAGTGTATGTTCTCAGCATTTGTGGTTGTGTTTATTGCCACATTTAAGTAAAATTCTGTTTTGGCAAAAGCTGGTGGTGGGGTTGCTTCCCTCGTTTGTGACTTCACTGTATCCTGGAGAGCCCACCCCGGTACACGGCTTACAGGTGTACTACAGTTCCCAGAAAGATTATCAACATTAGGGTTATTCACTTTAGAAAAAAAAAGACGACTGAGGGGAGATCTAATAACTATGTATAAATATATCAGGGGTCAGTACAGAGATCTATCCCATCATCTATTTATCCCCAGGACTGTGACGAGGGAACATCCTCTGCGTCTGGAGGAAAGAAGGTTTCTACACAATCATAGAAGAGGATTCTTTACGGTAAGAGCAGTGAGACTATGGAACTCTCTGCCAGAGGAGGTGGTGATGGTGAGTTCACTAAAAGAGTTCAAGAGGGGCCTGGATGTATTTCTGGAGTGTAATATTACAGGTTCTAGTTACTTGTTGCTTTTTTTTGCATGCTGCACTCTTTGCGTCCGGCCACTGTTAGCGCATCGCCCACCCCACCCCACCCCACAGCGCATTTCTAACTTTTTTTGAAATTTTTTTTAGTTAGTTTTTCTTAATATTTTTTAGCTGTAGGGCAAAATTCGCGAACACAAGTGCCCCCACACACACGCACACTGAATAAAGATTTACACGCACACACACTCCCCTATGGCCCGCCGGACGTTCTCGGCCGAGGAGGCATACGCCCTGCTTTCCTCCAAGTCCGAGAGCCCCAGTGAGGACGAGGATGACCCCACTTTCCTGTTGTCATCTGCGTCCTCCTCATCATCTAGCGATGATAATGAGCACCCAAGGCAGCGGAGACCCCGCCAGGCGGATCAAGGGGACCTCCATGCCAGGGACCCTGTGGCCCACGCTAGTACGAGCAGCTCTGGGGCTTGTACTAGTTTTCCGGCCCACCAGATAAGTCCATCTGAGCCCCCTGCAGGTGAACTTGTCTGGTGTACCCCAGAGAATTTGAGCCAGCGATTCCTGATTTTGTAGGCCAACTGGGAATCCAGATTCCCACAGTGGGCTTCACTGAATACGACTACTTTAGTCTTTTTTTCAGTGACCATTTTGAAAATCTGATGGTGGAGCAAACAAACCTGTACCCCCAACAGTTAGTTGCTCAACACCCAGGCTTCCTTTTGGCTAGGGCCGGTGGCTGGACTCCGGTCAGTGCAGCCGAGATGAGGACGTTTTGGGGCCTCGTGCTGCACATGGGCCTAGTCAAAAAACCCAATGTCAGGCAGTACTGGAGTGGGGACGTCCTCTACCAGACCCCACTCTACAGTATGGCCATGACACGTACCCGGTTTAAGGCCATCCGGAAATGCCTGCATTATGCAGATAATGCAGCATGTCCCCCCCAAGGTGATCCTGCCTATGACCGCATGTACAAAATCAGGCCGGTCATCGTTCACTTTGGGGCCAAATTTGTGGAGGCCTATGTACCTGGAAGGGAGGTGGCGGTTGATGAATCTCTCATTGCTTTCAAGGGGAGACTCATTTTCCGCCAGTATGTTCCCTCTAAGCGGGCGAGGTATGGCGTGAAGCTGTACAAACTTTGTGAGAGTACCTCAGGGTACACTTACAAGTTTCGTGTGTACGAGGGGCGATATTCCCGTATTCAACCCCCAGAATGTCCCCCCACTCTGGGTGTTAGCGGGAAACTTGTGTGGGACCTTATGTACCCACTGCTAGATAAGGGTTACCACCTGTACGTGGATAACTTTCATACTAGTATCCCCTTGTTCCAGTCCCTCGCCGCCAGATCTACGTCCGCTTGTGGGACCGTGGGGAAAAATAAGCGCGGCCTCTCTACCTACCCCCTCCAGGTACCTGTCCCCAGGGGTGAGACCCGTGCCCTTACCAGTGGAAACCTGTTGCTGGTCAGATATAAGGACAAGAGGGATGTCCTTGTACTGTCCACAATTTACGGTAACGGCATCACCCCTGTCCCTGTGCTAGGTACCGCGGCAACGGTCCTCAAGCCCGATTGTATCGTCAACTACAATCGGTATATGGGAGGAGTTGATCTCTTTGATCAAGTTCTCAAGCCATATAACGCCATGCGCAAAACCCGGAAATGGTACAAAAAAGTTGCGGTCTACTTGGTGCAGGTTGCCTTGTACAACTCTTTTGTGCTGTCCCAGAGCGCTGGCAACACAGGGAAATTCCTTCAGTTCTATGACGCAGTCCTCAAGGCCCTGATCTTTTCTGACTGGGAAAGAGCAGGCGGGAGTACCTCGGGAACTGGAGGCGCCCGGATCGTCTCTGGCCAACACTTTACAGGTGTGGTCCCCCATACTGGAAAGAAGGGACGGACCCAAAAAAGGTGCAGAGTGTGTCACTCTGGAGGGGGATACGAAAGGACACCACCACGCAGTGTGACACGTGCCCCAATCATCCGGGCCTCTGCATTATTGGTTGCTTCATGGAGTACTAAATTTATAATCCCCTTCCCCAATTTAGCCACTGACTATCGAAAAAAAACTATGGTTCTCAGACTTGAAGACACCCAAAAAAAAAAAATTGGGCCAAAAATGATATTTTGTAAAACTAAAATAAATAAAAAAAGTAGACATATTAGGTATCGCCGCGTCCGTAAGAATCTCCTTTATAAAAATACCCCATGACCTAACCCCCCAGATTAATACGGTAAAAAAAAAAAAAAAACGCTGGTATTTTTTTGTCACCTTACATAACAAAAAGTGTAATAGCAAGCGATCAGAAAGTCATATAGCCTCCAAATTAGTGACAATAAAACCGTCCCCTAATCCCGCAAAAAATTAGCCCCTACTTAAGATAATCGGCTAAAAACAAAAAAAAAATGACTCTTAGACTATGGAGATACTAAAATGTGTTTTTTTTTGTTTATAAAAGGATAATATAGGGTAAAACCTAAATAAATGTAAAAAAGTAGACATATTAGGTATCGCCGCGTCCGTAAGAATCTCCTATATAAAAATACCCCATGACCTAACACCCCAGATTAACACAGTCCAAAAACAATATTAAAAACTGTGCCAAAACAGCTATTTTTGGCACATTTTCCAGTTTAATCAATTTTTTCTTCCGGTAACAAAGCAAGGGTTAACAGCCAAACAAAACTTAATATTTATTACCCTCATACTACAGTTTACAGAAACACCCCATATGCGTTCGTAAACTGCTGTATGACAAAACAGCAGGGCGCAGAAGGAAAGGAACGACATATGGTTTCTGGAAGGCAGATTTTGATGACCTTTTTTTTTTGACACCATGTCCCATTTGAAGCCCCCCTGATGCACCCCTAGAGTAGAAACTCCCTAAAAGTGACCCCATATAAGAAACTACACCCCTCAAGGTATCCAAAACTGATTTTACAAACTTTATTAACCCTTTAGGTGTTCCTCAACAGTTTATGGCAAATGGAGATGAAATTTCCGAATTTCTATTTTTGGTAACCTTACCTCACAAAAATGTAATATAGAGCAACTAAAAATCATATGTACCCTTAAAATAGTCCCAACAAAACCGCCACCTTATCCCATAGTTTCCAAAATGGGGTCACTTTTAGGAGTTTCTACTGTAGGGGTGCATCAGGGGGGCTTCAAATGGGACATGGTGTAAATAAACCAGTCCAGCTAAATCTGCCTTCCAAAAACCACATGGCGCTCCTTTCCCTCTATGCCCTGCCGTGTGGCCGTACAGTAGTGTACGACCACATATGGGGTGTTTCTGTAAACCGCAGAGTCAGGGCAATAAATATAAAGTTTAGTTTGGCTGTTAACCCTTGCTTTGTTAGTGGAAAAAATGGATTAAAATGGAAAATTTGTTTCTGGATGCGAGTTCGGAAGCCATAATTGGCTGTGGATCATAAAAGGAGATAAATTATTAAGGACAGATACGACTTCTCCCCTTTTTTTGGAATCCACTCCTGGATTTGGCTTCCAAAACTGCATCCAGAAGCAAGAACTCGTGGCCGTACCCTAATGGAAACACCAAGTTGTCAATTGATTCATACATCGTCAGGAGGAATAACGGAGGTACAGCACAATACAGAGTTTTGAGATGCTGCAGAATTATTATATCATGGAAAATAGAAACATTGACATTGATTACATGAAATTTTTGATAATATAGAAATTATATAGAAATTTACCCACGTGGATTTTTAAGGAAATTTCGTCGCTCATAGTGACAAAAATAGACATTTACAATTAATTTTCAATAGGATTTTCATCAAGGAAAGGTACAGTAATTAAAGGTGATGATTATTTTCAGACTCCAGCCTGACATTATCATGTATTGGAGCGTGATGGATGTCGGGTGAATAATTAATCATCCATTTTTTCCTCATTTACCTGAACATTTGCATATGTCAGCGTTAAAAATGAAACTGACACCATCAAACGTTTAATCTCTTAATCAGCTTTCAAGCTCCATCCAAGATCTGACCTTCAATATTTCTAATTATAAGTATTGACATTACAAGTTTCTTTCTTCTTTTATTATATTAGAACACATTTTATTATTGGGTTTCATTTTAGACTAGACCTGCTTCCTGCAATGCTGATGTAGCAGAGCCGACTTTGTCATACTGTAGGTGGATGGCATTATTTTAGTTCCTAATCCATATATAGCAGCAACATATTCTGCGGCGCTGTACAGAGTTCATCTCTCACTAATTAGAATTCCCTAGGAAACCTGTGCAAACATAAGAAGAACATACACCTCTATGTAGACGTTACCATTGGTCAGATTCAAAGCCAGGAACCAATTCTGCAATATAACTGTGCTAACCAATGAACCACTGTGCCGCCCCTAGACTTAAAGGGGTTTTCTTCAAATATCCAAATAGGGAACTCTGACTTAATAGACACGGAGTGTCTTTCTTTCTGAAGGATCTAGGACTGGTGCCATTAGAAAGTGTAACTTGTCTTACAAAAAAACAAGCCCTATGTGGTTATGTGAATGGAAAAATAAAAAAAGTTATGGCGCTGGGAAGGTAGGGAGTGATAAACGCAAAAGTGATGGGAAAAAAATGATCTATCTATCTGATATCTATCTATTATATTTATCGTCCATCTATCTATTTGTCTATATATCTATTTATCTATCTATTATATCTATCTTTCTTCTATCTATCTATCTACCTACTTATACAGGGGTGTAGCTAAAGGCTCATGGGCCCCGGTGCAAGTAGGGTTGTAGTGGGTATCGAATTATCAATACCCAATCGATACTTTTGTACCGGTATCGATTCGATACCACGATTTTACATTTACCGATACTAGGCTGCGCAGTGTTGACATTTACCGAAACTACTGCGCAGGCTAGTATCAGAGAACATGGCGCACGCTTCTCTCAGCGTGCACCATGTTCTCCTCAGCAACACAGAGGAGAAGGAGTCTCTCCCTCCCTCCCCCCTGTGCCGCTGCTGCCAATAAAGAAAAGAGAGGGGAGGAGGAGAGGAGGGGACCCCTGTGGCCACTGCCACCAATGACTTTAATACTGGGGGGGTTGGGGATGCACTGCGCCACCAATGTTTTTAGTACTAGGGAAGGGGGGGTGCACTGCGCCACCAATGATAACTCATCCATTAATACAAATACAGGAAGCAGGTACCGGCGGCAGAATCACATAGCCGGCACATGACCTCTTTGACAGGGCACTGCGATCCGTGGCAGTTAACCCCTCAGGTGCGGCACCTGAGGGGTTAACTGCCACGGATCGCAGCGCCCTGTCATAGAGGTCAGGTGCCGGCTATATGATTCTGCCACGTCACCCGCCTCTGTATTTGTATTAAAAGGTCACTTATCTTCATTGGTGGCGCAGTGCGCCCCCACCCTTTCCCCAGTACTAAAAACATTGGTGGCGCAGTGCACCCCCCAACCTCCCCAGTATTAAAGTCATTGGTAGCAGTTGCCTCAGGGTCCCCTCCTCTCCTTCTCATTGGTGGTGCAGTGGCAGCTTCTGATCGGAGCCCCAGCAGTGTAATTGCAGGGCTCCAATCGGTTACCATGGCTGTCAGGACGCTACTGAAGCCCTGGCTGCCATGGTAATCTCCCTGCTGCTGTTGTACTATGCATAGGGCAGCAGGGAGGGTGTGAGGTCCTATTCACCCTAATAGAGCTCTATTAGGGTGAATAAGAGAAGGGATGAAAAGACCCAGGTTCTAGCCCCTAAGCGGACTAATAGTTATTAATAAAAAGTTTAAAAAAAAAGTTTAAAAACAACACCAAATAATTAAGTACCGTATAAATCACCCCATTTCCCAATTTTACATATAAAATATATAAACAATAAATAAATAAACATATTACATATCGCCATGCCCAAAAAAGTGCGAACTATTAAAATATTTAAAAAAATCTCCTATGGGGTGAACGCTGTAACAGAAAATAAATAAATAAAAACTGCACGATTCGCCATTTTTTAGTCACCTTGTCCCCCCAAAAATTAGGATCAGACTGTTCGATTATAGGGCGGACATTCCATAAAATGCGGAATGCACGCTGCTTTTTTTTTTTTTTTGTGTGGTATTGAATGGTATCGAGTATCGCAATACTTTATTATGGTATCGAAATTGAATCTAAATTTTGGTATCACAACAAACTAGGTGCAAGAGTGCAGCTTGGGCCCCCCTTCCCCAGAGCCCCTAGCCTCTTTGCCTTCTTGGGGAAAAAATTGAAACAGCACCTCCCCCATGCCAAATTCTCAACCTAACCCCTTTCCTCCAGCCCTACTGTTAAAGACATACTTGGAAAGCATTACATACAGCCCTACAGAACATACAGGGTAATACAGCGCAGCATATGTACATCTTACATCCAGTGATGTCTCTTCTCGGATGTAGATATTCTTTTTTCTCATCTTCTCTATTTGGACCAGACCACCATGATGATTTCTTTCAGCCTTCTCTTGTCTCTCCAGAATTTGACAAACATACATCTTAGTTTCCTACTTTTCCATCATTCTCCCACCATCTGAACACCCCATCCTGCCACCCCCAATACTGTGCCCGCTGTGCTTCCCAATACTATACTGCAGAAACTGTCCCCTTGAAAATACTAGTAACACACAGATAGTGCCCCCTTTAGTAATAAAGTGTCCTAACAGTGTAACCATGATGCCCCCTAAAAATAATTTTGCTAAGTTGATACTGTGCCTTGGTGTCCCCCACAGTAATAGCAATCCCCAAAGTCCCACCAATATTAATAATTATCTGCCAGAGTGCACTTAGTGTTAGCACTGTCCCCAATAGTAATAATGTTCCCATTGTTCCCATACTAGTAATCATGGTCCTCCCCATAGTCCCCCAGTAGTAATAATTGTCCTTTATAATGTGTGCTAGTACAAAAATACCCACTTATGATGTAAACAAGCAAAAAAAAGCCTTTACAATGTGCGCTAGTGCAAAACATACCCCCTTATAGTGTTCAACAGCACAGAAAATACTCCCTTATAATGCGTGTGCCAGTGCAAAAAATGCCTCCATATAATGGATGTCAGTGCAAAAATGCCTCCATATAATGGATGTCAGTGCAAAAAATGCCTCTATATAATACGCGCCAGTGCAAAAAATTCCCCTTTCTGTACGCTGCGCGACTCAGGCGGCAAGATGTTGATTACGTCTGCACCGGCCTCTTATAGGCTACAGGAAATAGGCCAGAAAAAAATAGGCTATGGAAAAAAATAGGACAGGTTATATTTTTTGGACGGATTGGAACCACGGATCACGGACGAGGATGACAAACGGTGCATTAGCCGAGTTTTCCACTGACCCATTCAAGTCAATGGGACCGTGAAAAAACGCGGAGGCACACAAGATTGTCATCCGCACCCGTTTTTTTCCTATCATTTGCATGGCAAACTTGACTTAGACTTTTTTTTACTTTCCTTCATGTCTGGTGATCCTCCAAAAATAAAGGAAGGCACACGGAAACAAAAAACGGAAACGGATCACGGAACAACGGAACCCCGTTTTGCGGAACGGAACACAACAACGGTCGCGTGCATGAGGCCTAAGCAACATATTCAGCCCCGCCACCTCCGCATGTGTGCTATCAGAAAGGAATAACTGTGCTTGTCATAGAAACACATAAAATAGAAGAGTACTTTGGGTTAAATCATAGCGGCTGATGGCACATGTCTGCAGAAGAAAACCACTTGAGTTAACGGAAGGACAGAGAATGGATGTGATACAGTGAATTATATTGAATTATTGTATTGTTGCTGCAAAGAAAAGTTGTAGTGACCAGAAATGTGCCCGTACTTCAAAACTTAGGCGCAAGGCAACCATTATGAAATATATAGACAGTATATATGTACAGATATATATAAATATCAGGCCAATGAATGCACAGGAACACCTTTTTCATATTTTTCATCCTCCTGCATCCTTACAGAATCAGTGTTATTTAAGGCTTAGCGGTTTGTGTCCAACTGAGAAAACATATCATTCTGACAGCTGTGACACAGTTGGATGTGCAACTTCTCAACCTGCTTTTCCTTTGGCTCCGTGTATTGTTCAGTGTTTAATTTATAGAGCCGTGGAGTTAGAGAGCGACTCCTTTCTCGGGTGGAAAAAAAGGAGAAAAAAAAAAAACTTTTTGGAAGGTTCAACTATAAAAACTGTATATAAATGTTATATGGCGTCTTAACTTTCCAATTTCGGAGCCAGGCACAGTAAATTCACAGATTTGTTCGCTTGTGTTGGTCTCAGCCTTGTCAAAGTAGAAATCATATATTTTTCACATTACGGGCTGAGTATCATATGCTCCGTTAATAGATAAAGCAGTTGGGCCTTATGGATCTGAAGCACAGCTGGAAAAGTCTTATATTTTTTTGTGCTTCTTTTTACTTTGTGGCTATAAAAAGTATCAGTTGTGATCCGACCAGCAAGCAGGAGGGAGTGAACTATAGGCGAGGTGCAGAACAAAAAGATACGATAGGTACAGTATATATAATGGTGGAAAAAAGTGAATTTATAAAAAATAAAAAAAGGCATTATGAATAAATGATACAGAAAATAAAAAATATATTATTAAAAAATCTTATAAAAAAGCAAAAACATTTTTTTGAAATTCAAGAAAATAGAAAGTTTGGCATTAGCTAAATGAGTAGTGTATGCCCTGTTAAGAATTATTGGTCTGAGGCACAGCTGAAAAATGTTTTTTCCCTTTATTCTGTATTATAAAAATCGATTTTGAGATCTGTGGTTTGAACTATAGGCAGGCTCGGACTGGCCCACAAGGGAACAGGTGAATTCCCCAGTGGTCTCCTGAGAAAAGGTGAGCCCCTAGTCTCCCACACCCTGCCCAAGTGGCACAAGGCACAGTAGACTGATGGCAACACATGCAGATAGACAGCCCATGTCAACCAGCCTGTGTTGTCGCAATTCATGCGACTCTCCTTCTTCTTTGTGTGGTGCCAAATCAATTAGAAGTATAAGTATGTGCATGCCATACAGCTTTATAATGAGACCAGACACGCTAGGTGGTTTCATGAAAGCATCTTCTCATCTTCCTTGAGCATGGTAGAAGAGCAGGCGAGAGCCTTTTTATTCACAGTACATTCCCTTAAATAGCAGACATGACATCACAAAAGGGGTGTTCCTTAAGAAGAGACTATTGGCTACTTAACCTGATAGGAGTGGTTTCACTGAGTCTATAGGTGTATTTGAAGACTGTAATGTAATCCCCTCTTTCCCCCTCCCTCATTGACCTTCTCATACATATGGTTTGCAGCCATCTAGTGGACAGAAATGTGTACTACATAATATTCTCATTATATATTCATAAAATCATAAATCCTTCTCTCACAGCCTGTATCCATAAAAAAAAGTGAATAGGTTATTTAACTGTCCAGTTTAATACTTGAGGCGTAATCTTTACTCACCAGCAGATGTCTTCTGCGATTTCCACATAACGCCCGCTATCTGAGCAGTCTTTCCAGCGGCACCAGTCTGATGAAGGCCGGATTGTGGCCGAAACGTCACGTATATGATATGCCGCATCTCTAATTAAATGAACTCTATTACACCGCATAAAGTGGAAATTAATATTCTTCTTGACGAAACGGGGTGGGAACCCGACTTCCAGTAGCGTACTAACAACAGAGTGCCACAAAGTTTTTTCTTCAAATGCCTGTGATCGGCGTCATCACCAATCACAGACATTAGCTCCGGTTGTTTAAAACAGCAGAAATCCGGTGGTTATGGCACCCGCTGTGATCGCGGCCACACGCCATTTTTAAACAATAGACTTCCGCCGTACATGTACGGCAGAGGTATAGAGAGGGTTAATTCAGAACCCAGACCTCAAAGAAGACCTCTAAATTAGTCCAGATCCATAAATTAAACCTCAGACCAGACCACAAAATGAGACCCCAGACAAGAACACTAAATCAGACACCAAATCTTAGGCCTAGTTCACACTTCAGTGATTTCCATCAGTGATTGTGGAATGATTTGCACCTGTTTTGTGTTTTTGACCTGCACCTGACTACCACTAGAGGAAAACAATGACCAAAAACTGACCAAACGACTAAAGTGGTTGGTGTCATTTGGAAGACCCCTTCCCCTTATGGCTGGGCCTGTGTAGGGAAGTATATCTACCTTCAACCTGCCACTGTGTGATGGTTCCTTCACTCCCCCACTGCCTTTGCAGTGCTCAGGTACAGCAGTGACCTGCGCCCCTTGCATCATGTCAATTGGTCATGTGGCGCAAGGGGGGCAGGTCATAAGCTGCAGCGGCATCAAACCGAATGCTGATGCAGGAGACCCAGGCACTGTGGGAGTGGAGTCAGGAACCAGGAAAGTATGCTTTATCCACATGTGCTGCTACCAACCAGCGTCAGGGCTTATGTGTGATGCATCCAACATCCAGAGGACAGGCATATTTGCCAGTTAGGTGCCACCAATTATTGTGAGGAACTCTGGTTTGGAAATCCTTCAGTGAGTTATTAACTTACACAAAGGACCTGCCTTGTCCTGTGTGTGGATTCGCTCTGGGAGGCTGGGTAAGCGGACGCAGTACAGAGGCAAAAAAAAACTGTTTGTAAAGCAAAACTTCTGCGTTTATTCACACATAAGGCAAAAACAAAACGACACTTTGCAGTCTTGGTGTTAGTTCACACAATGAAAAGTCCACAGAACAAAAAATCCCCTTGTCGGCAGTTCTATCTCCAGCGGTCCACAGCAGGCTTTAGGGGGCCTGTTTCCCCAGCGTGCGGCTATCAGCCCTCCAGCACGGCACAAAGCCTCAGATCCCAAACACAGAGACTCAGCTGCTGAGCCCAGCTGCCTATTTAAGGACAGCCAGGTGCTGCCAAAACCCAGAGCAGCACTTAAACTCCGGTCCGGTATTTGACCTCACCTGGCTGGAAACCAGCCCAGCTGCACATGTTGAGAGGAAAATACCTGCCTTCCCAGACAAAACCCCTCGCTGTGTCACACCTGACATGTCCATTTTGGTAACTCTGTTGCAGCATACGGGTAGGTTACCCGACACTGCTAGGTTGTATGTGTATTTCCCTTTAAGCCAGTTAGGCCTGTTGCAGGCAATCCCTGTTCCAGTCAGCAGAGGGAGCTCCCAGTTCAGTATAAATAGGCAGGGCCTAGCCTAGGAAGGGGAGTTCAGAAGTTTCTAGAGTCAGTGCTGGGAGAGACAGAGGCAAGTCCAGAAAAGCAAGAGGTACTAAAGACAACAGAGGAGGTACTTGATAATTATAAAACCAAGGATATACGCCAGAGCTAGGGCATCGGGCCTTGGAGAAGAGTTTATATGTTCCAGGATCAGTCAGGAATTGAGTGCAAGCCGCCTGTACTGCAAGTCCTGTGTTTAACACTCTGAAGTCACCTTGCTATATATATTGCCTGCATCAAATGTACTGCAACCAACTGTCTGCAAAGGAACTGCGCTTCCATCTATGTCCATGTATGATGACTACTAAAGTTCCTCAGTTATTCCTGCTATCAGCAAACGGCGTGCCACCGTTTAATTGGCACTGGCGTCACGAACATTACTTATCATCACCTGCCCCTTGCAGAGAGTCAGCTGTCTCCGGTTAGTGTCACAATTGCACTACAACACCCAGGAACATTTTTAAACCTAACTTGAGTACGCTGCACTGTTATTTTAGAATGTATGGTGCCCTGCACAGTCTGCCACAGACTGTAGTGGGACATGCCCCACTGACAAGGGGATCAGTAACGTCCAGCCGTCCATTGATACATTTATAGGAATGATAACTAAGGAATCGCACATATTTTATAATAAAATATGCTCCAGAATACTTATTTCATAGGAAATACAAGTATCCTCTCTCCATTAGGCTGGAACCAGTGGGAATTATTGGGAGTTCATGGAATGAATGGATGCCAACAGTCCACCGGTCTTCAACCCTGCATGACTTCAACCGTTAACCGTCAAAATTTTAACTTATCCCTATTTCACAAGATGTGATCTCGGCTGTAACTAAGCAAATAGATTCTGCTGATGACACAGGATGAAGCAGCTCTCTCTGTCTCTAGGTCAGTAGGAAGTCACAGCACACACTTATGCGCCAATCTCTGGTACAGTCAATCAAAATTATTTAATGGGGGAATCTATTGTATTTTCTAAAACAGACATGTCAGGAGCGATGAGAGGTCCACTTTAAATGACAAGTTCATTTCTGTGTATCTATACTAAGTACATAAACTAAAAAGAATCCCATTGAGAAACTTCTGATTGAACATTTTTTGTACACTGAAAACATCAGCACGCCAACTGGGTAACTGTTCTATCACTGGTCTGAGAATATCCCAGCGGTAAAGCCACATTTTGACCTACATTAGTAGATAGGCCCCTACAGAGACATATCTGCTCAGTATTTATTTCTATCCTGAGATGTTATACACAATGCAAGAAGGATTCCAGCTATCCAGGAGAGACTGTGATCAGCAGTAACATTTGTGTTCTGAGAGCAAAATGTATCACCGTGTGATTGTGACAGATGCTCGGAGAAATGTGCTTGACTACCTTAAAAGAACATCTTTTCTTCTCAGTCCACAAGCAGCAATGGGAACACGAATCAATTTTCTTTTAATCAGTCAGAATTAAACAAATGCTTCAACGCAGGGGCGGAAATACCGCATGTGCAGCTAGTTCGGTTGCACTGGGGCCCAGAGCAGGAGGGGGCCCCTTCTTACCGGCGGCTGGGGGAGATGAGCTCTTCCATTGTGGAAGCGCTCATCTCTATTTATCTGTATCGCTGTCCTTAGGATGGATGCTAGAGGTGTCTCCCTTGCCCAGTCCTCTCATAGGTTGCAGGCCTAGTGCCTATAGTCTATCAGAGGCTGGCGCAGGTGGCGCAATGACATTATCGCGCTGTACAGCGCGGTACACAGGCAGGAAGAGGCCTGCATCGCATCGCTGAAAGCATGGGGGCATCTACTGGGGCCCTATCTTATGTACTGGCACACATGGGGGCACTACAGGGAGTGCAGAATTATTAGGCAAGTTGTATTTTTGAGGATTAATTTTATTATTGAACAACAACCATGTTCTCAATGAACCCAAAAAACTCATTAATATCAAAGCTGAATATTTTTGGAAGTAGTTTTTAGTTTGTTTTTAGTTTTAGCTATTTTAGGGGGGATATCTGTGTGTGCAGGTGACTATTACTGTGCATAATTATTAGGCAACTTAACAAAAAACAAATATATACCCATTTCAATTATTTATTTTTACCAGTGAAACCAATATAACATCTCAACATTCACAAATATACATTTCTGACATTCAAAAACAAAACAAAAACAAATCAGTGACCAATATAGCCACCTTTCTTTGCAAGGACACTTAAAAGCCTGCCATCCATGGATTCTGTCAGTGTTTTGATCTGTTCACCATCAACATTGCGTGCAGCAGCAACCACAGCCTCCAGACACTGTTCAGAGAGGTGTACTGTTTTCCCTCCTTGTAAATCTCACATTTAATGATGGACCACAGGTTCTCAATGGGGTTCAGATCAGGTGAACAAGGAGGCCATGTCATTAGATTTTCTTCTTTTATACCCTTTCTTGCCAGCCACGCTGTGGAGTACTTGGACGCGTGTGATGGAGCATTGTCCTGCATGAAAATCATGTTTTTTCTTGAAGGATGCAGACTTCTTCCTGTACCACTGCTTGAAGAAGGTGTCTTCCAGAAACTGGCAGTAGGACTGGGAGTTGAGCTTGACTCCATCCTCAACCCGAAAAGGCCCCCACAAGCTCATCTTTGATGATACCAGCCCCAAACCAGTACTCCACCTCCACTTTGCTGGCGTCTGAGTCGGACTGGAGCTCTCTGCCCTTTACCAATCCAGCCACGGGCCATCCATCTGGCCCATCAAGACTCACTCTCATTTCATCAGTCCATAAAACCTTAGAAAAATCAGTCTTGAGATATTTCTTGGCCCAGTCTTGACGTTTCAGCTTGTGTGTCTTGTTCAGTGGTGGTCGTCTTTCAGCCTTTCTTACCTTGGCCATGTCTCTGAGTATTGCACACCTTGTGCTTTTGGGCACTCCAGTGATGTTGCAGCTCTGAAATATGGCCAAACTGGTGGCAAGTGGCATCTTGGCAGCTGCACGCTTGACTTTTCTCAGTTCATGGGCAGTTATTTTGCGCCTTGGTTTTTCCACACGCTTCTTGCGACCCTGTTGACTATTTTGAATGAAACGCTTGATTGTTTGATGATCACGCTTCAGAAGCTTTGCAATTTTAAGAGTGCTGCATCCCTCTGCAAGATATCTCACTATTTTTTGACTTTTCTGAGCCTGTCAAGTCCTTCTTTGACCCATTTTGCCAAAGGAAAGTGCCTAATAATTATGCACACCTGATATAGGGTGTTGATGTCATTAGACCACACCCTTCTCATTACAGAGATGCACATCACCTAATATGCTTAATTGGTAGTAGGGCTTTCGAGCCTATACAGCTTGGAGTAAGACAACATGCATAAAGAGGATGATGTGGGTCAAAATACTAATTTGCCTAATAATTCTGCACTCCCTGTATGGAGGCACCATGAGGAAGGGAGTACTATTGGGGCCCTATTTTTATATAACTAGCACACAGGGGGGCACTATGGAGGGGAGGAGCACTATGGGGGCCCTATCTTATTTACTGGCACACATGTGGGGCACTATGAGGGGGAGGAGCACTATGGGGGCCCTATCTTAGTTACTGGCACACATGGGGGGCACTATGGAGGGGGAGGAGCACTATGGGGAGCCCTATCTTATATACTGGCATACATGGGGGCACTATGGAGGGGGAGGAGCACTATGGGGGGCCCTATCTTATGTACTGGCACACATGGGGGGCACTATGGAGGAGGAGGGGCCCTATGGGGCACCATGGAGGGGGGAGTACTATTGAGGGCCCTATTTTATATACTGGCACACATGGGGGGCACTATGGAGGGGGAGGAGCACTATGGGGGGCCCTATCTTATTTACTGGCACACATGGGGGGCACTATGGAGGGGAAGGAGCACTAGGGGGGCCCTATCTTAGTTACTGGCACACATGGTGGGAACTATGGCGGGGGGAGCACTATCTTATATACTGGCATACATGGGGGGCACTATGGAGGGGGAGGAGCAATATGGGGACCCTATCTTATATACTGGCACACATGGGGGGCACTATATAGGGGAAAGAACACTATGGGGAGCCCTATCTTATATACTGGCAGACATGGGGGGCACTATGGAGGGGGAGGAGCACTATGGAGACCCTATCTCATATACTGGCACACATGGGGGCCACTATGGAGAATGGGGGAAAAGGAGCACTATTGGGGTCATTATATAGGGGCATTATACTGGCACACATTATGGGGGCATTTTATACTGGCACATTGTCAGTCACCATAGGGACAAGGGGAGGTGCACTTTTGTTGCACGATATAGGAGTGTTTTATACTGGTGCAAATTATAGGGAACTATGGGGACTTTGGCTCAACTGGGGGCACTAAGAGAGTTTTTTGGGCACACAGTTGGGGGCATTGGCACACATTATGAGGGTACTATGGGGACATTGGCTCTACAGGGGGCACTAAGAGGAGGTATTTTTTATACTGCCACACAACAGGGCACTTTTATGTACTGGCGCACATTATAAGGGGGCATTTTTCTACTGTTACATAAAGAGTTATAAAGAGAATTATTACTACCGGGGGCATTATGGTGGCCTTAATTACAGTTGAGGGACTATGAGGAACTTGGATACTAGTATGAATACTATAGGAGCATTATTTCTTCTGGGAAACAGTAGGGACATTATTACTGTAGGGGCACTATTACTACTACGTGTTGTCTGGTAGATAATTATTTCTATTGGTGGGACTTTGGGGAGCACTGTTACTTTGGTGGGCACCCTGGCACAGTATCAGCTTAGCACAATTATTTTTGGGAAACATTATGTTTACACTATTAGTGACACTGTGTGCCAATAATTATTGAAGGGGAACTATCTGTGTGTAACTGGTATAGGTAGCACAGCGGGCACAATATTAGAGGGGTGTTCAGAAGGTGGGAGGATGATGGAAAACTAGGAAACTGTCTGTCAAACTCTGCAGAGAGAAGAGATGACTGAAAAAAATCATCATGGTGGTCTGGTCTGAAAGGAGAAGATGAGGACAGAGAACATCTACATCAAAGAAGACGTCACTGGATGGAAGAGGTATGTGGACCTGTATTAGGCTACCTTCACATCTACATTAGTGATTCTGGCAGGCTGTGCTCCAGCACAGAGACCTGTCACAGAGACCTGTCACAGTACTGGGGTAATAAACAGTGATGTCACACAGTGATGTCACAGTACAGGGAAAATAAACGCAGTGATGTCACAGTACAGGGATAATAAACACAGTAATGTCACAGTACAAGGATAATAAACACAGCGATGTCACAGTACAGGATAATAAACACAGTGATGTCACAGTACAGGGGTAATAAACACAGTGATGTCACAGTACAGGGGTAATAAACACAGTGATGTCACAGTACAGAGATAATAAACACAGTGATGTCACAGTACAGGGATAATAAACACAGTGATGTCACAGTACAGGGATAATAAACACAGAGGTGTCACAGTACAGGGATAATAACCACAGTGATGTCACAGTACAGGGATAATAAACACAGTCATGTCACAGTACAGGGATAATAAACACAGTCATGTCACAGTACAGGGATAATAAACACAGTGATGTCACAGTACAGGGGTAATAACCACAGTGATGTCACAGTACAGGGATAATAAACACAGTGATGTCACAGTACAGGGATAATAAACACAGTGATGTCACAGTACAGGGAAAATAAACACAGTGATGTCACAGTACAGGGGTAATAACCACAGTGCTGTCACAGTACAGGGATAATAAACAGTGATGTCACAGTACAGGGAAAATAAACGCAGTGATGTCACAGTACAGGGATAATAAACACAGTGATGTCACAGTACAAGGATAATAAACACAGTGATGTCACAGTACAGGATAATAAACACAGTGATGTCACAGTACAGAGATAATAAACACAGTGATGTCACAGTACAGGGATAATAAACACAGTGATGTCACAGTACAGGATAATAAACACAGTGATGTCACAGTACAGGGATAATAAACACAGTGATGTCACAGTACAGGGGTAATAAACACAGTGATGTCACAGTACAGGGATAATAAACAGTGATGTCACAGTACAGGGAAAATAAATGCAGTGATGTCACAGTACAGGGATAATAAACACAGTGATGTCACAGTACAGGGATAATAAACACAGTGATGTCACAGTGCAGGGATAATAAACACAGTGATGTCACAGTACAGGAATAATAAACACAGTGATGTCACAGTACAGGGATAATAAACACAGTGATGTCACAGTACAGGGATAATAAACACAGTGATGTCACAGTACAGAGATAATAAACACAGTGATGTCACAGTACAGGGATAATAACCACAGTGATGTCACAGTACAGGGATAATAAACACAGTGATGTCACAGTACAGAGGTAATAAACACAGTGATGTCACAGTACAGGGATAATAAACACAGTGATGTCACAGTACAGGGATAATAAACACAGTGATGTCACAGTACAGGGATAATAAACACTGTGATGTCACAATACAGGGATAATAAACACAGTGATGTCACAGTACAGGGATAATAACCACAGTGATGTCACAGTACAGGGATAATAACCACAGTGATGTCACAGTACAGGGATAATAACCACAGTGATGTCACAGTACAGGGATAATAAACACAGTGATGTCACAGTACAGGGATAATAACCACAGTGATGTCACAGTACAGGGATAATAAACACATTGATGTCACAGTACAAGGATAATAAACACAGTGATGTTATTTTCTGATTATAACATCCCTTTAAGCACAAATAGGAGTCGGTATGACATTTTTAGAAACATCAAATCTAGGAAACCCGTAGATTCTTCATTTGTATGAACTTCCAGAAAACAAGACGTTAGTAGGTTAATGTTCCAGATGTCTCATCTTTATACGTCTTAGGCCTGCAGCATCCCGGCTTACTTTATAAGAGGAGACACATTTATCATACAAGTGACACCATTAAATATATGAACTGGAACTGAGCCGATAAATCTGTCTGAGTATTACTAGGCTGAGCCGCTTTCTTCATGTTATCATATCCTCCATGTTATCATATGTTACTGATGTAATGTGACAAGTCAGCCAGACGCTCATCACTATGCTCCTCTGTATTTCTATACACTATGGAGCCCCCGTACAGCACTGAGACAAATAAATGAAAATGTCTCGTGTAATGAAGGTGAAAGTCGAAAATCTCATTTTGGTAATGAAGTCCTTTGTACATGAATCGAATCCATACAACAAATAGGACAGGAACAAGGGGGGGTAACTTTTAGGCGTACTTTTGTTGCAGACTCGGTCGCAAAAGGGGATCTGCGGACGAATCTGCAACTTTTCCAAGCTGGTGGAAAACGGGGGCATGGTGGGGAAAGGGGTGGGCGGTCGGCCCATCTCATTTCTCATTTTCTACGCCTGTTTTTGGCATAGAAAATGACTTAAATCTAGGCCAGCAAGGGAGCCTGGGTAAATTTAAGCAACTGGCTCAGCAAGCGCCTAAGTTATGTAGACGTCAGCGCCTCTACACAATTTAGGCGCATCAAGCACTAGCGCAGAGTTATTAATACCGGCGTCTAAAACACTGTTCTTAATACATGACCCAAAAGATTTTTTTTGTGTGCATTATATAAGTCTACACTACACATTAACAGGGTTTCCAGAATTAGAAAAATAGATTTTCTTCTTTTCCGGAAACAGCGCCACTCTTGTCCTAGGGCTGTGTCTGGTATTGCAGGTCAGATCCACTTATAGAGCAGTTTTTGAATCAAGCAATGGAACATATTTTTCAAACTGCCCCCTCCTCTCCAAGGCCAGAAACCGCGAAAAAAATTCTTTCTATCATACATTTGATTTCTGTCTCCCCGGCTGCCCCTCGCCGTCAGCTCCTGGTGGCCGGTATATTCAGGAGTGTATTCGGTGATTTTGCTTCCATGGTGATGTTACGTACAATCGCTGTGGCATCTAAATAAAAGCAGCACGGTGACTGCATATATTAGAGGGAACTAAGAAGACATCACTTTAATATGATCATTCTGAATTTTATTAAAAATTTTTTTACTTTTTAGAGTTTACTGTGTAATCATGGTGGTGGCAGAATGTTCAAATCTTAGACCTCCCATAGTAGTACTCTGGGGTAAGGGCTCATTACATTAATTTAGAAGACAAATGTGGTTGGCCATAGCTTCCCATGGGGCAGCTTCCTTTTGAGAAGGAAAGAACATGAAAGTGTTAAAGGGTAACTGTCATATATTATTTTATTTGCTAGTTTATTAGAGCTAGGCATGTATACCTGAGTTAGTCTGTCAATGATTGCCAAAAGATCTGTAATTACCTTATAATAGCTTTCATTAATGTCCTCTGTCCCTTTCCTCTGCTCCCCTAAAAGACCGTTGCTAGGGCTCATCTGTCTCCGGCTAGGAAGACAGAGGGGCGGTCCTTCACACTGCATGCCTGCATTAGGCTTTAGAGTGAGGAGGCGTGTCTCTCGGTAATCCAATCTGATAGGCTGGCAGGGAGCTGCTGGCTACAGCTATTGTGTAAGTGAAGTGAGGGAAAGCAGTATTGGCCTCAGAGAACTGGCAGAGGAGCCATCTTGAGAAGATCCTCATAATGTAGGATTCAAAACAGCCGTAACTAAGGGGAAAACTCAAGGAAAACAGTGGTACGTGAAGAAACTAAAGATTGCTTTATACATAATGCTGCTGCAGCAGTAACATATGCTAAAATTGTTTTTTTTAAATGAAAATATGACAGTTATCCTTTAATGTCACTGTATTTCATGCACTGCATTCATGTCCCATAAGTTGTCTATGAAGGGGGAGCAATGGGAGGACCCTGGTGTAGTTACTAGGTGGGGCTAGCACCACCCCTTCCTAAAAGGAAATAGTAGTCAGTCCAGTGTGAGCTGCAGACCTGTATGCAGCAGGAAGGCAGAGTGGAGCAGAGTCACAGGGACGTTGCCAATCTCCTGCTGGATTACAAGAGTAAGGCCTCTTTCACACGGGCGTTGCGGGAAAATGTGCGGGTGCGTTGCGGGAACACCCGCGATTTTTCAGCGCGAGTACAAAACATTGTAATGCGTTTTGCACTCGCGTGAGAAAAATCACGCATGTTTGGTACCCAAACCCGAACTTCTTCACAGAAGTTCGGGCTTGGGATCGGTGTTCTGTAAATAGTATTATACAGTATGCATAGTAAAACATCGCTGGAGGGGTTAAAAAAAATAAAAACATTTTTAACTCACCTTAGTCCACTTGTTCGCGGCTCGGCATCTCCTTCTGGCTTCATCTGATCTCTGTACAGCAACAGGACCTTTGGTGACGTCACTCCGGTCATCACATGATCTTTTACCATGGTGATGGATCATGTGATGACCGGAATGATCCACAGAGATCAGATGAAGCCAGAATGAGATGCCGGGCTACGTGAACAAGTGGACTAAGGTGAGTTAAAAAAAAAATTATTTATTTTTTAACCCCTCCAGCGATGTTTTACTATGCATTCTGTATTCAGAATGCTATTATTTTCCCTTATAACCAGTTATAAGGGAAAATAATAATGATCGGTCCCCATCCCGATCGTCTCCTAGCAAACCGTGCGTGAAAATCGCACCGCATCCGCACTTGTTTGCGGATGCTTGCGATTTTCACGCAACCCCATTCATTTCTATGGGGCCTGCGTTACGTGGAAAAACGCACAAAGAGGAGCATGCTGCGATTTTCACGCAACGCACAAGTGATGCGTGAAAATCACCGCTCATGTGAACAGCCCCATAGAAATGAATGGGTCGGTATTCAGTGCGGGTGCAATGCGTTCACCTCCCGCATCGCATCCGCGCGGAATACTCGCTCGTGTGAAAGGGGCCTAAGGCTACATTCACATCAACATTTTTCCTTTCCGGTATTGAGATCCATCATAGGAACTCAATACCGGAGGAAAACGCTTCTTTCCCCCATTCATTGTCAATGGGGACAAAACTGAACTGAAGGGAACGGAGTGCACCATAACGTGCGAGCAGCCTTTTTAAATGCGTCATGGGAAGCAGAGCAAGACGGATCCCTCATGACACACAATGTAAGTCAATGGTGCCGGAACCGGTTTTTCAGACACAAAAGAAAACAGATCCAGCGCCCATTGACTTACAAGGGTTTTTGAGACGGATTCATCATGGCTAATTTAGAGAAAATGCAACCGGATCCGTTATTAATGGCTGCAGAAGTGTTTTTCCAGATCCATGATGGATCCAGCAAAAATGAAGATGTGAAAGCAGCCTAAAAAAGAGACAATCTACAGTATGTGGAACAAAAAGAGACTTTACAGAAGGTTGAGCGGCCATACTAAAGAAGATTGAGGACTGCTTTATTAGAGAAAGGTAACTGCACTTAGAGGGGTTGTCCTGCCATTTATGTTGATGACCCATTATCAGGATCGGTCATCTGGTCGGCGGGGGTCCAACACCCGGCACCCCCACGATCACCTGTTTGACGTGGAGGCGGTTCTCCATGCGAGTGTTGCTTCCTGTTCATTACACTGCCCTTCATCTCAGAAGTTATGGCGGTGCAGTGTACTCGCTCCATTCACTTGATTGCAGTGAGTACTTGTAATTACACTACACCGCCAGTGCAAAGGAGACAACGTGTAGTGTAATGAAGAGGAAGTAGTGCCCTCATGAAGCACTGCCTCCTCTTCATACTGCTGATCGGCGGGGGTCCTGGGTGTCGGACCCCTGCCAATCAGATATTGATGACCTTTCCTGATGATAGGTCATCAATATAAGACTACAGACATCTCTGCATGTGGTGGTGGGAGGATAACAAACTTCCAGTTGACCACCATGTCAAAGAGGACAGAAAGGATCCACCATATAAACACTGTATTCCACTGAGGATACTGGGGTATCCAAGGCCTCTTTCACACTTGCGTTGTCCGGATCCGGCGTGTACTCCATTTGCCGGAGGTGCCCGCCGGATCCGTAACACCGCAAGTGAACTGAAAGCATTTGAAGACTAATCCGTCTTCAAAATGCGTTCAGTGTTACTATGGCACCCAGGACGCTATTAAAGTCCTGGTTGCCATAGTAGTAGTGGGGAGCGGGGGAGCAGTATACTTACCATCCGTGCGGCTCCCCGGGCGCTCCAGAATGACGTCAGAGCGCCCCATGCGCATGGATGACGTGATCCATGCGATCATGTCATCCATGCGTGTGGGGCGCCCTGACGTCACTCTGAAGCGCCCCGGGAGCCACACGGACGGTAAGTATACTGCTCCCCCGCTCCCCACTACACTTTACCATGGCAAACAAGACTTTAGCGTCCTGGCAGCCATGGTAACCATTCAGAAAAAGCTAAACGTCGGATCCGGTAATGCGCCGAAACGACGTTTAGCTTAAGGCCGGATCCGGATTAATGCCTTTCAATGGGCATTAATTCCGGATCCGGTCTTGCGGCAAGTGTTCAGGATTTTTGACCGGAGCAAAAAGCGCAAAACGTTCCGGTCCGGAACTGAAGACATCCTGATGCATCCTGAACGGATTTCTCTCCATTCAGAATGCATGGGGATAATCCTGATCAGGATTCTTCCGGCATAGAGCCCCGACGACGGAACTCTATGCCGGAAGAAAAGAACGCAAGTGTGAAAGAGCCCTAAGCATAGCCAGAGAAAGTACTATTGCATGTTTTTTAGTCCGGAAATTGAAAGATTGCACAGCTTGACTAAGAATGGAATGAGACTAGTCCTCCACGTGCCAACTGTGGAAACTTTTGATGTACACTGTGCCTGTGTGACTGGTCCATTGACGGCACAGTGAAGTTGTTGCTGCTAACCTGGCCTCATCATTGTTTCCTGCATTACTACACTGCAAAGTGTTGGCCTCACCATCCAGGACCCTGCCTTACAGCTGGAAACCTACACCACCGAGGATACCTCAACCGTCATCAGGCAGAAGAGTGTGCCCCGAAGGAAAGAAAAGGTATGCCCCTCCCATTACTGCACGGCCCAGCCCCTCGCACGCCCCTGAGGCCTGGTCACTGTACAACCCCTTTAAATAACATATGACAGTTCCAAGGAGGTTAAAGCAATTCTTTGTATTTTTTACAAGTTCACAACCTCAGACCGGCCTGTTTTGCACGAAGCAATTTTATTTTTATTTTTTTTCATTTTCTCATCATTGCATTCCAAGGGCTATAACTTTTTTACTTTTCTGTTGCTGTAGTTGTACATTGCTTGTTTTTTTTTGTGAGACAAATTATAGTTTGTAATGTCACCATTATACGGTACACATAGCTCACTAATTAAAGAGTAAGTAAACTTTTGTATGATTTTTTTGTGAACATGTCCCTAATGCCTTAATACCAGTTTTTGTAATATACTTTATTAATGTTTTTTGTATTTTTAATACACTTTTCCCTCCCTAAAACGCACCTTTTCCTGTGCGCTTAAAATCTACTTTTCACTACACTTCTCAGCAGTGTACGGACGCGGAAAACACATTTTCTCAATGGGGCCGCAGCGCAGTGCTGAGCGGAGCGGCTCCTGCTTAACTAACCTAAGAGCTAACATGCAGGACTCTTAAGCTGAGTTCACACGGGTGAGTATTCCGCGTGGGTGCAATGCGGGAGGTGAACGCATTGCACCCGCACTGAATCTGGACTTATTCATTTCTATGGGGCTGTGCACATGAGCTATGATTTTCACGCATCACTTATGCGTTGCGTGAAAATCGCAGCATGCTCTATATTGTGCGTTTTTCACACAACGCAGGCCCCATAGAAGTGAATGGGGCTGCGTGAAAATCGCAAGCATCCGCAAGCTAGATGGAGACCCGATCATTATTATTTCCCCTTATAACATGGTTATAAGGGAAAATAATAGCATTCTGAATACAGAATGCATAGTAAAACAGCGCTGGAGGGGTTAAAAAATAATAAAAAAATAATTTAACTCCCCTCATCCACTTGCTCGTGCAGCCGGCATCTCTTCTGTCTTCATCTTAGCTGTGTGCAGGAAAAGGACCTGTGGTGACGTCACTCCGGTCATCACATGATCCATCACCATGGTAAAAGATCATGTGACGGACCATGCGATGACCGGAGTGATGTCACCACAGGTCCTTTTCCTGCACACAGCTAAGATGAAGACAGAAGAGATGCCGGGCTGCGCGAGCAAGTGGATTAAGGTGAGTTAAAAAAAATACATTTTTTTTTAACCCCTCCAGCCCTATTGTACTATGCATTCTGTATTCAGAATGCTATTATTTCCCCTTATAACCATGTTATAAGAGAAAATAATACAATCTACAGAACACCGATCCCAAGCCCGAATTTCTGTGAGGAAGTTCGGGTTTAGGTACCAAACATGCCGATTTTTCTCACGCGCGTGCAAAACGCATTACAATGTTTTGCACTCGCGCGGAAAAATCGTGCATGTTCCCGCAACGCACCCGCACCTTTTCCCGCACGCCCGTGTGAAAGAGGCCTTAGCCCCCTTGCAGACGAGCGTTTGTTATTGATTTATGATGCTATGTAACCCTTACAGTGGACATAATGCTGCCAGTGTTATCCAATACATTCCAGAACTGTAAGGGTTACATAGCATCATAAATCAATATAATGTGATCCCCGGTAGCGCTTAGATTTCAGGCCGGGAGCTGCGCTGCGGACTCGATGCGGGAGGAACGCTCGTCTGCAAGGGGCCTGAGCTTAGTGAAGCAGGCACAGGCAGGTGCCGCTCCGCTCAGCTAATCCTGGCATAGTACATGGTTACAGGGTACCCGTGTACTGTGCCAGGATTTAGTAAACCTCCGGGGGGGCACAGGCAGGAGCAGCAGTGTGCGCTCCTGTCCGTACTCACCGCGCTGCGGCCCCATTGAGAAAATGTGTTCTCCGTACACCGCTGAGAAGTCATTAATAAAGTATATTACAAAAACTGTTGCATTAGGGACATGTTAAGAAAAAATGTATTCAAAACTTTAGTAACTTTTATTAACTGTTTCTGGGGGAAATAAACAGCACTTCCGCCATTGACTTTTACATTTTCCAACATTCACTTTGCGGCAAAAATAGCATTTACTTTATTCTCTTCTTCAATAGCAATACCAAATATACTGTATATAGTTTTTTTTTACCCTTTACTACTTTTGCAGAATAAAAAAATAATAATAATTCCACTGCCGCATCCCAACACCCATTACTGTTTTTTTTTCCCTTTCGACATTACTGTGTGAGGACTTGATTTTTGCGGCACAACTTGCAGTATTCATAGGTACCATTTTGGGGGATATAAGGCATTTTGATTGATTTTCATTCCATTTTTGTGATGTGTAAGCAAAAAAACTGGCAAAACTGACAGGCAATCTATTAGGCCATGTCTAATAAGCATACACTGTAGGCAGACCTAGGGTCTTTCAGTAGACCCCCGGCTATCATGTAAAGGTATCAGCCTCCACGATCACTTATGTTAGGTGGCAATGGGTGACAACAAGAGCCGCTCCCTCTGAAACCATCCAGATGCTGCGGTTGCTGGTGACAGTGGCAACTGAGGGGGTAAATGGCCAGCATTGGAGCAGATGCATTTTTATTAAAATAAATTAAATGCTAAATTTAATTATCTAACTTTCTATATCTACAGTTTCTTTACAGACCTATGTGTCTCCATGGTAACAGACTACAAACTATGTGGTCTGATCCTTTAGTCCTATCTGTCCCCTATTTTTTTTACTGACATTCATTTGGTAGCTAAGCAAGATGCAGGGGACGGATGTAATGGAGCATCACTGCAGGTTCAGACTAAACAGGGTTTGGCCTCATGCACACGACCGTTGTGTGTTTTGCAGTCCGCAAACCGTGGATCCGCAAAACATGGGTGGCGTCCGTGTGCGTTCCGCAATTTGAAGAACGGCACAGACAGCCTTTGATATAACTGCCTATTCTTGTCTGCAAAGCGCGGACAAGAATAGGACATGTTATATTTTTTTTGCGGACCACGGAACGGAGCAACGGATGCGGCCCCATTGAAATGAATGGGTCCGCATCCGAGCCGCCAAAACTGCGGCTCGGATGCGGACCAAGACAAAGGCCGTGTGCATGAGGCCTTTGTTTGTAGACTGTTACTATGAATGGACACACATAGGCCTACACAGGAGCTGTAGACGCAAAACTTTTAATAAAGGATCTTTGTAATGACACTTAATTTTTCATTTAATGCATTGTAACAACATAAAAGGGTTGCATAAAGGACCCTCCCTTAAAGGGGTTGATCAGAATTAGAAAAACATGGCTGATTTCTTCCAAAAACAGCCCTACACCGGTCCATGGGTTGTGCCTGATATTGCCGTTCAGCTCCACTGAACTGAATGAGGCTGAGCTGTAATACCACACACAACCTGGGAACAGCTGTGGTGCTGTTTTTGGAAGAAAACAGCCATCTTTCTCTAGTCCTGGACAATCCCTTTAAGCTTCATTTTATAGCTATATGCACACTATACTACATTTAGAATATACTTAAATTGTGCTGTATATACATTTTTAAAACTCAGTTAAGAAAACTGATTTTTATCAGAGATTTTTGGAACAATAAACCAAAGTATAACACAGCACCATCAATGTGACACATAAAATAAAATCTTACTGTGAGAGCAATGTCCTAATTGACACCATTTCTTCTTACAAATCATCCAGTCCTGTGACACTTTTAGAGAAGGGAAGGAGTCGGTGGAACTTTTAATGAACTCGGCTCAGCTCACTAAATCTGTTCAGCGACATTTCTATGAAATCAGAAATGTAATGGTTTGGTCACCTTCAGACTTTCTATATTTCTAGCTCAGCCGGATGTTAACCCCTTCAGGCTATCAGTTATCATTTTGGGGTAAGTACAGTTGCAAGAAAAAGTATGTGAACCCTTTGGAATGATATGGATTTCTGCACAAATTGGTCATAAAATGTGATCTGATCTTCATCTAAGTCACAACAATAGACAATCACAGTCTGCTTAAACTAATAACACACAAAGAATTAAATGTTACCATGTTTTTAGTGAACACACCATGTAAACATTCACAGTGCAGGTGGAAAAAGTATGTGAACCCCTAGACCAGGGCTGGCCAACCTGCGGCTCTCCAGCTGTTTCAAAACTACAACTCCCAGCATGCCCAGACAGCCTACAACTATCAGCCTACAGCATGGCATGGTGGGAATTGTAGTTTTACAACAGCTGGAGAGCCGCAGGTTGGCCAGCCCTGCCCTAGACTAATGACATCTCCAAGAGCTAATTGGAGTGAGGTGTCAGCCAACTGGAGTCCAATCAATGAGATGAGATTGGAGGTGTTGGTTACAGCTGCCCTGCCCTATAAAAAACACACACCAGTTCTGGGTTTGCTATTCACAAGAAGCATTGCCTGATGTGAATGATGCCTCGCACAAAAGAGCTCTTAGAAGACCTACGATTAAGAATTGTTGACTTGCATAAAGCTGGAAAGGGTTATAAAAGTATCTCCAAAAGCCTTGCTGTTCATCAGTCCACGGTAAGACAAATTGTCTATAAATGGAGAAAGTTCAGCACTGCTGCTACTCTCCCTAGGAGTGGCCATCCTGTAAAGATGACTGCAAGAGCACAGCGCAGACTGCTCAATGAGGTGAAGAAGAATCCTACAGTGTCAGCTAAAGACTTACAAAAGTCTCTGGCATATGCTAACATCCCTGTTAGCGAATCTATGATACGTAAAACACTAAACAAGAATGGATTTCATGGGAGGATACCACAGAGGAAGCCACTGCTGTCCAAAAAAAACATTGCTGTATGTTTACAGTTTGCACAAGAGCACCTGGATGTTCCACAGCAGTACTGGCAAAATATTCTGTGGACAGATGAAACCAAAGTTGAGTTGTTTGGAAGAAACACACAACACTATGTGTGGAGAAAAAGAGGCACAGCACACCAACATCAAAACCTCATCCCAACTGTGAAGTATGGTGGTGGGGGCATCATGGTTTGGGGCTGCTTTGCTGCGTCAGGGCCTGGACGGATTGCTATCATCGAAGGAAAAATGAATTCCCAAGTTTATCAAGACATTTTGCAGGAGAACTTAAGGCCATCTGTCCACCAGCTGAAGCTCAACAGAAGATTGATGTTGCAACAGGACAACGACCCAAAGCATAGAAGTAAATCAACAACAGAATGGCTTAAACAGAAGAAAATACGCCTTCTGGAGTGGCCCAGTCAGAGTCCTGACCTCAACCCGATTGAGATGCTGTGGCATGACCTCAAGAAAGCGATTCACACCAGACATCCCAAGAATATTGCTGAACTGAAACAGTTCTGTAAAGAGGAATGGTCAAGAATTACTCCTGACCGTTGTGCACGTCTGATCTGCAACTACAGGAAACGTTTGGGTGAAGTTATTGCTGCCAAAGGAGGTTCAACCAGTTATTAAATCCAAGGGTTCACATACTTTTTCCACCTGCACTGTGAATGTTTACATGATGTGTTCAATAAAAACATGGTAACATTTAATTCTTTGTGTGTTATTAGTTTAAGCAGACTGTGATTGTCTATTGTTGTGACTTAGATGAAGATCAGATCACATTTTATGACCAATTTGTGCAGAAATCCATATCATTCCAAAGGGTTCACATACTTTTTCTTGCAACTGTATATGTTTAATTTTTATTTATTTATTTTTTTCATTTAATGTAGGAAGGAAAAGTAAAATGAAACACCATCCTTTTTATGCTGTTTTTCATCACTAATCTAAAATAAGTGCATACATATATAGCACATGTTATAGGAATACCAAATTTATGTATTACTTATTTTAATAATTAAAATGCATTTAATTTTTAAAAAAGCAGGTCATTTTACAGTATCTTATTAATATTCTCAACTTTTTTGGTCTCTTAAAAGGAGTTTAAAGCGATTTTCTTTTTTACATCAACCTCCTTTACAATACCCATTTATGGTTGTAATCTATTTCTTTTCACTTTGTTGCTGCTCTCTTCCGTTCTGGGTTGTGGTCACATGACCATGTCCATGCAGCTCTTTCTTATTTCCTGTGATGTAATGTCCATTTCCTGTGATTTAATGTCCATAGGCGGGGCAGTGATAGGAGAGTGTCTATGTAACTGGCTGAGTGGGAGGAGCTATAAACTAGCTGGGCGTTGTTAGGGGTGGTGCTGGAGCTGTGGCAGAGGAAGGAGAAGTGCATCATGGGTTTGGTTGGACTCAGGAACAGGAAGTGCTACCTACAGGATGGAAACATGCAGACTTTTTTTTATTCTTGCATGTGAATGGAATATAAACTATTTCATATACTTGCATTATCTGCAGAATATCAATGATGTCAGGATTTCCTTTGGAGGAAGCAGCTGAATCCTAAAGAAATTTAGACTCAGAAGCTTGGTTTATATAAAAGCCAAATTCCAGTTCAAAGTATTAAAATCAATGAAAGGGTAAATGTATCAATGTTAACAGGGTTTTCTGGGAGTAGAAAATTAATGACCCATCCTCAGGATAAGTCCTGAATATCCAGGCACCCCCTGTTTGAAGAGGGAACGGCACTCCAGTGAGTGCTGCAGCCTCCTCATAGCCTACCAAGCACAGCGCCATACATTGTATAGTGGCCATGTGTGGTATTGCAGCCCAGGCCCAGTCACTTGAATGGGACATGTGACCAATGAACATGACGTCAATGGCCAAGGAAGAGGCGGGAGCGTTGTGGCATCTTTAAACAGCTGATCGTGGGGGTGCCGGGATTGGACACCCACCGATCAGATATTAAAGACCTATGAGGACAGGTCAATATTCTTCTCCCAGAAAACCCTGTTAACATTTATACATTTACTTTTTCGTTGATTTTAATACTTTCATCTGGAATTTGCTTTTCATATAAACCAAGCTTCTAAATCTGAATTTCTTTAGAATTCTGTTGCTTCCTCTAAAGGAAATAAACTGGTTTCTGAGACCTTTATGGTATTTCTGCAGGAGAATATGTCTCTTGGAATAAAAAACATAAAGCTCTGTGGCTGGGAGATTTTTTTTTTTTTCCTCGCAGTTCATCGTAAAGAAAATAATTTCAGGATCTTTCAACATTGAAGAATTTAATCACATTCTTCCTGCTGCTGCAGATGCATCTCAGATATTTAGCTAAATATGATCATTGCACGGAGAGGATCAGCACAAGGCATGCATAATTGTGCCGGCCTATAACTCACAGGACATAAATAAAAGGAAACTATTTCAAAAGAACAGGTAAAATGCCCAGGAAATATCTCTTTAGTGTAATGGCCCTGTCATCTGTTGCATAAAGGTCATAAGTCACCCAAAGATCTTTTGAGAAGCTATCATCACAGGAGAAATGATCTGCAAACAGGCCGCAGCTTCCCGGGATTCAGAGAAAATACATTACAGTCGATGGGCACGTGACTCAAAGCTAAAGTTTTTTTCTGCTTACTTTGACCTTTCCTTCAGAGAAAATGTCTACTGCTAAAAAACAACAGGAAGACTACAAAATTAAACCAAAGAACAGTGCAGGATAAAAACTACAAACAAGCAGATTTACCAACATTTCAATCCCGAATTTCACGAAATTTAAAGCATACCTGATTTCTGAAAAAAAGTTTGCATAATGGCTGTACTTCTTTGTACAATTATAACTGAGAAGGAACAGGTGTTTTTAGGGCTTCCCTAAAGTATTTTTCAGCCATATTATTTCTTGCTTCTGCCGCACAGCTAGATGCATTTCACTCAGAAGCAGGGGGCATCTCTCTTCTGAGAAGTCTGCCAGCACTGTACTGCTGTGACATCCTTTCCCTTACTTCCCACTATGTTTGCTTTCAGCTCCGGAGCTCACAGAACAGGTAAGGAGGGGGAGATCAAACTTACAGACACACAGGAGGATCCTATAATCTTCAAAAGCTGTGTAGAAGGAGTTCTTCTATCAGGATCTCAGCTAGCTCTGACACACCCCCAGTTCCTGTAAACCATCTTCTGAGTCTATGATACTAGGGACAGATCCTGCCTGACAACAGGCAGTGGTCTGCAAATTAGGAGGAAGTGAGACCCCTAGTGGCCATGACTTTATAGCTTTTTTTCAGGTGGGTGCAGGCAGAATTTTTAAAGTGATTTAGAAATGTGTTAGTTACACCATTCTCTATTAAATGATATTGTGTGAAAGTACAGTGACTCTTTAATACCCACCTATATTGTGCTTGGGCGCACCCCCAAACACCCAGAAAAGGAAATATGTTATCAGCAAATGACCTATTGTTTAAATCAAATTTTTTATGTTCAACAATTTTTTTTTTATGTTGGTGATTTTTAATTTTACATATTACTATCTATTAAAAAACTTAAATTTTTCACACTGGCCACTAGGCTTAATCATAGGTGCCAGGTCTTGGTCTGTACAGATAGCTTTTCAGTAGTCATCTCCATATCATTACAGGAAGGATTGCAAGGACAGATATCCCCTTTGTATAGATAACACAGATCCTCCATTCACAATAGGTGATATCACAGCTTATCTACTCCCTCTTGACCTCTGCACAGGTCACAGAGCATGCCCAGAAAACTCTCCCATAGATGTCAACGAGGTCCCCTCCAGAATATGGTGCCCTTGTTGCTGCTGTAAAGCATATCTTTAAATGCTGTTAACAACAGCTTGGGCAATATGGCCGCCCCACTATTAGTTATTTTTTTTGTTTACGGGCCGTTTTTTGCATTCCGTATACGGTCCGTATACGGAACCATTCATCTCAATAGTTCCGCAAAAAAAATGGAATGTACTCCGTATGCTTTCCGTTTCCGTATTTCCGTTCCATTGAAAGATAGAACATGTCCTATTATTGCCCGCAAATCACGTTCCATGGCTCCATTCAAGTCAATGGGTCCGTAAAAAAACTAAACACATACGGAATGTACTCCGTATGTCTTCCGTATCCTTTCCGTTTTTTGCGGAACCATCTAGTGAAAATTTTATGCCCAGCCCAATTTCTTCTATGTAATTACTGTATATGCCATACAGAAAAACGGAACGGAAACAAAAAAACGATCCGTAAATAAACGGACTGCAAAACACTGAAAAAGCCATATGGTCGTGTGCAGAAGGCCTTATGTTGAGGAAAAAGAATGAAAAATCTACAAACACAAAATAAAGAGATAGAAAGGAGGGTATGTAGTCTGGTCACCAGTGGCTTTATTCTGGAGACAGGAGCTTCGTTCCGGTCCTCCGTCGTACCACGTGATCGGCGCTCAGACTTACCGAATCTCACAGCCTCCTACGTGTGGTCCTCAAGTCTCTCTATTAGTTTCTGATTTCTCTATTCATTCATTGTCTATGGCAAGCGAGCAGCGAGCAGGAAGAGAGACAGGATCCTCATACAGCTGATCTCCGGGGGTGACGGGTGTCGGACCCCCACCGATCTAATATTGAATAACGTACGTCAAAAAATAGAACATGTTCTATCCTGTCCGTTTTCACTGACTGACTGCCACCATACAACTGCTCAACCTGCGGCCCTCCAGCTGTTGTAAAACTACAACTCCCACAATGCCCTGTTGTAGGCTGATAGCTGTAGGCTGTTCGGGCATGCTGGGAGTTGTAGTTTTGCAACAGCTGGAGGGCCGCAGGTTGAGCGTGCCTGCAGTCTAGTGCAATACACGCTGGATTTGTGCACTTACCTGCTCACTGACTGCTCCAGAGTCTGAAAACCTGCAGACCTAATAGTTATCACAGCCGAGGATTTCTTCTATGAGCACAGAACATCGGACCAAAAAGCAACAGGAGATAAAACAACGATATCCACTTTAAAGTGGTTCTGTGAGGCAGAATATTCTCAGGACAGACCACTCAGATCTGATCCGAAGGGGCAACAAGGCCTGCCCAGCGTCTATGTGTATAGAGCAGGTCGGGAAAGACAGCGGACGCTCAGCTGTTTAAAGTACATGGCCAGCTTTAAAGCTCATGCACATGAACGTATTTTCTGTCTGGGACAGTTCCGTTTTCTTTTTCGGCCTGTCTGCGGAGTCAATCATTTCAATGGGCCATACAAAAAAACAGAAATTACTCCGTGTGCATTCCGTAGCCATATGTCTGCAAGTCTGTTCAGCAAAAAAATAGAACAATGTCCTATTCTTGTCCGTTCTGCGGACACGGACAGGCATTTTTACAATGGATCCGCAAAAAAACTGATGTAACGGATGTAAATGTTTTAGTTTTTTTTTTTTTTTCGCGGATCCGTGTTTTGCGGACCACAAAATACATACGGTCGTGTTAATGAGCCCCTCTCAAACAGCTGAATAAAGCCCCATTCACACGTCCACAATTCTGTTCGGCTTTTTGCGGAACGGAATTGCGGACCCATTCATTTCTGCGGGGCCGCACGATGTGCTGCCTGGATACGGAATTGCGGACCCGCACTTCCGGGCCTGCAATTCCGTTCCAGAAATCTAATTGTCTATTAAGTGCCGGCGATGTGCGGTCCGCAAAATGTGGAACGCACATTGCCGGTGTCCGTGTTTTGCGGATCCGCAAAACACTTACAGACATGTGAATGGACCCTAAAGGGTCTGTGCTACTTCAGGGTAAGGATGGCTATCCCCCAAAAAAAAACTTAGCCTAGTCTAAGCACTGCACAGGTCTGCTGTGCTATGGAGAGCTGGGGCTTGGCTCTCACATGACAGCTGGGCTCTTGCTCTGATGGGCTGGATCAGCAGAAGCACCTATCAGGGCCATTTAACCCCTTAGATGCAGCGGTCAATAGTGATGGCAGCATCTAAGTGGTTGAGAGGGAGTGGACTCCTTCTTCACAGAAGAGGAGGCAGTATACATCAGACGAAGCCATTTCTAAAATGTTCTCAGAAAATGGCCAACCCCTTTAATGGCAGACAGGTGCGGATCCCACCTCTGGGGCTCGCTCCTGTCTCCAGAACGGAGCAGTCACGCATGAGCAGCCACAATCCATTTACCGCCATGGGAGTTACAAAAATAGTTAAGTGAAGTCCCACACAAGTGACTGGAGAGGTGGCCGTCCTTGAGCTGCACTCTCTGGATTTACAGCAATGGGACTTCTGAAAATAGCCGTGCGCGCTTGCTCGGCCATTTTTTCGATTCTCCCATAGCGATGAATAGAGATTACGCCGTGCACGCGCTGTGCGTTCTCCTTCATTTAGGAGGCCCTTTTCTCTAGAGAAGAATGGGTCCCAGAGGTTGGACCCTTACCTGTCTGACACTGATGTCACATCCTAGCGATATGCCATTAATGCCGGAGATCAGCCAACCCCTTTACCGACGACTTTGCTTCATTGAGCCCATGAATTTCTCCTGGATAGGACTGTACTGTAGAATGCAAATACGGCAATTATCAGCCACATCCTGCTGCACTCTATTGTAAGCTGGGCTCCTCCTACTGTACGCACCAGACCGTCCCAGTGGTGAGCTGCTGCCTGCGGTACATTTTGCAGTGTTCGCTTGTTAGCTAAAATGCGCCAATTACAATATTGTATTGTATTAAGGTGAATACTGAATTCTCGCCGGCAGCGTCTCGATTGCCAATTCTGTATCACAGAGAAAGCGATCGATGTGACGATCAGATCCTGGAGAAATTTAAAAAAAATATATATATATATACCAGGTGTTGTCATCGACTCCTCTGTGCACTGCAGGGGCAGGGCCCCATGTATTAGGGCTAATACACACAAATGTATTGTTCAATTTTCTTTGCGGCCCGTATTCACTTCAAAAACGGAAAAGACTGCATGTGCATTCTGTGTCTGTAAGTCCACATGGCCGTTTCGGAAAAAAATAGAACATGTCCTATTGTTGTCTGCATTACGGACAAGGATAAGACTGGTCCATTAGGGGCCGGCAGTTCCATTCCACAAACTGCAGAACATCCATCGGTCGTGTGCACGAGCCCTTATCCTCAGGGCTGACCTTAGGTTTGGACGGTTCTCTTTGCAGCGCTTTCTGCTGATGCATCCCCCAAATGTCATATGGTATAATGTCCAAATAATACTGCACAGTCTGTACACCAGGGCATGAAAGACAACTGCAGAGGTCAGCCATGATGATCCCCCGCTAGCCTCCAAACCAGAACATTTCCTTAACCCCTTCACTTTTTTGTGCCTCCCTGCCTTCCAGGAGCCATATTTTTCCGTTCACATAGTCGTATATGAGGGCTTGTTATTTGCGGTACAAGTTGTACTTTTTAATGACGCCATTTATTATTGCTGAGGGGGGGGGGGGGGGGGGGGAATGCAATTCCAGCATTCTTTTATGGGTTGCATAAGCTACGGCGTTCCCTAGGCGGTGAAACTAACATGTTCACTTCATTCTGGGGGTCAGTATGATTACAGCGATGCTACATTTTTAGGGCTGATGCACACGACTGTGTGCTGGCCGTTCCGTGCATTGGGGTCCGCAATTTCTGGTCCCCAATGCAGGGCAACATCCGTGTGGCGGCCGCAGACAAATCCAGACCCATTTAACTTGATCTGTCTGCACCGCAAAAAAAATACACTATTTTATTGCGGTGCGGAGGCACGGACAGAAAACCCACGGAAGCCCTCCGTAGTGCCTCCGTTCCGCATCTACCGGATTGCGGGGCACAATACGACCACGGGCAGCCCACGGTCGTGTGCATGAGCCCTTATAGTTATTCTTGTGTTTTAATACTTAAAAGAAAAAATGAATGGTTTTCTTTTCATCAGCATATTCAGAGCTCCTTTTTTTATATTTACATCTATGGACCTTTTGGCGGGGTGAGCTGTATTATTCATTGACACCATTCTGGGTTGTGTATGAATTTTTGATTCAATTTTTTGGGGAGGTAAGGCAACAAAAAATTGTCAATCAGGCTTTTAGAATTTTTTTTTTTTCATTTCATCATTTACCATACAGGATACATACTTTTATATTTTAATAGTTCGGGCATTTTGGGACGCAGCAATACTAATGATCTTTATTTTTTTATTGTTTATTTTTATTTGTATAATGAGGAAATGGGGATTTGAATTTTAGATATTTTAGTTTTTTATATTTTTCGAAACTTTTTTTTACATCTATTTTTAGCTCCCCATAGGGGACTTTAACACACGATCGTGTGATTGCTTAGACCAGGCATGCTCAACCTGCGGCCCTCCAGCTGTTGCAAAACTACAACTCCCAGCATGCCCGAACAGCCTACAGCAGGGCATTGTGGAAGTTGTAGTTTTACAACAGCTGGAGGGCCGCAGGTTGAGCATGCCTGGCTTAGACCACAGACTGCAGTGAATCACCACATTCCTATCAAAGGCAGGACTTGGAAGGAACTTCACTATGGCAGGCCTCGCACTCTTGTCGTAGGGGAGCCGTTCGGTTATTGGGAGTGCTCCTCATAAATGACCGCTCACATTGTGGCTGCATATGCATCTGAAGGGTTAAAAGTCAGCAATCGGAGTTGTCTCCGATCACGGCCTCTGCTAATGGGTGTCTGCTGTGTAAAACAGGTCTAAGCAAGTGTCATGTTTAAATATATGACATCTGTCATACATGTACAGTAGATCCCAGGAAGGAGTTAAAGGGGTATTAACGTTGCTGGGATATGGTATCACTTCATGATTGTTTGCGGTCCAACTACTAGGACCTTCACAGCTTGTAGCTCATGAAGGAAGTCACGTGTGGTGAGCTGGCTTGGTGGGCATGTAAGATGTATGATACCATGTCTGCACACATTTACCTCATTGCTGTCATGGGTAAAAAGGGCAATTTACCAGAGCTGCAAAAACAGACGATTATTGGCTTTTGGGCCAAGGCTGACGGGATTTCTGAAGCTGCGCAGTTTGTGAACTGTTCTTGTGCTGCTGTGGTGAAAGCATATGGCGAGTAGACAAATGGTACCATTGTGAATAAGCGACGTGGAAACTGTGGCGCACCATGTGCCATTGATGTGAGAGGTGAACATCAGTTACAAAGATGTGCAAAGACAGACTACAAAGCTACAGAGGAGCAGCTCACAACGAGAGTGAAGGCGGGGCGATCACAACAGTTCAGCTAGCCCTACTCTGGGATACTGAAGCAGATGGATGGTCAGTGCATCTCTAACAAAGTTGCATCGGCAGAAACGGCTTCAATTTTTCAGAATGGGACATCTGCTGATTGATAAAGGGTTGTCTTCTCCAGTGATTCACGGTTTCTGCTTCATCAAATGGGTGGACATTGGCTTGTCAGGCAAGGAACATCAGAGAACAAACACCCTGCAACTATTGCTGGAAGAACAAGCTGGTGGTGGCAGTGTCATCGTCTGGGGTATGTTTTCCTGGCATTCTCTGGGCCCGCTCATCCATGTGGAAGGCGCTCTCAACTGACTTGGGTATAAATCCATCTATGCAGATCACGTACACCCATACATGCCGATTGTCTTCCCTGGGGTTAGGATGTGGTCTTCAGAAAGTCAATGCGGCATGTCACATGCCTAGAAATGTCCAACATTAGTTGGAAGAACATGGCCAAGACTTCCAAGTACTACCCTGGCCCCCTAATTTCCCAGTTACACACAACTGAGCATCTGTGGGACCACCTCGATGGTTGTGTTCACTCTATGAATCCTCCTCCACACACCCTCCAGCGGCTGGGGGATGCACTGCAGTCTGTATGACTCCAGATACCTGTGACAACCTACCAGGACCTTATGGAGTCACCACCAGCCCATTTAGGTGCTGTCCGTGCTGCACATGGTGGTTAAGGAGAATTCACATCTCAGTTTTACTTTCCATTCTTCTGATCTGTTTTTTTTACTGATCCTCTTGCACATTTGGCATCCATTTCCGTCCATCTTAAAGAGGACCTTTCACCAGAGGAAAGCCTCTAAACTAACTATACAGAAGTGTAGAGCGGCGCCCAGGGATCCCGCTGCACTTACTGTTATCCCTGGGCGCCGCTCCGTTCGCCCGGTATAGCCTCCGGTATGTAAGTAGTTAGGCTCCACCCACTTGATCCTGCCCGCGTCTTTTTCTCCTATGCTGTAGCGCTGGCCAATCGCAGCGCTCAGCTCATAGCCAGGCTATGAGCTGAGCGCTGCGATTGACCAGCGCTACAGCATAGGAGAAGGAGACCACGGCAGGTTCAACTGGGTGGAGCCTAACTACTTACATACCGGAGGCTATAACCGGAGAACGGAGCGGCGCCTGGGGATAACAGTAAGTGCAGCGGGATCCCTGGGCGCCGATCTACACTTCTGTATAGTTAGTTTAGAGGCTTTCCTCTGGTGAAAGGTCCTCTTTAAAAAAAAATTAAAAAAAATTTAAAAAAATCTCAGACAGAAATTGCTCGAACAGATGCCAAATGTGCAACAAGACTGGTTTATTGAAATTTTTACAGGATCCAAATATATATATTTTTTGTTCTTCTGATGGATCAGAAGCACAAAAAATATGGAGATGTGAACTCTCCCTTAGGATTCATGCGCCAGCCAAGCCATATTTCGGGCCACAAAACCATTCAATCTGGAAGGTCCAGTGCGGAACGGAGTCACGGACCCCACAGAAGCACAGAGTGGGAGTCCATGAGCCCTTACTCCATTATGAGCACCAGCAAATATCCAATGTGACTCTGCTGTGTATATATCTTTTAATACCGATTTTTCTACTTTTAATCTCTGGAATTAAATCAGCGTCTGCCAATCACCGGGATGGGATTTGCCGTTACGCGCACATCCTGAGCCTTGCCATTCAGCATAGCCTGGTAATTCAGAAGAAGCATGCTTGGCAGGCATGAAACTAAAACTAACTGCACAACGATTATCTGTTTTGTTAATCTAAGTCAATGTGACAATCTTTTTTCTGGATCCTGTGTGATAGCTGCAGAAATACACGCACAAGCTCCTTACAGCAGAAGTTTTAAAAAAGCGCAGCAGCATTCGTGGATTCTGTGCGCCATCTAGTGGCGGAGAGGTGTACAGGACAATTCCATTTAAATTAATTTGGCACCTCTGCTTTTCTGCAAAGGTGATTAGTTACAGATGGTTAACGTGAATGCCACAGGTCAGAGACAATAATGATGAAGCATTTTTCGTTACACTGCATGTTGGGAAGTTGGAGTTTAATCAGCCGATAACGACTTTAAACTTAGAGGCTTTTAAAACTCTGTAGAGTTCTTATGTCCATTAAGGACCGAAATCACACGCTGGGAAGATTTACTAATCCTGTTTAAAATGTAGACCAGGGGTCAGCAACCTGCAGCTGTTGTGAAACTACATTTCTAGCATGCTCCACTCACTTCCATTGGAGCTGAGCAAGTATGCATGCACATTATTACTCCTTTGGTGGTGCTACACAGTAATATCCAGGAAAATACACTGCTCAAAAAAATAAAGGGAACACAAAAATAACATCCTAGATCTGAATTAAATATTCTTCTGAAATACTTTGTTCTTTACATAGTTGAATGTGCTGACAACAAAATCACACAAAAATAAAAAAAATGGAAATTAATTTTTTAACCCATGGAGGTCTGGATTTGGAGTCACACTCAAAATTAAAGTGGAAAAACACTACAGGCTGATCCAACTTTGATGGAATGTCCTTAAAACAAGTCAAAATGAGGCTCAGTAGTGTGTGTGGCCTCCACGTGCCTGTATGACCTCCCTACAACGCCTGTGCATGCTCCTGATGAGGTGGCGGACGGTCTCCTGAGGGATCTCCTCCCAGACCTGGACTAAAGCATCTGCCAACTCCTGGACAGTCTGTGGTGGAACGTGACGTTGGTGGATAGAGCGAGACATGATGTCCCAGATGTGCTCAATTGGATTCAGGTCTGGGGAACGGGCGGGCCAGTCCATAGCATCAATGCCTTCGTCTTGCAGGAACTGCTGACACACTCCAGCCACATGAGGTCTAGCATTGTCTTGCATTAGGAGGAACCCAGGTCCAACCGCACCAGCATATGGTCTCACAAGGGGTCTGAGGATCTCATCTCGGTACCTAATGGCAGTCAGGCTACCTCTGGCAAGCACATGGAGGGCTGTGCGGCCCTCCAAAGAAATGCCACCCCACACCATTACTGACCCAATGCCAAACTGGTCATGCTGGAGGATGTTGCAGGCAGCAGAACGTTCTCCACGGCATCTCCAGACACTGTCACATGTGCTCAGTGTGAACCTGCTTTCATCTGTGAAGAGCACAGGGCACCAGTGGCGAATTTGCTAATCTTGGTGTTCTCTGGCACGTCCTGCACGGTGTTGGGCTGTAAGCACAACCCCCACCTGTGGACGTCGGGCCCTCATGGAGTCTGTTTCTGACCGTTTGAGCAGACACATGCACATTTGTGGCCTGCTGGAGGTCATTTTGCAGGGCTCTGGCAGTGCTCCTCCTGTTCCTTCTTGCACAAAGGCGGAGGTAGCGGTCCTGCTGCTGGGTTGTTGCCCTCCTACACGTCTCCTGATGTACTGGCCTTCCTCCTGGTAGCGCCTCCATGCTCTGGACACTACGCTGACAGACACAGCAAACCTTCTTGTCACAGCTCGCATTGATGTGCCATCCTGGATAAGCTGCACTACCTGAGCCACTTGTGTGGGTTGTAGACTCCGTCTCATGCTACCACTAGAGTGAAAGCACCGCCAGCATTCAAGTGACCAAAACATCAGCCAGGAAGCATAGGAACTGAGAAGTGGTCAGTGGTCACCACCTGCAGAACCACTCCTTTATTGGTGGTGTCTTGCTAATTGCCTATAATTTCCACCTGTTGTCTATCCCATTTGCACAACAGCATGTGAAATTGATTGTCACTCAGTGTTGCTTCCTAAGTGGACAGTTTGATTTCACAGAAGTGTGATTGACTTGGAGTTACATTGTGTTGTTTAAGTGTTAAGTGTTCCCTTTATTTTTTTGAGCAGTGTATATTTATGAGTAATTGTTAGGATAGGTCATCAGTATCAGATCTGCATGGGTGCATCACCTGGAACCCCTGCCAATTAGAAGAGCGCCGCAGCCTCTGCCTAGGCCAGTGAAATCACTGTACATCGGTCACATGGCCTAGTTGCAGCTCAGTCCCATTCAAGTCAATGGTGTTAAGCTGCAATACCATGTACTACCACTATATGATGTACAGCGCTGTCCTTGGAAAGCCGCCAGGAGCCTGCGTTGCAGCAGCATCGAGTGCAGCAGCATCCTGAAACAGCAGACTTCAGTGCCTGGCGCACAGCCGGGCAGAGGGCATTGCCTTTTAATAAATTGGGTGAATCACACGCCCACAAAAGGGAGATCAAGCCTGGTGTATGGATATGCCAGTCTTGATAAACGTCTCTCTATCATTGACACCTTCAATGGCTATTGGATGAACGACCTCTTTAGCCAAAAGCTATCCTTCCCCCGATACATCCATACAAATTCCTGCCTGGCAGATCATGCATGGGTACTCCTGGGGAGAGGAGTGTAAGGCCTCTTTCACACGGGCACAATGCGTGAGGTGAACGCATTGCACCCGCACTGACTCCGGACCCATTCATTTTTATGGGGCTGTGCACATATGCGGTGATTTTCACGCATCACTTGTGCGTTGCGTGAAAATCGCAGCATGCTCTATATTGTGTTTTTCACGCATGGTTGCTAGGTGACGATCGGGATGGGGACCCGATCTTTATTATTTTCCCTTATAACATGGTTATAAGGAAAAATAGCATTCTTGGCAATGCCAAGTAAAATTAGGGATGGAGGGGTTAAAAAAATAACTCGCCTCATCCACTTGTTCGTGCTGCCCGGCTTCTCTTCTGTCTTTGATGACCTGGGAGGAAAAGGACGTTTGGTGACGTCCCTGCGCTCATCACATGGTCCATCACCATGGTGATGGGCCACGTGATGGACCACATGAGCGCAGTGATGTCACCAAAGGTCCTTTTTCTCCCAGGTCATCAAAGAAGAAAGAAGACGAGCCCCTTATAACCATGTTATAAGGGAAAATGTTAAAATCGACAGAATATCTAACCCAAACTTCTGTGAAGTCCGGGTACTAAACATGTCGATTTTTCTCACGCGCGTGCAAAACGCATTAAAACGCTTTGCACTCGCACGGAAAATTCACACATTTTCCCGCGACACACCTGCATCCTATCCGGCCCTGACACACGCGACGTCCGTGTGAAAGAGGCCTAAGGGTACGGGTGAACACGCAGAAGATACACAGTAATGTCTGTGCCTTTCTACACCCAAACCGCACCAAAAAAAGCCATTTTTAATAGTGGTTTTTGGTGCAGTTTTGCCTCAGATCTCTATATTCTTTTAAAACTCTGAAGTTAAAACCACAAGAACATAACTGACATGCTGCAGATTTGGAAATCCGCGCAGAAAAAAAAAAATCCTTGAAGTGTACATGAGGTGGGACCTGAACCAATCTGACATTGATGGCCTATGACACTGGGGGCATATACTGAGATCAGAGCCCACAAAGTCCTGGAGGGCGCACCGCACATGTGCAGCCACCTTCTTTATATTCCTATGGGAACGCCGAAAATAGTCGAGCGGCACACTTGTCCATTTTCAGAAGTCTCATGGAAGTGGATGGGAGGAGCACTGCACAAGCGCAACCACCGCTCCATTCATTTCTATGGGGCTGACGGAAATGGTTGAGCTTGTGCTCAGCTATATTGAGCGCACTTCATAGTAATGAAGGGCGGCCACGCATGCACCCTCTGGGACTCTGCAGGCTCCATTGTGAGAATAGGTGGGACCTGCACCTATCAGACATTGGGGGCATATCCTAGTGATATGCCGCCAATGTCTGAGATGGAAATCCTCCTTTAAGATTTGTCTAGAACCGTAATATAGACCAGGGATGCCCAACCTGCGGCCCTCCAGCTGTAACAGAACTACAACTCCCAGCATACCTGGACAGCCTACAGCTATTAGGGCATGCTGGGAGTTTTGCAACAGCTTAGAGGGCTGCACGTTGCACATTTCTGTCATAGACCATCAAGCGGTATACATTATACCTTACAAAATCCCAAATGAATTGAAAGGAAAATTTTAAAACTGAAGGAGGGGCAATAAAAGAAACGCAAGACACAAGTCAAATAATTTGCAAAATTTAAAAAAAATTACAAGTCACTTCTTTTCATAAATTGTAAAAATATCTTAAACAAAAAGTCTGAAAAAACAAAACAAAAAAAAACACAAGGCTTGTGTAGTGCTCAAGAAAGTGCACACACTGTGCAAAACATGGTTACATGATGAACATTACAAAAGATGCAAAAGTGCAAAAAACACAACAAAAATGTGCGATAAAGGTGCTCTAATAATCTGCAACCTGGCAGTCTGACAGAGGTGACCTAGACACTGAGTGATGGGTGTAACGTCGATGCAGTGACCGGCCCCACTATAAAATAACATGGAAGACAATCATGGACATTCATATTGAAGTGCCAAATGCACTCAATACAACGGTGGATATAAAAACATAAAAACGAGGAATCTTCAGTCTAAAAAGGTGACTAGTCAAAGATGTACCCTGGAAGACAAAAATAACAGGATTATTTTTGCAAACACCTAGGTAAAAGCAAATTACAGTAGACACATAGCACAGTATTAAATTCTATGTATAATAAAAAATAAAAATAAAGTTACAGTACAAAAGAGTGATGCTAAATATTTTCTCTAATTACATATCATGCATCTAAATAGCAGCAATGAATGGTCGCGCTCCTTGTAGCTACGCACTAAAAATCGGAGCGGCTCCAGTATTGCAGCCACAGCTGTAAAATGGCATTACTGTACATCCTACAGATCTGGCTCCTGCAATGGAGACAAAAGTCTAGTATAGAAGCAGGAGGCAGCAAGTCCTACTGCATAGAGAGGAGCAGCAGGCGGCGCTGCCCATCTGGGCTGCAACTAAGCAAAATCCGCTACACTATGTGGATGGAATAAAAAAAGATTATGTAATCCCTTCTGTAACTGGCGGTTCACTTACATGTCACCACTGAAAGGAGTTTCCTGGCCATGGACCCAAAATTTCAAGTGTTTTGTTCACCAAGCCACTTAGTCATCACTTCTGCCTTGTGACTTGGTGCTCCATCGTGCTGGAGAAAGCATTGTTCATCACCAAATTGCTCCTGGACCATTGGGAGAAGATGCTGTTGGAGGATGTTTTAAACCCATTCTTTCTTCATGGCAGTGCTCTTCGGCAAAATCTTGGATGAGAAGCAACATGATCGGTCCCAGGATGCTTTAGGGTTAGCATGCAGGGAGGCGAGGGCTTTTCAAGTATGGCCTGGTGTCAAGAAGAGAAGCAAAGAAGCCACTTCTCTCTAAGAAAAAATATCTGCAGAGGAATGGGGTAAAGTTATTTTTTATGATGAAAGCCCCATTAAAATTTTGGGTCCATGGCCAGGAAATGCCCTATATCTCAATCCCATTGAAAACCTGTGGTCAATCCTCAAAAAGGAGGTGGACAAACAAAAAACACAAATTGTGATAAACTCCAAGCACTGATAAACAGTGAAGCGCCAAACTGTGAAAACCAAAATTAGCATTAGTCTCAAAACTTTTGGCCAGGACTGTACAGTACTTTGTTGCAGAATTTAGTCGTTAATTCACTGAAATTCAAATCCATGTGGACTTTTTACATTTTGGGGTCATGCCATTTTTTCTTTTCCTCCAGATCCCAAAAGCCCATTTGACCAGAGTTTGATTTTAGCCTATTTTAATTTTCTTTTTTTAAAGCTGAACAGCAGGCACTTACCCAATTCATGCAGTACGTGCATGGCCACCATTTCTTTAGCTTGCTGATACTTCTCTGTGGGTATGAGCTGGTCTCCAAGCAGCCAGGAATATCCAGTAAAGGGCACACCATGCTTCGGGATCAAGACCAAGTACCAAAACCTCAGCCACCCGCAAGTACCAAGGCTCAGGAACTTTATTTTGTACAGTGGCTGACCCAGCTTCACCTTCTCACAGAGGAGGTCAAGACACTGGATGGCACTGGGTGCCACGGTCTCCTGACTGATGGTATTTTCTTGTACTTTCTGAGGAAGGTATAAATTAGGCTTTGCCAGGGTGCCAGCCTGTGCCTTTTGCTTTAGGGAATGCTGAAGCCAGTCTACGGTGAAAGGACAGCCGTACAGAACCTGGACACCTGTTGAAAGGCAACAAGTCCATTATATACATAAACCATTAATGCATGAGTACAAATCTAGGCTACAAGCAGGTCTTCCAGGAGGTGTTGAGGCGGAGGAGGACAGTATCAAGAAGGGCGATTACACACTGCATTGTTCCTTAGCCAGTTCCTGCCTCCCGCAACAGTTCCTCAAACCCCTCTAGGGGGGTTTCATATACAGCATTTTTCAGAATGTTGATCAAATCGATCCTTCACCCCATCCCACCCACACATCTGCCATCAGAACACTCCCACGCTCATTAGATGTTCGGCCAGTCCCACCAAAATCATTGGTTAAAGCCGATGCTCATCTGATGTGCGTGGCCAGCTTTATACTTGGCGCAGGACACAAGTGGTCTTGGCCTCCTCAGCACAAAACATTTTGGACAAACTACTGTAACTTGTAATACAGTAGTTACTAAAGACAACATGTCCGAACATGTGACTGGTCCTCCTCAATGCACAATGTATATTAGAAAATTGTGCAACTATTTGTTGAAACTGAAATGTCCCTTTGAAGGCATGAAAAATAAAAGGGTTGTGGGGAGCACTGAGCTACAAAAACAAATATAGGACAGACTAAAGAAACACACAAACCTTCACAAAGGCTTTTCTTAGCCAGGGCGGCCGCCCTGTGGGAGTTGTACTTCACAATTGCTAGATTTTTTGCATCCGATGAAGGGCTGGCATACAGAGAAACTGAACATACGCCAGTCGTCATTTTCCCCAGGATACCCTCTAGGGTAGCTTTAGTGAGAAATCCCGGCAGGCCATCCAGCGCAAGTTCACTCTTCTCTGTGCTTCTGCAGACCAATATTTTAAAACCCGGCTGTATTTCAAAACCACAGAGCTGTTCAATGGCTTGCTCTGCCATCCGTCTCGTGCAATACCGGGCATATGCAAAGCCACGGTTTAACCCACTAAATGTCATCATGAGACGAAACTCATACAGTTTTCCGACTCTTTGGAAAAGAGGGATCAGTAGGTCTTCATACACTTCCTGTGGAAGATTGCCGATAAAAATTTCAGAGCCAAGTGGAGGGGCCTCTCCAAACCAACCTGCACCAAAAAGAAAATTAAAGAAATCAGTTATCGCACTTTAAGGTCCTCTTACAGACTTCACAGTTGTTCTAAAACATCACCCAGTGAAAGGGGGTATCCCAAGGTAAAGAGCCATCCTATAGGACGGGGATAAGTATCCGTTTGGTGTTGGGACCACTGTCTAGTCAAATTATTTTTCTCATTTAATCAAGTTTTCTGCTGCTGGGACTACCAGTGATCAGCAGTAAACTACTGTCGTGCTATTAGGTGTTCCAGAGCCATAGATGAAGGTCCCTCAATGATATCACGGGTAGGATTTCAAATTTGAAGTTTTTCCCCCGAGAGGTTTTTACTGATAACCAATCCTCTGTACAGGTCATCAGTATCTGATCAGTGGAAGTCTGACACCTGGGGCCCCTGCCGATCAGCTGTTTGAGAAGGCACGCAGTCTTCCCTAGGTCATGTGACATCACGTTCATTGGTCACATGGCCTAGGCGCAGCTCAGCCTCAATGAAATGTTGCTGCTTGGTGAGCCGAGAGAAGGCCACGGCCATACTGTGAGTGTCTCAAACAGCTGATCTGTGGAGGTCTCGGGTGTCAGAACCTGGGATCGAGGAGGGAGGAGAAGAGGAGGGGCTGTGGCCACTGCTCCACCAAAGACTATACCTCTCTCATTAATTCATATACAGGAAGCGGGATCTGGCTGCAGAATCACATAGCCGGCTCCCGACCTCTGTGACAAGTAGCTGCGATCGTTAACCCCTCACCTGAGGTGTTAACTGCCGCGGATCGCAGCTACCGCTCAGAGGTCGGCTATGTGATTCTGCAGCCAGCTCCTGCCTCCTGTATATGAATTGAGTCATCTTCATTGGTGGCGCAGTGCACCCCCCACCCTCTAGTATTAATCATTGGTGGCAGTTCTGATTGGAGCCCCAGCAGTGTAATGCTGGGGCTCCGATTGGTTACCATGGCAGCCAGGACGCTACTGAAGCCCTTGCTGCCATAGTCAGCTCCCTTGCTTATATGTGCACAAAGCACAGGGCAGCAGGGACAGTGCGAGATCCTATTCACCCTGAAAGAGATCTATCAGGGTGAATAGGACGAGGGTTCTAGTCCCTAAGGTGGCTAATAGTAAAAAAATATATATTAATTATAAATGAAAAAGAAAGATTTACAAAAAAAAAAAAAAAACTACACGTTAACAATAAACATTCATTTTCAGCAGATTTGTGTAGGAATTAATTTTTTCAAAATCGAAAATTCACAGAATATCGGTATAAATTATCAGCTACCGGCCTGAAAGTTCACTGATTATCGGTATCGGCCCTAAAAAATCAATATCGGTCGATCCCTAGTCAGAACCCCACCGATCAGATACTGATGACCTTCACCAGCGATGGTAGGAAGGCTCTTCCCCGTAGTGGCCTGCTATTTGTTGCCCCCAGACACTCCCACCGTGTCACCAAATGTTCTCATCCGCGCAAGTATGACCTGGGCATTTTGGGGGGGCATTATAGGGATTGGATAACACCTTAAATATTGATAGTCTATCCTCAGGAGAGCTCCCACACCCTGCATCCCCACCAACCAGCTTTTGCAGAGTAGCTCTGATGCAGGGAATGCAAAGATTCCTCTATTGTGTAGTGGACACGGTAAGTAACCACAATCGCCATCAACATAACCAGTTAGGGCAATCACCACAAACAGTTATGGCATCCCTCACTTTACACATGGTACCGGGCGCACAGGGTGTAGGTGTTCATAAGAGCTCAACAGCTATGGCCAGTCATTAGGTACTGCTGCACGAGACATACACGCAGAGCTGTGCATGGAAAATCTGCAGCACAAAGTTGCAGCATAATCTCATTTTTAAGGCCTTTTGCACACGACCAGTATTTTGCAGTCCGCAAACCACGAATCTGCATAATATGGACGTGGTCCATGTGCCATCCACATTTTTTTAAAGCTGCATTGACTCCAATGGGTCTTCATTTTGTGGATAAGTATAGGACGTGCTTTCAGCATTCGTGCTTTCCACCAAAACAACCTGATTCTAGTGAATGGAACTGAAAACCTGCCATGTACTATACTATGACCCTCTACGCCAGACACTGACAAACCTCGTCACTTTACCAAAAGGGGGCCGAGCTCAGTCATCATTATTTACACCAGAAAGTTGGCATAAAGAATGACAGAAATCTATGCTAGCTACAAGCTGACCCAGATATCGATCTAGGTGCCTCAGTACAAATTAAGCGCATCCAACGGGGGATATTAAAACCGATGTACAAACACCAGTCTTAATAAAAAAACACTGAGTGTCTTACCACTGCTGTTTTCCCCTATAGAGGAGATATCAAAACACCTAATAAAAAATAATTAAAAAAAAGGAACAAAAACGCTGTGCTTTTGAAAATCCAGAAAGACAAAAAATAAAAAATAGCATGGAGAGAAAAAAAAAGTGCAAAAAAAATTCCATGAAAAAAAGCAAACGTGCAGACAAATTCAACTTGCAGTCCAAAGGTGGATATAGCGGCCAACTTCTACCTGAGGAAATGGTCCCATGTGAAAAGGACCAATAAACAAATCACACAGCTCTGTAGAGCACTTACCTGGAGGTGGACCACCATATTTTCGTTGTCCATTCACCTGCAACAGTTCGACCTTTGAGTTTATCATCCATTCGGCGAGAGCAGCTTTGTTTTTGGGATTTACAGAGTTGAGCCAAACCTGTGGCTGAAATAAAACAAAGAAACGTTATAATCTGAGGAACGGGGGCCAGGGTACCCGCCATGACCATTAGCCCTCACTTTTCCACGTTTCAATAATCTGCGTCAATACTACCATGTAGGGATGTCCCGATACCATTTTTTTAAGATTGAGTACGAGTACCGATACTTTTAAGTACTCACCGATACCAATTTTAACAATAAAATACACACACACACACATGTATTTTGTGACCACTGACCAACCAAAAGGCCCAAAAACAGAACTATAACATTGTTTAAGTACAAGAGGCAGTGTAATAGAGGTCTGTGGGCAAAGTCATGGGCAACATGAATAAAAAAAAAAAACATTTGAGGTTCCAAGGAGAGTTAGGAGACGTTACACTGTATGGGGGCAGCCACAAGGAGACGTTACACTGTATGGGGGCAGCCACAAGGAGACGTTACACTGTATGGGGGCAGCCACAAGGAGACGTTACACTGTATGGGGGCAGCCACAAGGAGACGTTACACTGTATGGGGGCAGCCACAAGGAGACGTTACACTGTATGGGGGCAGCCACAAGGAGACGTTACACTGTATGGGGGCAGCCACAAGGAGACGTTACACTGTATGGGGGCAGCCACAAGGAGACGTTACACTGTATGGGGGCAGCCACAAGGAGACGTTACACTGTATGGGGGCAGCCACAAGGAGACGTTACACTGTATGGGGGCAGCCACAAGGAGACGTTACACTGTATGGGGGCAGCCACAAGGAGACGTTACACTGTATGGGGGCAGCCACAAGGAGACGTTACACTGTATGGGGGCAGCCACAAGGAGACGTTACACTGTATGGGGGCAGCCACAAGGAGACGTTACACTGTATGGGGGCAGCCACAAGGAGACGTTACACTGTATGGGGGCAGCCACAAGGAGACGTTACACTGTATGGGGGCAGCCACAAGGAGACATTACACTGTATGGGGGCAGCCACAAGGAGACATTACACTGTATGGGGGCAGCCACAAGGAGACATTACACTGTATGGGGGCAGCCACAAGGAGACCGTATGGGGGCCACAAGGAGACGCTACTGTAAGGAGTCAGGACAACAATTTTTGAAGCCCCTCCCTCCTCAGTATAATAGTCTTGTGGCCATCATACAGTAATGTATATTTCTTCTTGCCCTAATGCCTGCTTTTAGAGATCAATGTGCAGCTTGCAGGAAGGGAAGGACCATAGAAGACAGACACAACACCTTTATTTCTTTCTGTCTGTGACCACATGGGCTGGTTATAATCTTCTAACTAAGCTTTATACATTTACTAGGGTCGGTTCCTATAACTTTTAAAACTACTGGCAGGCGAACTCTGAGGAGGCCGGAGGTCAGATGTCTGTGGGTGGAGTCATCGGGAACATGGGGGGAGATGCCGGGGACGGTGGCGGCCACTGCGGAAAGTGTGAATCAGAGCAGCCGCAGGAAAAGTCTCTTTCCAGACACCACACGCAGAACTGGTCACGTCGGATGGCTGTGGGCGGAGTCTTAAACATGCGAGGAGCCGGGGACAGCGGCGGTAATCAGGGCGAGGGGCAGAGACTGGGAGCAAGAAGAAGCTGGTTTTGCTGTGCGAGATGCAGGGGCAGGCCGCGAACGGACATAGTCACATTTAGAAGCGGCGCACAGGTATCGGCAGTGGTATCGGGGATATTTGCACGAGTACAAGTACTCGTGCAAATGTCCGGTATCAGTCCCGATACTGGTATCGGGACATCCCTACTACCATGGGAAGACATGAGAATTTAAGCTGGAATCGTCTCCTGATCAGCTCGTCTCCCGATCCTTCCACCCAGAGTGCTGGGGCCTCTATAGAAGGTCTGACAAATTTGATACATTTAAAGGGGTTTTCTGGGATTTAAATACCGATGACCTAGCCTCTGGATAGGTCATCAGTATCTGATCGGTGGGGGTCCGACACCTGGTAGCCGAGAAGCCACCAGTGCCCACGGCTGTGGCCTTCTCAGTGCTCATTGTACAGTGACTGTGCATGGTTTCACAGCTCAGCCCCATTCACTTCTATGAAGCTGAGCTGCACCAAGGCCACGTGACCGATGAAGGGAAAGCTTTGAGAAGGCTGTGGTGCTACTGCAAGCACTGGTGCCTTCCGGATCAGCTCTATCCCTGCAAAGCTGCCACTGCATATCCCTGTCACTCCGATCAAAACATCTGGCGATGGGGGGGAAGGACAGCCAATAGCAGGTGACCAGCCTCAAGGGGGCTTCCCCGTCGCGGCCTTCTCTTGGCTGCCGGATGTTTTGATCCGAGTGACGGGGGAGATGCGGTGGATCCGGAGTGACATGGATGCTTGGGAGCAGGCAAGTATAATCCATACAATGGGTCAGAGCATTGGGGGGGATATTTTAGATATTGGATAACCCCTTTAATGGGAATTGCAAAACTGCTGACAGCACAAGGTAGAGTCCAGGGAGAGCAGGAGAAACTAACTTTATAGGGCAGTGTAAATATCTTATTCTGCAGGATTCTGCTCCTGCAAGTATAATCCATACAAGGGGCCCAGACATTGGGGGAATATTTTAGATATCGGAAAACCCCTTTAACTGTTAACCACCAAATAGTTTTTGCCCGGGTCCAGCTCAGACAGAAGGGGAAAGAAGGGGCAGCACTGCTTTAGTTGCCCATATATCCTGATTGGTAGCAGCTAGAGACATGGGCCCAGTCTTGTTTAAGAGCTGGCATGTCGTACAGGACCAAAATGATTAACATTAGCAGTTTTGCCCTAATGCATTCTGAATAGATAAGGATCCGCTCAGTTTGCCTCCGATCAGTCTCCATTCCGCTCTGGAGGCGAACACAAAAACGCTGCCTGCAGTGTTTTGCTGTCCGCCTGACGGAGCGGAGCCAACCTGACACACAATGCAAGTCAATGGGGACGGATGCGTTTTCTTTGACAATCTGGCACAATCAAAAACGGATCCGTCTCCCATTGACTTTCAATGGAGTTCATGACGGATCCATCTTGGCTATGTTAGAAAATACAAACAGATCCGTTCATGATGGATGCATGTGGTTGTATTATTGTAACGGATCCGTTTTTGCAGATCCATGACGTATCCGCCCAAAACACGAGTGTGAAAGTAGCCTAAAGCAGCTGCCCCAACTCCCTTTCAGTCTGGAGGAGGAGGGGGGACAGTTGAGGAGCCGACAGCCTTCAGGAGGAAAGAAAAAATATATAAAAATATATAGAAATGTGGCATGGTCATCATTGAAGGGACCCACATAATAAAGTTACATTAGTTATACCACACCGTGAACGCCGTGAATAAATGCCACAAAATAATGTAAAAATTGCTGTTTTTTTATCTTTCCACCTAAAATTAAAGTATATATATATATATATAGTTAAGGCTGCCGTGCAGCCTGTATTTGTGGGAGGGGCAGAGGCCACGCCCCTTGGCTATATTAACCCCCACGCAGGTCAGGGGACGGGACGTGCGGCCAGGTACCTGGTACTTCCGGTTCACGTCTGGTTCCTGCACGTCCCGCTCTTTTTCGTCTCGGTTGGGGTGAGTATTGGTCGGCGTCGGCTCGTCTCGTGCTTCGGTCAGGTAAGCAGGGGGTATCTGATGCCGGTGCGGCAGCGTGGTTACCGCACGGCGGGTCGGGTCCGCACCCCGGGGGGGCAGCGCTCGGCTGGCCATGATTTTACCGCGGGCAGGCTCGTTGCGGGGATGCCGTGGCCAGGCGGCGCGGGCTGGTTGTGCGGGCGGGCGTTCCGGGTGCAGCCGCGTGTGCCGGTTGCTAGGCACGCTGCGGCTCCGCCCCTGGTAACGCTCGCACTGTGTTGAGAACCCCGCCCACAAATAATGTTCCGCCCGGACCACAAGTTTAGTTGTGCATATCCGGCATCGAGGACAGCCGCCCCCGTATTCGATTCATAGCCCATCCCGCAAATACCTACATTGGTCCAATGCGTTCCAAGCTGGAGCGCACACCGGAAGTGACGTCACTTCCCTTCCTGGTCCACATTCAATCCACTACTAGGCCGAGATGCTTCCTGATGCGTTCCACGCTGGAACGCTAACCGGAAACCACTCCAAGTTAAGCCTACCATAATGCGTTCCACCCTGGAACGCAAACCGGAAGTGACGCCAGTACCTCCCGTTTTTTGGGGCGCCAGTTCTGGCGTTCTTTGGCGCCTTTTCACTGTATAAATACCTGCCATTATGCATGATGCACTTATGCTCCTGATGGAGGGGATCCCAGTGACCCCGAAACGCGTCGAGCCTACTCCTACCCCTACCCTGTGCTAGAACAATTACAAGAGAATAACCAGAAGTTCCAAGTGTGACTGCCGTTATTTCCGGACGATCTTACAGGCGATCCGGGTGCAGGAGGAAGCAGGGTGGGTGTCATGTGCTTATCCCACCCTGCCCCTCCTGGGTGAAGTGAGTCTTTACTACAAAATGCCTTTTTTTTATTCTCGTTGCGAGTTTAACCAACTACCATTACTGTTTTAATTAAGGTTATTTTGCACATTTTCACAAACGCTGTGTTTTTAAACAACTATTTGGGATGGTATAGGCTAGAAAGATACAGGTATGCTCTATCAGAATATTATTAGGCTCGGGTCAATGTAAATTTTAGTGGGCAGTGATTAAATATTACAATCATGGGATCCATATACGGCAGTTTAGTGGAATAAATACATTACTCCTACAGTGAGGTCACAGCTATCCCCAAGTCCGATATGTATTGTTTTAAATACGACCCATCGTCCATGGTCATGTACCAGACAGTGACATAGATAAATCACTTCCGTATGTTAAAAAAAAAAAAAAAAAAAAAAAAAACAAAAACAAAAAAAAACCCTTACCTGTTGTTTATGTTTCCACTGTTTCCATCAGGCACGTTGCTGGTCATCATTGGGGAACATTCTGTTGTTCCCCACTCACTGTTCCAGTCTCGCTTCAATTGTGGCCAAATATGTGACGTTTGCATGCCTACTTGGCAGTCCTGAGGCTCGCACGGTATTGGTAACCCCGCCGCCGGCCGGGGGGTCTGCAGTCGCACGTACAGAGGCGCAGGTACACCAGCACGGGCACATTCCTAGGCTCGGGGCTGGTTTCATGGGAGCTGTCACCCATTTACCCGGTTCCCAGTGTTCCACAGATGTGTATTATTGTTATAGGTGCTCTACTTTACTGAACACAACCTCTTTCAAATCTAATGGGACATGATATCGTGTCAGGGATTTTAGCTTATTCACGTGCATATTCGCTCAAACGTATGCCACTGTCTACCTACATACCACATAGATCTGCTATTAGTTCCCATAGGGTTATGTTGTGCAAGACACAGTTAATATTCAGTATACTTCCAAACACCACATTTAGTTGAATTGGCGGGTCGGAGAAATATGACACATGTCGGGGAACCTGGACATGAATCCATGGTGGCACAGTTCTCACTCGGATCATGTGCTTACATTCACGGTAGGATCGGACTTGGTTCCACGGTCTGTGACTTGTAGCGCTCTGGGCGAAGGGAGTTGGGCTCCATGGTCAGACTATCGTGGGTAGGATTGTTACCTTCAAGCTACGGCCGTGTGTCTGCTTTTACATTTTGTCCTATACGCCAGTCACTTCTAGAGCAGCGGTCGCGGTTGCATTACATTAATACTCTGTTCCCTTTCAGCTTGCATTCATACAGCTGCGTTATACCATGCTCCTCATGCTCATACTCAGAGCTGTGCCCATACCATGTTTTAGGCACCTCTCACATCCAGAGCTGCATTTACTCACTTGTTCTTGCATCATGTGTTCTACTCTGCTTCCACATTAAGCTGCAGTTCTTTCATTTCTACATCATGGTTACTCAGTATTCTTGCTAGGGCTATCAGCGCACCGCTCTAATTCTGCTCTTCCGTTAAACATAGCTGCTTCTCCAGGCTTGAGTTTCTTTCCTCGGTGGTGGGTTACGCAGACTGATCTCCTTTACTTCTGGTTCGCATTTACGCAGTTGGATCTCCCGCCCCAGTTAACCAAATAGCTCCCTAGCGGACAGTGGGCCGATAGGAGTGAGTTCCTACTATGTTTCACACTTGTTCATGTGTTTGTCACGACTAGGGTCTTTTCCTAGCTAACTACAATGCCTCTGGCTCTGGTTTTTCTCCCATCTGTTTCAATTTCACGGTTGGTTAATGTTTCATTCATGCAAGTGGTTCGGATCACTAATGTCTATGCATTTGCCTTTAGGTCGGGCTCACGTTTAATTACTTGTCATCACGGTAAGGTCTTCCGGGTCGATCCCTTGGCTTCGGGGGGCCTCAGGGGCCCGGTGTTCGTTCTTCATGTTGTTCGGTGGGGGGCAATATGGTTATAGGCTGGTTAGCGTCCTAGGTCATTGTCGGAGAGGATCATGGTTATGCGAGTCCCCAAGTCATACTGGTGCGGCATAGTGGTTGTTAATTAATTAAGAGGGAATTAACCCGCCATATGACTCCGCCATTAGGGTCTCTCACGCATGGCTTAGCCATTTGAGTCTCTCACGCATGGCTTCTCCCTTTTAGTGTTACATATCACTCCGCCATTAGAGTCTCGCACGCATGGCTTCCCCCTTTGTTAGTGTCACATATGACTCCGCCATTTGAATCTCACGTATGGCTTCTCCCTTTAGTGTTACATTTGACTCCGCCATTAGAGTCTCTCACGTGTGGCTTTTCCTTTGGAGTGTTACACATGACTCCGCCATTAGAGTCTCTCACGCATGGCTTTGCCATTAGAGTCTCTCACGTATGGCTTCCCCCCTTTTAGTGTTACATATAACTCCGCCATTAGAGTCTCTCACGTATGGCTGTGCCATTAGAGTCTCTCACGCATGGCTTCTCCCTTGTTAGGGTCACATATGACTCCGCCATTAGAGTCTCTCACGTATGGCTTCTCCCTTTAAGGGTACATATGCCTCCGCCATTAGAGTCTCACGTGTGGCTTTTCCTTTGGAGTGTTACACATGACTCCGCCATTAGAGTCTCTCACGTGTGGCTTTTCCTTTGGAGTGTTACACATGACTCCGCCATTAGAGTCTCTCACGCGTGGCGTTGCCATTTGAGTCTCTCACGTATGGTTACCCCCTTCAGTGTCACATAGGACTCCGCCATTGGAGTCTCACGCATGCCTTCTCCGTTGTAGTCTTCACGTAGGACTCTGCCATTAGTGTCTCATGCATGGCTTCTCCATTCTAGTGTTGCACATATGACTCTGCCATTAGTCTCTCACGCACGGCTTCTCCCCTTTTCGGTGTTACACATATGAATTCACCATTAGTCTCTCACGCAGGGCTTCTCCCTTTTAGGGTTACTCATGTCTCTGCCATTAGAGTCTCATGCATGGCTTCTCCATTTAGTCTTACACGTATGACTCCGCCATTAGTCTCCCACGCATGGCTTCTTCGTTTTAGTGTTACACATATGTCTCCGCCATTAGTCACTCACGCATGGCTTCTCCGTCTTAGGGTTGCACATGTCTCTGCCATTAGAGTCTTTCACGCATGGCTTCTCCATTTAGTCTTACACGTATGACTCCACCGTTAGTCTCCCACGCATGGCTTTGTTTTAGTGTTACACATATGTCTCCGCCATTAGTCTCTCACGCTTGGCTTCCCCCTTTTAGGGTTACACATGTGTTTTGCCATTAGAGTCTCTCACGTATGGCTTCTCAAAAAAAAAAAATAAATAAAAATCATCTGTGGCTCGCAATACAATTTTCTTGGGGTGGCTCGCACGTGTGGCTTGTGCCATTAGAGTCCCACTCTCGTTATTATTTTCTCTGACTCTTATTTTCTAGGTTGTTGGGTTTCATTGTTTTCTTTATAAGCAGTCATTCCAAGCCTGCCTTTGCGGACGTCATCTTCTCCCAGGCATGCGTACTTTATCTACAAACTCGGGCTGAGGGTGTTGGTGTCCGGCCTAAGTCCTGGGTATCGGTCCGTCTTCCAGTAGGAGGTACAGTAATAAGGCGCAAGTTTACGAAGTCTGTCGGGTCGCCTGACACGACAAGTCCTATCATGACTACAGGCGCAGCATACATAGTTTATCACGACCTTAAGCATTTTCTGTCTCAACTGCAGGTATTCGGGCACGTCCTGTCCTTAGTACAGGCACATTAGCTCATTAATCGTGATAGCCATATATTTCTGTGGATGGTTCCCCAGGCCTGGTGGGTTTACACTTCACTGAGTTTGCTACTTCGGTAGGACAACAGGCACCATGTTCTGACTTTTGGCCCTTATTAGGAAGTGTGGCCTGGGGAATAAGTAGAGGTAAGTATGTTGCCACCAGGAACAGTTGGTGCCCGATCGGGGCCCTTGGTGGATGGTTGGGGTTCATCTGGGCCGGGGGTCGTGGGCTGCGACCCTCCGGCTGTTGCAGGGTTGTGGCTCCCGCGGTGCCCGGACAGCCTGCAGGTATCTGCCTGCAGCAGGGCGTTGTGGGGGTTGTGGTTGCGGCAGCTGGGGGGGCCGCGGTTTGGGATGCCAGATCTAGGCACTTCCAACCGTTTCACCATTGTTTGTTTCAGTCTGCAGCTCTCAGGATTCAGACCTTCTCGTATATGGTCATCTGTTAGTCAACATAGGAGTAAATCGTTCCTGGTTCCAGACACTCTTTCAATTGCATCAGCATTTAACCAGCTCCAAGAACGGTGTGGCGGTACACATGACAAGGAGGTAAGGTAGATGGAAGGCACTGTGATATAAGACGGTATATCCCGCACCTCCATCGTGAAGGGTCTTTTCGTTCAAAACGGGTGTCGTAACGGTAGGTATATATTTACTCTAAACAGGGTCTGCTTCACTCCTTTCGTTTGAGGCGGTGTCTAAGCACCAGATGCCTCCTCAGGTTATCAGGTGCATGGGACGTGGGAGGTAGTCGTGTTCTCCAGATATGGTCCAAATCCTCCGATCCGTGCTTTCTGTTCACTTGCCCTGTCCGGTGCAATGAGTGTTTGATGGTATGGTTGGGTCTCCTTTTGGCCCCTTTTAGGCCTATCCTCGCTACGGGCTCCCGGCATTTCCCAGCCTGAGGTTAGCTCTAGTTCCTACGTCCAGGGGCCGTCGCCCTGACCACAAGTAGTTAAGGCTGCCGTGCAGCCTGTATTTGTGGGAGGGGCAGAGGCCACGCCCCTTGGCTATATTAACCCCCACGCAGGTCAGGGGACGGGACGTGCGGCCAGGTACCCCTCCCTCCCTTCCCTTTTCTTAGCTCTTCCTTAAGGATAGGCCCCCTTTTAGGCCTATCCTCGCTACGGGCTCCCGGCATTTCCCAGCCTGAGGTTAGCTCTAGTTCCTACGTCCAGGGGCCGTCGCCCTGACCACAAATATATATATATATATATATACACACACACACATATACACACACATCTCAAAATGGTTCCTAAAAATCCTTCAACTCATCCAGCAAAATAAAAAATTTAAAGGAAAAAGAAAAAAAAAGTAATGACCGCTGGGACACAAAGGGGGCACGTTAAAAACACAATTGTGTCCCCTTATTTATGCGCCAACAAGATTTTCTTCAGACACATTAAAAATCTACAATAAAAAGGGACATTTTTAGGAGGGTTTTTCCAATTTTAATGTGACTATAAGGAGTTTAATCAATTTTGCACGTTTCACTGACAGTCTTCAGTTTGAGACGGGTGCATCTTCCCCCATTTTACGGGTTTTGTTCCCACGGCGTTCCGTTTGCAGCAAAACTGACCCACACCCTTCATTCTCTGGGTCAGTGCAATGACAACAATACCACATAGGTATAGGTTTTTTATGTCTAAATAGCGTAAAAATACATTTAAACTTTTTTTTTTTTACATAACCATATTCTGACCCCCATAACTCTTTTATAGTTCTACTGAGCTGTGTGGGGGCTCATTTTGTGGGACAATCCTCAGGATAGGCCATCAATACCAGATCGGCAGGGGCCCTGACTCCTGGCACCACCACCAATCAGCAGTAATTACAACTAAGCCGTCCCATTCACTTCAATGGGATGGCTACTTCCTATTCACTTGACCAGGAAGGATGGCGGGGCTGTAATAACACCTGCGCACGTACCACTGCAGTTATGACGGCGAGCTGATCGGTAGAGATGCCGGGTGCCCGAATCCCACTGATCTGATATTGATTACCTATCCTGAGGACAGGCGATTGATATCTGTAGCCCGGAGAACCTTTAAAGGGATTTTTTCCCCTCAGAAAAGCTCTATAAACCTATGGGAATAGAGCACTTGCCCACTACTCCAGATAGGTAAATTGTGTTGTGTGAGGTGACAGACTTCCTCTAAAAGGAGGTTTTCCAGTATTTTTCTACTTCTTGTCTATCCTCAGGATAGGCCAATCACATCAGACCAATATCCCAGCCCCCCAGTAATCAGCTGTTTTAGGGGTAGGTACAGCACTGTATAGCACTGATCCCATAGCACTGATCCCACAGAAGTGAATAGGAGCAGTAATGACCAGCTCTGTCCACTAAACATGGATGGCGCTGTGTAGTTCCGGTGCCTCTCCCAAGCAGCGACTTTCACACTTCACGCGTGGTTAATTCCGGTATTGAGATCCGGCAGAGAATCTCAATACCGGAACTAAACGGATCAGTTTTGATTTCGCACATCAGGATGCGTTCGTTCTGTTAGGATGCGGTTGTGTGAAATCAAAACGGAACAAACCGGATCAGTCACTAAATACATTGAAAGGCAATGGCATTTGACTTTGCCATTTCCAGTACATGCCCCCGTCACATTTGGCATGCAGAGCCTGGCTTCAAGACGCACGCATGGCACAGCGAGACCGCTCGCCCACTAGCCCTCTCCCCTCCAACACCAGAGACCGGGCATGTGCCGGAAGTGGGGCGGTACGGTGCTTGTATTGAAAGGGTCGTCTGATCTCGCCATTACTAAGCAGGGATCTCAACTCTCCCGGAGGTTCAGGGAGTCTCCCGCTATTAGATAGCGGCTCCCTGACACGTGTGAGACAGTGTGAGACAATATATCCCGGAAAGGTTTATCTCAGTCAGATAGCAGAGCAGAGAGATAAGAGAAGTGACAGGACAGAGTTTAGATTACAGGTTGAATTAACCCTTTAGTGTCAAATTGGCTTCTCAAGGAGATATATATGTTAAAGGCATCCCTTCTTCTGTCTCATTCAGTAGCTATAGAACTATTGAGAGAGATGTATTTTTTTTAAATACATTTACACATTTAACCCTCCATTTTAATTATATTATTTACCCCAGTGTTAAATTCCCCCCCCCCCCCCCCGGATGCTTTAATCATATACATAAATATGATAATTTGGGGCAGGGTAATGAGCCCAGTCCTCCACACCATAGAGCAAAGTGTGCAGATACTGCATATGTTTGGAAAATGTAATAAAAAGTTCGTGAAAAAAAAAAAAAAGAAAACCTCCCTGAAATGAGTTTTTGCAGGTTGGGATGTCTGACTAAGGCGAGAGGAGATTTAAAGTCCCGACCAACAGGTAACCGGAAAACAGCGCAGCGGGCCGGTACACCATCGTTTCAGCAGCTCCCTTCAGAAAGAGCATATAACACAGTCAGCTATTCCAGGGGCTGGGATTGGGGCGGCCCCGCTGGATCCCCCAGATACCGCTGAGGTGTCACCGCGTGTTGCTGCTCTCCGGATGGGATGGTAAGGCGTGATGCACCCCAATGGGGAATAATTCCAGAGAGTCAGGGTCTGCAGTAAACCAGTGCGCTTCTTTACTAGAGGAATTCAGGTGCAAAACAATACAGGCGAGGCATTGGGCTGACTTCTCCAGTCTCCTCCCGGGCAGAAGAAGGGTTTGATGCTGAGGAAAGGCCTAAGACTACTTTCACACTTGCGCTTTCCCTTTCTGGGATGGGTCTCTATTGCGGGGGCATGATTCAGTTTTCTCCCCATTCATTGTCAATTGGGACAAAACTGAACGAAACGGAATGCACCAGAATGCAAGCAGCGGTTTTCTGTCCGCTATGTGATCTCTAATCACAACATACAAGTAAAATGCAGTAACAGTAATAAACAGTATAAGTTAACCCTTTCAAGAAAAATAAAGTAAGAAGTTTTAACTTTGCATAGGGGAAACCGGGGTAAATGTCCAGACTTCAGAGTACCCCTGCTCCAGGGCATTACACTATACTGTCACCGAGTTGGGAAACTGCTTAGCTTCACGTGCTACACGCATCGTAATAGGAGCACCAGCCAGCTGCACAGCTTCTCCGCCACCCAGTGGTCAGGACTTAGTCTCATCTCACCTTAGTAATAGCAAGATCAGACAACCCCTTTAATACAAGCTTTCTTGCAACAGCGAGATCAAACCCTTTAAAGAGGACCTCTCCCCGCTCCTGACATGTCTGTTTTAATAGCTTCATGCATTTCCCATGTAATAATTCTGGAACATCTATTCTTCTGTCTGTATGTTGCCCCATTCCTCTATTATTTCTACTAGAAGTATGAATAATTTCTAGCAGTCTGCAGTAAGGGTACAGAGGGGAGGTAACAAGCTGGGGGTGTGTCACTGCACAGACTCACTATCCAATCAGTGCTGCCATTTTCCAACTTCGGCACCCAACTGGTTACCTCCCTCTGTACCCTTACTGCAGGCTGCTAGTGATTCATTCATAACTTCTAGTAGCAATAACAGAGGAATGGGACACCATACAGACAGAAGAATAGATGCTCCAGAATTGTTATTACATGGGAAATGCATGTAGCTACTAAAACAGACATGTCAGGAGAGGGGACAGGTCTGCTTTAAGGTTGAGTTTTAGCAGATTTAACCCCTTAAGGACTCGGCCCTATTTCACCTTACGGACTTGGCCATTTTTTGCAAATCTGACCAGTGTCACTTTTAGGCCTCATGCAGACGACCGTTTTTCTTTTAAGGTCAGCAAAAACGGGGTCCGTAGGTCCGTGTCTGTTTTTTCTTCCGTTGGTCTTCCTTTATTTTTGGAGGATCCACGGACATGAAGAAAAAGTCGTTTTGGTGTCCGCCTGGCCATGCGGAGCCAAACGGATCCATCCTGACTTACAATGCAAGTCAATGGGGACGGATCCGTTTGACGTTGACACAATATGGTGCAACTGCAAACGGATCCGTCCCCCATTGACTTTCAATGTAAAGTCAGGAGTTAATATACCATAGGATCGGAGTTTTCTCCAATCCGATGGTATATTTTAACTTGAAGCGTCCCCATCACCATGGGAACGCCTCCATATTAGAATATACCATCGGATTTGAGTTCGATCGTCAAAACTCAGATCCGACAGTATATTCTAACACAGAGGCCTTCCCATAGTGATGGGGACGCTTCAAGTTAGAATATACTAAGAACTGTGTACATGACTGCCCCCTGCTGCCTGGCAGCACCCGATCTCTTACAGGGGGCTGTAATCAGCACAATTAACCCCTCAGGTGCCGCACCCCCCTCCCCTGTATTTAACTCATTGGTGGCCAGTGCGGCCCCCCCTCCCTCCCCTATATTATATTCATTGGCGGCCAGTGCGGCCTACCCTCTCCCCCCCCCCTAACCTAATTAAAATCACCTTCCCCCATCATTGGTGGCAGCGGAGAGTTCCGATCGGAGTCCCAGTTTAATCGCAGTGAAAGAGCCCTTAGAAGTTTAGAAGCAAATCTTGAAATGTTTCCGAAATTTTCAAAAACCCAATTTTTAGGGACCAGTTCAGGTCTGAAGTCACTTTGCGAGGCTTACATAATAGAAACCACCCAAAAATGACCCCATTCTATAAACTACACCGCTCAAGGTATTCAAAACTGATTTTCCAAACTTTGTTAACCCTTTAGGTGTTCCACAAGAATTAATGGAAAATAGATACAATTTCAAAATTACACTTTTTGGGCAGATTTTCCATTTTAATCATTTTTTTCCAGTTACAAAGCAAGAGTTAACAGCCAAACAAAACTCAATATTTATGGCCCTGATTCTGTAGTTTACAGAAAAACCCCATATGTGGTCGTAAACTACTGTACGGGCACACGGCAGGGCGCAGAAGGAAAGGAATGCCATACGGTTTTTGGAAGACAGATTTTGCTGGACTGTTTTTTTTTTGACACCATATCCCATTTGAAGCCCCCCTGATGCACCCCTAGAGTAGAAACTCCATAAAATGGCCCCATTTTACAAACTACGGGATAGGGTGGCAGTATTGTTGGTACTAGTTTAGGGTACATATGATTTTTGGTTGCTCTATATTACACTTTTTGTGAGGCAAGATAACAAGAAATAGCTGTTTTGGCAGTGTTTTTATTTTTTGTTATCTACAACATTCATCTGACAGGTTAGATCATGTGATATTTTTATAGAGCAGGTTGTCACGGATGCGGCGATACCCAATATGTATACTTTTTTTTTTATTTATGTAAGTTTTACACAATGATTTCTTTTTTGAAGAAAAAAAATAATCAGGTTTGTGTTTCCATAGTCTGAGAGCCATAATTTTTTTCAGTTTTTGGGCGATTACCTTGGGTAGGGTAGGATTTTTGCTGGATGAGATGACTTTTATTGGCACTATTTTGGGGTGCATATGACTTTTTGATCGCTTGCTATTACACTTTTTGTGATGTAAGGTGACGAAAAATGGTTTATTTAGCAAAGTTCTTATTCTACATTTTTTTACGGTGTTCATCTGAGGGGTTAGGTCATGTGATATTTTTATAGAGCCGGTCGATACAGACGCGGCGATACCCAATATGTATACTTTTTTTTTATTTATGCAAGTTTTACACAATAACAGCTTTTTTAAAACAAAAAAATATTATGTTTTAGTGTCTCCATATCCTGAGCCATAGTTTTTTTATTTTTTGGGCGATTGTCTCAGGAAGGGGCTCATTTTTTGCGGGATGAGGTGACGGTTAGATTGGTACTATTTTGGTGGGCAAACGCCTTTTTGATCGCTTGCTGTTGTACTTTTTGTGATGTAAGGTGACAAAAAAAAATTGTTTATTTAACAGTTTTTATTTAAAAAAATTTATGGTGCTCATCTGAGGGGTTAGGTCATGTGATATGTTTATAGAGCCGGTCGATACGGACGCGGCGATACCTAATATGTATACTTTTTTTTACTTTATTTGGGGAAAATGACTGTTTGTTTTTACTTGAAACTAAATTTTTTGGGGGGGAAAACTTTCTTTTTTCACTTAATTTTTTGTCCCACTTTGGGACTTGAACTTTTGGGGGTCTAATCCTTTACAATGCATTCCAATACTTCTGTATTGGAATACATTGGCTGTATGAGTAATACTGTGTGTATTACTCATACAGCTTCTGGCCTGTGAGATCCAGGGGGCTGGATCTCACAGGCTTGTCACCGGAAGGCATCGCACTGCCTTCCATGCCATCGGGTCCCCGCACAGCCCCATGGGGACCTGATGGCACCGCCGACTAGCGCCGCCCGCACAATAAAAAGCCGCAGGGGGACCCCCCCGCACATTTAGCCGTGGTGCCTGCTCAATGATTTGAGCAGGCACCGTGTTCCAATCACCGCCCGCGGCGATCGGAACTATAGATGACGTACCGGTACGTCATGGGTCCCTAAGGGGTTAAAGGGAAACTGTCACCGGGATTTTGTGTATAGAGCCGAGGACATGGGCTTCTAGATGGCCGCTAGCACATCCGCAATACACAGTCCCCATAGCTCTGTGTGCTTTTATTGTGGATAAAAAACTATTTGATACATATGCAAATTAACCTGAGGTGAGTCCTGTCCCTGACTCATCTCCCGTACAGGACGCATCTCAGGTAATTTGCATATGTATCAAATCGTTTTTTATACACAATAAAAGCACACAGAGCTGTGGGGACTGGGTATTGCGGATGTGCTCGCGGCCATCTAGAAGCCCATGTCCTCAGCTCTATACACAAAATCCTGATGACAGGTTCCCTTTAAGGTATGTTCACACAGCTGAAATCCACAGCAGTACAAGAAGCTGAAAAGACGTCGTTTTTGGTGGCAGATTTGTCATTTGGTGGTGGTTTTAGTGGAGCTTTAGGTTAATCTTTTCCTCCTTCCCCATTGACTTCTTTGAAATCTACAATCAAATTGCTTCAATTAAGGCTTCATTCACACGTCCGCGAAATGGGTCCGGCATCCTTTCCGCAATATCCGGAACGGGTGCGGGCCTATTCATTCTCAATGGGGCAGGAATGGATGCGGAGAGCCCACAGTGTGCTGTCCGCATCCGCATTTCCAGAGCGCAGGCCCGATCTTCCGGTCCGCAGCTCCGGAAAAAGAAAAAATAGAACATGTCCTATTCGGGTGCCAGCCGAGTGTATTGCGGATCTGTAATTTGCAGCTCCGCAATACACCACGGACGTGTGAATGGACCCTAAAGGGGCTGTGCACCAAGTAATATTAATGACTGTTCCTCAGGATAGGTCACTAAAGGGTTTCTGTAGCTGACTGATATTAGCGATGTGCTACTGTCCGCAGTACATAACAGTACGCTTTATAACTCCCTGCCTGCCGCTTTTGTAATATGCTAATGAGCCTCTAGGTGCTACTGGGGCGTTGCTGCAGCACCTAGAGGCTCCGTCTTCTCACCCTTTGGCACGCCCATGTACAGTTGTACTTGTAATTACACTGAACCACCGCTCAAGGGAGACGATGCGCAGTGTAATGAAGAGGACGCAACGCTCGCATGGAGCACCGCCTCCTCTTCAAACAGCGGATGGGCGGGGCTACCGGGTGTCGGACCCCCGACTATCTGATATTGATGAGCTATCCCGAAGGCTGTACAACCCCTTCAAAGTCCATGGGAAAACTGTTGATGTCACTGGATTTAGAAGTGGAAAATGCCCCCGGTTTCTGTCCTGCTGAATCCAGTAATATTTGGCAGGTTGCTGGATGCCATTATAGTAAATGGGGCCAATGGGAATTGCGGTAACATCGCAACCCCGATCCAGTAAGCTTCTGCAGGCTGTTCTCTGCCAGAGAGAAGCCTGACGGAATTCTACAGATCACGGCAGATGCGCGGAGAACAAGCCAGATGCTGCGGTTTTGTGGCTGGTCAATTCTCTACTTGTCTGCCGAGTAAATCGCGCTAGTGTGAAACGAACCATTGCCTTAGGCCTCTTTCACACAAACGTATTGGTTCCATTCCATGCATTGGGGACCGCTATTTCCGGTCCCCAATGCACGGGCAACGTCCGTGCGGTGGCCAGGATGGATCCAGACCCATTCAACTTGAATGGGTCCATGATCCATCCGTTCCGCAAAAAGATAGAACAAGTTCTATTTTTTTGCGGAACGGAAGCACGGATCAGAACCCCCACAGAAGCACTCCGTAGTGCTTCCATGGGGTTCCGTACCGCATCGTCGGATTTGCGGACCAATTCAAGTGAATGGGTCCGCATCTGTGATGCAAAAGGCCATGGGGGCACTACGGCCGTGTGAAAGAGGTCTTATGGTAGGTTCACCAAGAGAATTTTTGGAGGCGTTTTTGGAGGTAGATTTCCCAGCAGGTTTTTTTTTTGCCAAAGCCAGAAGTGGATTTGAAAGGAGTCCGAAAGGAAGGACTTCTACTTCTCCTTCCTGCTGAATCCACTTCCGGCTTTGGGGAAAATCTGCCTCAAAATCTCCTCCAGAAAAACTCTGCGAACCTACCCTTAGGCCTCATGCACACGAACGTTTTTTTTCACGGTCCGCAAAAACAGGGTCCGTAGGTCCGTGATCCGTGACCGTTTTTTCGTCCGTGGGTCTTCCTTGATTTTTGGCGGATCCACGGACATGAAAAAAAAGTCATTTTGGTGTCCGCCTGGCCGTGCGGAGCCAAACGGATCCGTCCTGAATTACAATGCAAGTCAATGGGGACGGATCCGTTTGACGTTGACACAATATGGTGCCATTTCAAACGGATCCGTCCACATTCACATTGACTTTCAATGTAAAGTCCGGAGTCCCTTTTATACCATCAGATCGGAGTTTTCTCCAATCCGATGGTATATTTTAACTTGAAGCGTCCCCATCACCATGGGAACGCCTCTATGTTAGAATATACTGTCGGATATGAGTTAGATCGTGAAACCTCATTTCCGACAGTATATTCTAACACAGAGGCGTTCCCATGGTGATGGGGACGCTTCTAGTTAGAATATACTACAAACTGTGTACATGACTGCCCCCTGCTGCCTAGCAGCATCCGATCTCTTACAGGGGGCCGTGATCAGCACAATTAACCCCTCAGGTGCCGCACCTGAAGGGGTTAATTGTACTATCATATCCCCCTGTAAGAGATCAGGGCTGCCAGTCAGCAGGGGGCAGACCCCCCCCCCCCCTCCCCAGTTTGAATATCATTGGTGGCCAGTGCGGCCCCCCCCCCTTCCTCCATTGTAATAAATCGTTGGTGGCACAGTGTGCGCCCCCCCCCCCCCCCCCTTCCTCCCTCTATTGTAATAATTCGTTGGTGGCACAGTGTGCCCCCCCCGCCCCCCCCTTCCTCCCTCTATTGTAATAATTCGTTGGTGGCACAGTGTGCCCCCACCCCCCCACCCCCTTCCTCCCTCTATTGTAATAAATCGTTGGTGGCAATCATTGGCCCCCCTCCCTCTATAGCATTAACAACATTGGTGGCCAGTGTGCGGCCTCCCATCTTGCGCCCTCTATTGTAATAATTCGTTGGTGGCACAGTGTGCCCCCCCCCCCTTCCTCCCTCTATTGTAATAATTCGTTGGTGGAACAGTGTGCGCCCCCCCCCCCCCCTTTCTCCCTCTATTGTAATAAATCGTTGGTGGCAATCATTGGCCCCCTCCCTCTATAGCATTTTCAACATTGGTGGCCAGTGTGCGGCCTCCCATCTTGCGCGCCCCCCCCCCCCCCCGATCATTGGTGGCAGCGGGTTACTAGCAATAGTACAAGATTCATACTAACCTGGGAGCTGTGATGTTCGTGTCCGGCCGGGAGCTCCTCCTACTGGTAAGTGACGGTTCATTTAGCAATGCGCCGCACAGACCTGTCACTGTCACTTACCAGTAGGTGGAGCTCCCGGCCGGACACGAACATCGCAGCAGCAGGTAAGTATTAATCTTCTACTATTGTACTATTGCTAAGTAACCATGGCAACGAGGACTGTAGTAGCGTCCTGGTTGCCATGGTTACCGATCGGAGCCCCAGCGATTAAACTGGGACTCCGATCGGAACTCCGCTGCCACCAATGATGATGGGGGGGAGGGGGGGGAGATGGGAGGCTGCACACTGGCCACCAACGTTGTTAATGCTATAGAGGGGGGGGGGGCAATGGGGGGCGTACACTGTGCCACCAACGATTTATTACAATAGAGGGAGGAAGGGGGCGCGCACACTGTGCCACCAACGAATTATTACAATAGAGGGAGGGAGGGGGGGGGCGCACACTGTGCCACCAACAAATTATTACAATAGAGGGAGGGAGGGGGGGCCGCACTGGCCACCAATGATATTCAAACTGGGGAGGGGGGGGGGGAGGGTCTGCCCCCTGCTGCCTGGCAGCCCTGATCTCTTACAGGGGGATATGATAGTACAATTAACCCTTTCAGGTGCCGCACCTGAAGGGGTTAATTGTGCTGATCACGGCCCCCTGTAAGAGATCGGGTGCTGCCAGGCAGCAGGGGGCAGTCTTGTACACAGTTTGTAGTGTATTCTAACTAGAAGCGTCCCCATCACCATGGGAACGCTTCTGTGTTAGAATATACTGTCGGTTCTGAGCCTTAGGGTCCATTTACACGTCCGTTTTTTCTTTCCTGATCTGTTCCGTTTTTTGCAGAACAGATCAGGACCAGATCTGGACCCATTCATTTTAAATGGGTCCTGGAAAAAAACGGACAGCACAATGTGTGCTGTCCGTTTCCGTTGTTCCGTTCCGCATGTCCGTTTAAATATAAAACATGTCCTATTCTTTTCCTGAAAAATCGGATCCTGGTACAATACAAAGTCAATGGATCCGCAAAAAACGGATGACATACGGATGTCATTCCGTATGTCATCCGTTTTATACGGAATCCGTTCCTGGAAATTACATTTTAATTTTTTTAAAGAAATCCAAACAACTTTATTTGCTTATTGAAATTTATGCATGTTTTGTTTCCGTTTTTTGCGGATCCGCAAAAAACGGATGACATACGGAAACATTTTCAGGAACAACGGATCCGCAAAAAACGGACCGAAAATCGGATTATAGAAAAATACTGACGTGTGAATGTAGCCTAAGACTGCTCGTGCGCACGCCGTCTCCCCGTGCAGCTAATCGGCAGGGAGTGCAGGGTGTCGGACCCCCGCTGATCTGATATTGATAACTAGTGTTGAACTTCTGTTTTCAAGTTCGGCGTACAAGGTTCGGGTTCTCTAACAATTCCATAAAGGATTCCGCTACCATGGACCATAAGGTTATGGTCCGTGGTAGCAAAATCCATAACGGAATTCTTAGAGAACCCAAACCTCATACGCCGAACTTGAAAACAGAAGTTCGCTCAACACGATTGATGACCTATCCTGAGGAAAGGTCAATATTAAAAAGCCAGAACCCCTTTAATAAATACCAGGGTGGATTTGATTTAAATCACTAGTCAGTAAGGCTTGATTTAAATCATAGTTTTCTACATAAAGACTAAGGCCTCTTTCACACTTGCGTTGTCCGGATCCGGCGTGTACTCCACTTGCCGGAATTACACTCCGGATCCGGAAAAACGCAAGTGTACTGAAAGCATTTGAAGACGGAACCGTCTTCCAAATGCGTTCAGTGTTACTATGGCACCCAGGACGCTATTAAAGTCCTGGTTGCCATAGTAGTAGTGGGGAGCGGTATACTTACAGTCCGTGCGGCTCCCCGGGCGCTCCAGAGTGATGTCAGAGCGCCCCATGCGCATGGATGACGTGTCCAATGCGATCACATGATCCATGCGCTTGGGGCGCCCTGACGTCACTCTGGAGCGCCCGGGGAGCCGCACGGACGGTAAGTACACTGCTCCCCCGCTCCCCGCTACACTTTACCATGGCTGTCAGGACTTTAGCGTCCCGGCAGCCATGGTAACCACTCTGAAAAAGCTAAATGTCGGCTCCGGCAATGCGCCGAAACAACGTTTAGCTTAAGGCCGGATCCGGATCAATGCCTTTCAATGGGCATTAATTCCGGATCCGGCCTTGCGGCAAGTGTTCCGGATTTTTGGCTGGAGCAAAAAGCGCAGCATGCTGCGGTATTTTCTCCGGCCAAAAAACGTTCCGTTCCGGAACTGAAGACATCCTGATGCATCCTGAACGGATTTCTCTCCATTCAGAATGCATTAGGATAAAACTGATCAGGATTCTTCCGGCATAGAGCCCCGACGACGGAACTCTATGCCGGAAGACAACAACGCAGGTGTGGAAGAGCCCTAATTCTTGCTGGTATAACTTATAATATGCAAGTAGATGAAGATTTTTAGAACAACTTTTTATATTAGTTTGATTAGGTTGATTCTGCATTCATAGGTTTGTAGAAGTTACGGATCCGTTCGCAATTTCACCATATTGTGTCAACGTCAAACGGATCCGTCCCCATTGACTTGCATTGTAAGTCTGGACGGATCCGTTTGGCTCCGCACGGCCAGGCGGACACCAAAACGCTGCAAGCTGCGTTCAGGTGTCCGCCTCCAGAGCGGAGCAGAGGACAAACAGTGCCAGACTGATGCATTCTGAACGGATCCTTATCCACTCAGAATGCATTGGGGATGAACGGATCCGTTCGGGGCCGCTTGTGAGAGCCTTCAAACGGATCTCACAAGCGGAACCCCAAACGCAAGTGTGAAAGTAGCCTTAGGATTAAGGTCTTTTTCTCAACTCTGTTCATGTTATGACATTTTTGCTGTGAAGAAGAGGCATGTGATCTCTGCTGAGTCAAATTTAGTTTTGAGAACTGCAAAAGTAAGGCTACTTTCAGACTGGCGTTTCTGGGTCCACTTGTGAGATCAGTTTCGGGGCTCTCACAAGCGGCCCAAAACGGATCAGTTTAGCCCTCAATGCATTCTGAATGGATAAGGATCCGCTCAGAATGCATCAGTTTGCCTCCGTTCCGTCTCCATTCCGCTCTGGAGGCGGACACCAAAACGCTGCTTGCAGCGTTTTGATGTCCGCCTGACGCTGCGGAGCCAAACGGATCCGTCCTGACTTACAATGTAAGTCAATGGGGACGGATCCGTTTTCACTGACATATGGTGCAATTGAAAACGGATCCGCCTCCTATTGACTTTCGGTGTAAGTCATAACGGATCCGTTTCCATTATGAACAAAAATAAATTATATATATATTTATTTTGTTCATGGTAATGCAAAAGGGATCAGTCCTGAACGGATACAAGCATTTGCATTATAGGTGCGGATCCGTCTGTGCAGATACCAGATGGATCCGCACCTAACGCAGGTGTGAAAGTAGCCTCAACCAAGCATCTGTGATAATATCTTGTAGGCAGAGAAACTGCCCAATAATCTTACAAAAACCTCTGGAAGAGCATGACATTGTGAATGGATTCATGGGATTTATTTACCAAAAAAATTAAAACATATACAGCCTTATTCTACATAATTAAAAAACTAATCTTTATTTCATGATGGAATAACCTTTGGATGGTAATATATTTTCCTCAAAAAGCATTTTATATTTTTAAAAAAATCTGATTTTTCTGTTTTTAAAAAAAATCATTGATTTTTATTCACCCTGATAAAAACTCAGCAAAAGAAAGGCAGCTGAATGAAATACACCTCATTTTAAGGCTTAAAAACAGGTGAACTTGATAAATGTGCCCCCACTGTGGGCAGTTTGCATTGCAAAAACAACCTATGGAGGCCACTACTCACCATTCAGTAGCTGGATGCAGCGATGGACTGGCCATCGGGAGTACCGGGAGAATCCCGGTGGGCCGATCGAATTATGGGCCGCCGGGCCGGCCATCAGGGGCAGGGGGGTAAAGCTCCAGTAACAGCAGGGTAGTGTGGGGGCGGCGGCGCGGCGCTCACTCACTGACGTCACACGCCTGCTCCTCCCACTAGGCGGCGCAGGCGCGTGACGTCAGTGAGTGAGCGCTGCCGCCTGCACTTGTTACTGGAGAGGCTCAGGCTGGAGGCGGGAGCTGAATGAATGTAAGCCTGTAAGGTACTGTCTGTAGTAAAGACTAAAGAGATGAGATGAGCGCTGCCTGTGTTAAAATTAAAGTTACTGTCTGCAGCCTGCACTGCAGCCGGATCGGATACCGATTTATTAATGTTATACTACTGTGATGTGAGTGGCGGGGAGGGGGATCTATGGATGACGGCACTGTTATAGGGAGGGGGATCCGTGGATGGCACTGTTATGGGGGGGGGGGTCTGTCATGTGGATGACACTTATGGGGGGGGGGGGGGGGGTCTGTGGATGACACTTATGGGGGGGATCTGTGGATGGCACTGTTATGGAGGGTATCTGACTGAATGGCACGGTTATGGAGGGGTATCTGTGGATGACACATAGCATAAGATGCTATATACGGTATGTGTCATCCACAGATCCCCCTCTATAACAGTGCCATCCACAGATCCCCCCATAACAGTGCCATCCACAGATCCCCTCCATAACAGTGCCATCCACAGATCCTCTCCATAACAGTGCTATCCACAGATCCCCTCCATAAAAGTGCCATTCACAGATCCCCTCCATAACAGTGCCATCCACAGATCCCCTCCATAACAGTGCCATCCACAGATCCCCCTCTCCATAACAGTGCCATCCACAGATCCCCTCCATAACAGTGCCATCCACAGATCCCCTCCATAACAGTGCCATCCACAGATCCCCTCCATAACAGTGCTATCCACAGATCCCCTCCATAAAAGTGCCATTCACAGATCCCCTCCATAACAGTGCCATTCACAGATCCCCTCCATAACAGTGCCATCCACAGATCCTCTCCATAACAGTGCCATCCACAGATCCTCTCCATAACAGTGCCATCCACAGATCCCCTCCATAACAGTGCCATCCACAGATCCCCTCCATAACAGTGCTATCCACAGATCCCCTCCATAAAAGTGCCATTCACAGATCCCCTCCATAACAGTGCCATTCACAGATCCCCTCCATAACAGCGCCATTCACATGTTTTTTTTTGAGTGTGTTTGGGAAAAATAAAGTGGGCCGGTCTGGCTGAAGTCCAGGGCCACTTTATTGTCCCAGTTCATCCCTGGCTGGATGCCAACCTGGGCCCCCTTCCCCCAACCTACAGTGCCCACCACTGCCACCTGCTCCAGTGACAGACCAGTCATAGATCCCTACTCCAGGGGCCGGAGCCTCCTGTGCTCCAGGGAACACCGCCACCTGGCGGCCAACTGAGTAACTGAAGGCTTTCTTGGAAACTATGTTGCTCTTTTCTGGAGTCGGGCGCCAGAGGCTGAGCCCCACCCTGTCTGCCTGTCTGTCCCCACCCTGTCTGTCCCTACAGACTGCCCCCACCCTGCCCTGTCTGTCTGTCCCTACAGACTGCCCCCACAGACTGACCCCACCCTGTGAGTATATAGCACACAAGCTGCAGGATATATATATATATACACTGTATACCCGGATAAAACACTTTCTATCCAAACATTGCGCCCCACACAGAAAAGCAGCAACTGCAACTTCTACCCCCAACCCGGGACCCCGGAGACCCCCCCCACAGCGGTCACTGAGGAAGCACTACAAGTAGCAGCAGAGCCGACACAGGTGAGCAGCGGGGCCGCCCTATTTACTCACTCCCTGCCATCCTCCTGTAGCCAAACTACGACTCCCAACATGCACGAGCTGACAGCACCGTAGAGAGTTGTAGTTCTATTCTACCACAGCCTGCAAACTACAGGCGACCTCATTGTAATTGCGTTACCTGAACGAGCAAAAAAATAAAGAAACTAAATAAAAGTCACTTTATGAACGAATTCCGTTGCCCCTCACCTCACAGGCGGCAGCCCCTGATCTCCGGTCCACGCCGCTGATCCTCTGCGCCATCTCTGCTCCTCCAGTCTCAATGAGCCGGGAGCTGCAGAGCCGGGGGCTTATATAGACTCCTGACCTTCTCCGACCAATCCGGAGGGGCCTAGGGTAATGCTCACTTCTCATTGGTTCTCCGCAGCCCTCTGCCCTCCCCCATGGAGAGGAGGATAGACCGTGTGATGGAGGGCCCCCCCTGCTGGAGACCTAGAGGAGGAGAATTTAAAGGGGTTGGCCATTTTTATATTATATAAATGACTTTTCTTCCTGATTCCTGTTTTGCTGCTCATATGAAATCTAGTGGATGGCTAGCTTCACCCACCCGTCCATTTGGCATCGTGAGCACCCATCCTTCATTTTACATTTTAGGCCTCACGCGTACGAACGTTGTTCGGGTTCCGCATTTTCTGCGGCTCGGCTGCGGAGCCATTCGATTCAATGGGGCCGCAAAAGATGCAGACAGCACTCCACATCCGTTGCTCTGCAAAAAAAATCTAAAATGTCCTATTCTTGTCCGTTTTGCGGAGAAGAATAGGCATTTCTATTCTAGGCGGCCTGTTCCGTTCCGCACACACAGGCGGCATCCGTATTCTGCGCGGTCGTGCGCATGTAGCCTTACTCTCTCTGGAAATGTCCTGCGCAGACTCAGTATAAGGCTACACGCACAAGGCCGTTCCGTGTTTTGCGTGCTGTCCGCATCTGTATGTCCGTTCCGCTGCCCCACAAAAAAATATAGAATAGGACAGTTCTGTAGAGGACAGGACGTTCTGTTCCACAAAAAAAAATAAACCGCACAGGGGCAGTATCCGCGTTTTGTGGCTGCGGCCGTCTGCATGAGCCCTAATCCAGCTCCGCTTTCTCCTGCGCGCGCCCACTCTACTTCTCCTCCGCTTCTTCATATGCTGTCTCTGGCCATATGTTTGACTGCGCAGACTCCTTACAAAGCAATCGGCGCCTGCGCAGGACAAGTGATGACGCAAGATGGGACAGGAGAAAGCAGGGCTGAAATAGTCTGCGCAGTAATATGAAGGACGGGAGCGCGCAACGCTGAATGGACGGGCGGGTGAAGCTGGCCACCCACTGTATGACGTCATCTACAGTGCAGCCGCTGTTTACAGCTGGGGATGCAACAAAGGAATCGGGAAGAAAGGTCATTTATGCAATGGAAACATCAAATAACGTACAGATTAGGCGACTTTCACACCGGCGTTCCCCATACGCCCAGGCCCCTCACAGAGGTTGTACTTACCTCGCTCCCTGGCACCCGCACAGGCACCGCTGCATCTCCCTATCGCATGGGTAAAAACATTGGGGGGGGGGGGGGGTAACAGCCAACAGCAGGCCGCGACAGGAACAGGCCTCCCTGGCATCGCGGGCGACACTACGGAGGCTCATTCCCGTTGTGACTTGCTATTGGGCCCCCCCCCCCCCCTAACAGGAGATGCAGCGGCGGGCGTCAGAAGCGACGCAGGTGCTGGGGAGCGAGGTAAGTACAACCTATGTGAGGGGCCCGGGCATTTTGTAATGGGGAGGCATTTTAAGGGTTGGGTAACCCCGTAGTGACCAGACTCGTTTTGCAATTTGTCGCCTTCCAAGAGCTATAACGTTATTATTTTTCAGTCAATGCAGCCGTATGAGGGCTTGTTTATTGGGGACAAGCTGTGGTTTTTAAATGGCACCATTTTGGGGTCCACATAACTTACTGGTTAACTTTTAATAACTTTTTCTGGGGGGACGGGAAAAACAGCAATTGTGCCAGTGAATTGTGTACGTTAAAAACATGAGACGTTTATTCTCCGGGTCAGTACGATTACAATGATACCAAATACGTACCGTTTGTTTGTTTTACTACTTTTGCACAATAAAAACCCATAAAAATAAAATAAAAGACCCATAACTTTTTTCCCCCCCGTTCTACAGAGCTGAGTGAGGGTTTGATTTTTGCGGGACGACTTGTAGTTTTTATTGTTACCATTTTAGGGGATTGATTGGTTTTTTCCATTTCTTTGTTGGTAAATATACAAAAAACAGCATTTCTAGCATTGTTTTGTTTGTTTTTGTTTTTTCCCCGCGCTCCCCATGCAGCTAAATGATGTGATAACCGTGTTGTGTGGGTTTCTAAGGGGATGTGGCGATGCAAGATATGCGGAAGGTTTTTTATTTTTGATTTTTTTTTTCCATTGAACTGCATTTTTTAGGCTACATGCACACGACCATATGTGTTTTGCGGACCGCAAAAAAAAAACGGAGGACGTCCGTATGGCATTTTTTTGTGTGGATCCATTGTAATAATGCCTATACTTGTCCGCAAAACTAGAAAAAAATAGGACATTCACAATTTTTTTGGCGGAGCTACGGAACGGACATACGGGTGCGGACAGCACACCGTGTGCTGTCCGCATTTTTTGCGGACCCATTGAAATGAATGGGTCTGCATCCTATCCGCAAAAAAAAAAAAAGGAACAGACACGGAAACAAACAACGTTCGTGTGCATGTGGCCTTACAATGGAATTTTTTAATTTTTTTATTTCATTTATTTACCTTTTATTTTTTACTATTTGTTAGTTCCACAAGGAGATCTTCTGATCGCTCATATAGTTCACTGTGCTGCTTATGTGGTACAGTGTACTATAATATTGACAGGCTCTATCAGGCAATCACTTCATTAGCCCCTCGGGTACCATAGTAGACATCGGCATCCCACATTCCGTCCCAGCTAGCCTCCTCAATCAATCACTTGCTGTGGTGATCACCACCTTCTGCTGAGGCAGTACCGGAATACCGTTATTCCTACTAAAAGTTATTGACGACTTGCCAGCAGGCTGCCGTAAATGTCCATTTGCATGTCAGGGTGTGTTCACATCTGCGGTCTGAATTCCGGTATGGCTTTCCGTTATAACATGGAATAACGGAATCCATAAAACGGAAGCCTTTAGAGGCATCCTGTTTCGATCCGCCATAATAGAAGTCTATGACAATCATAGCGGATCCGTCTGGTTCCCGTTATGCAAGACGGAAAACAAAGTCCCGTCGACAGGATTTTTTTTTTTTTGGTCCGCTCTGCATAACGGAAAGCAGACGGATCCGTTATGATTCCCATAGACTTCTATTATGACGGAAAGCAAAACGGAATGCCTTTTAAAGGAGTCTATGGGCAGAAAAACTGATCCGTCCTTCCGTCTTATGGATTCCGTTATTTTCCGTTATAACCATGTTATAACGGAAAGCCATAACGGAATCCAGAACGCAGATGCGAACCCACCCTTACCAGTTGTCGGTGTGTCCCTGCTTACACTATCCAATCAGTACTGCAAGAGTAAAATTGTACATGGACACATCCATCTGGACCTTAATTCAAACTCCTAATAATTCAGAATTTCCAGCAGGAATAATAAAGATATAGCACAACATAGAGTCATGAGAATAGATGCTCCAGAATTGTTATCATATGGGGGATGCAAGTAGTTAACAGACATGTCCCGTATGAGACTGGGGCGGTGGTGCGCGTGCATGACTAAAGGCCCCTTCCACACGGGCGAGTTTTCTGCGCGGGTGCGATGCGTGAGGTGAACACATTGCACCCGCACTGAATCCGGACCCATTCATTTCTACGGGGCTGTGCACACGAGCGGTGATTTTCACGCATCACTTGTTATAAGGGAAAATAATACAATCTACACAACACCTAACCTAAACCCGAACTTCTGTGAAGAAGTTCGGGTTTGGGTACCAAACATGCCGATTTTTCTCACGCGCGTGCAAAACGCTTTACAATGTTTTGCACTTGCGCACTTATCTGGGCCGAAAACATGACGCCCGTGGGAAAGAGGCCTTAAAGAGGACCTTTCACATGTAAAAACATTGTGAACTAACTATACAGACATGTAGAGCGGCGCCCGGGGATCTCACTGCACTTACTATTATCCCTGGGCGCCGCTCCGTTCTCCCGTTATCCCCTCCGGTATCTTCGCTCTGTAAGTTATAGTAGGCGGAGACTGCCCTTGTCCTGTGGGCGTCTCCTTCTCCTAGGCTGCAGCGCTGGCCAATCGCAGCGCACAGCTCACAGCCTGGGAGAAGGAGACGCCCACAGGACAAGGGAAGACCCGCCTACTATAACTTAAGGAGCAAAGGTACCGGAGCCTATAACGGGAGAACAGAGCGGCGCCCGGGGATAATAGTAAGTGCAGTGAGATCCCCGGGCGCCGCTCTATATGACAGCATACTCAGTTCACATAGTTTTTACATGTGAAAGGTCCTCTTTAAGGCTCCGTTCACATCTTTGTTATGGAGATCCAGCAGGCTGTTCCAGTATTGTTCTACTTCACTGGTGGTTAATGAGGTCCAGTGGTGATCCAGCCGCTTTCCAGCATAAGTGTCGGGTTTCGTATGGATAAAAACTGTTGCATTTTTTTTTTTGTCCAGCCAACAACCAGCATTTGCACCAGATCAGGTAGACGGATCTCCTTAATGGAGAAGGCCTAACTCTCCAGTCACTTCTATGGGATTCCAGCATTCTCATAGAGGTGAATGGAGGAACGGTCACACGCGCACCAAGGGACTCTAGGACCTCCTTTTTAATGAATGCTGGGGTTGCCAGTGGTTGAACCCCCGGTGATCATACACTTATCCCTTATCGTCCCCTAAGCCAGGATATATCAGGATAAGACATAAGTGTTGTTAGTGGGGAAAAAACTTTAAGTTACAACAGCTTGAACTTCTTGCAGGCTGTTGTAACTCGATCAAGGCAGCAGCTCTGTCAGGACTGGAAACTCTGCCATCAGTCAAGCAGACCAACGGGACGAAACAGGGTGGGGAAGGTGAAGCAATGTTATGAATCGGTGAGTGCGGACCCACAGTGCCAACCAACTGGTTTGGCTTTGGGGCTAAAGCCTTAAAGGAGTTGTATCATCTCAGACAATGGGAGCATAGCGTTAGGATGGTTGATGGCTGAGACCTGACCAGAACAGCAGATGTTGGCATCATAGAACTGGATACACTAGGAGAGCTTGTGGGCAGGGTAGTCATGGATGCAGAGAAAATACGGATGACGTCCGTGTGCATACCGTTTTTTTGCGGAATGGAACAGCTGGCCCCTGATAGAACAGTACTATCCTTGTCCGTTATGCGGACAATAATAGGACATGTTCTATCTTTGAACGGAACGTAAAAAACTGAAATACGGAAACGGAAGGCATACGGAGTACCTTCCTTTTTTTTGCGGATCCATTGAAATGAATGGTTCTGTATACGGTCCATGTATACGGAACGCAAAAAAAAACGGAATGGAAACGGAAAAAAAAATGTTCGTGTGCAAGAGGCCTTAGGGTTCATGCACACATGCATTTTGTGCGGGTCGAATACAGAAACATTCGCTTGAATGGGGCTGCAGAAGATGCGGACAGCACACCGTGTGCTGTCCGTGTTGGCATGTCCGTTCTGCGGCACCCGCACAAAAATAGAATATGTCCTATTCTTATCTGTTTTACGGACAAGGATAGGACTGTTCTAAAGATGGCAGGACATTCCGTTCCACAAAATGTATGCGAATCGCAAAAAAGGCTATGGCCGTGTGCATGAGCCCTTATTGTTTTCATACAGCTAGCCAACACCCGGTTACCGGAAATTGGACATATATCAAAATTGAACCCCTTCCCACCACAGCCATAATTTTTTTATTTATTATTTTTTTTTTAATCTTATGTGGGGCTTGTTTTAGTTTTTAGTTGTTTTTTTTTTTTGGGGGGGGACAAGAATTTGATCCGCTGCATGGAACCACCTCCAGTTATTGAAAACATCGGGAGGACGACACCAGGCAAACCCCCCCCCCACCCACCCCCAGCGGCTTTTTGGTACAGAATCTGGGCCAAATTCTACCTGCAAAAGATGTCACGCTAACAGCCCGCAATGCTAGGTTTCCATCTACAGTTTTCTGGAGATAAAACCAGGCATGGATTCAAAAAAAGAGGTGCGGTGTCTGTCCTTCCTGTTGTATCATATAGCAGCACTCTATAAACGTAAAGGATAGTATCTGTCCTTTATACTGAGGGTGCTGCCACACATCGCAGCGGTACTGCGCTTTGAGTGCGCCACAAAACTGCTGTGATGCCCTGGAGTGAGGGTACTTTGGAGTCTGGGCATTTGCCCCTATTGCTGCTATGCAAAGCCATCAACTCCACACTTTGTTGCAGTTTGAAGGGTTAACTTGCACTGTGATTTCTGCCATTGTTTGCACTCATAGGGGGTCATTTCCTCACAGCGACAGCAGATTTTGGCGTACAGAAAGCCGCAAGACCTTATTTTGGGACTTTGCGAAAGTATGCTGCACAGGCATTTTATACACCATCCTTCCCACTGAGGAGCGGCCGGGGCCGGAATGGGTCCCGGCCAATCAGCCCAGCGCGTTGCACTCCGGGTTTTTCCTGGAAGGTAGGTCTGGAGTTGACCATTGTTCTGTGTAGAACACTGCAGACACCATATTATCACATTAGGCCAATAAAGCCTGTATTACACCGCCCCCAATCTTTCGGCAGATAAACACTAACGGGCGTTCGCATGAGCACTCGTTAGCGATCATCTTGCAAGGTAATACTTTTACTTTATTTTACTTTATTATTTATTATCATTTGCAGGCGGCAGATGGTGGTGTCTAATAACGATCTGCCGCCGGCAAACCACTAGACAGCGTGCGGACGAGCGATGGCGTAGTGATCGCTCCTCCCCATGCTGCGTAGGATATTGCTGCATGGAATAGCAGCCAGACATCCCAACCTGCAAAAACTCATTTCAGGGAGGTGCACTTCTCATTTCAGGGAGGTTTTCTTTTTTTTTCTTTCACAAACTTTTTATTACATTTTCCAGACATATGCAGTATCTGCACACTTTGCTCTATGGTGTGGAGGACTGGGCTCATTACCCTGCCCCAAATTATCATATTTATGTATATGATTAAAGGGGTTCTGTCCCCAGCTATAAGTCGTGTGAGCTAAACATCTGCTCATGTCCAGGGTAGCATTCTGATTTCTAAGGTGGCCTTATAAAAGCTATTTGTGGCTTTATTCTGCGGAAAAACAGGTTTTACTAACCTGTCAATCACTGAATTAAGGTGCCCAAGCAGGGGAGGTCTGTGGATGCATGGTGCCCAGCCGCACGCATCGCCGTTCGTGCCCAGCGCCGCCTTCTACTCCTCAGTGCCACCTCTCCCCCTCCCTCCCTCCCTCCCCCTCCTCCCGCTTTGAGATCCCGCGCGTGCGCACAGGCTCAGCCTGATGCGCCGTTGCAGACTGCTTGCATCGACTTCTTCTTGCACTGTGCGCACGCGCCGAGAAGGGGACACTGCTACAGGTTGTCGGAAAGGTTTACTGCGAGTAAACTAGAGATGGGAAGTTCGGATCTTTCACATGAATCGGTTCATTCGCTGAGCTGACAAGAAGCAAGTGAACCGAAGCTTAGGTTGCGCATGCGCAGATGCTGACTCGCTGAGTCGGCTCTTGGTCTGAGTCAGGAAGTTTTTTCTTTAAAAACCTCGTGTGTAATTATCTACCCCACTGTAGGAAAAAAACAAGCATCCAGGGGGTGTGAATTTAACACTGGGGTAAATAATATAATTAAAATGGAGGGTTAAATGTGTAAATGTATTTAAAAAAAAATACATCTCTCTCAATAGTTCTATAGCTACTGAATGAGAAGCCAATTCTTGAGAAGCCAATTTGACCCTAAAGGGTTAATTCAACCTGTAATCTAAACTCTGTGTCCTGTCACTTCTCTTATCTCTCTGCTCTGCTATCAGTAAACCTTTCCGGGATATATTGTCTCACATGCGGGTGTCAGGGAGCCGCTATCTAATAGCGGAAGACTCCCTGAACCTCCGGGAGACTTGAGATCCCTGAGCAGCGGTCTCATCCGCTAGCGAGCAGGCGACTGCCGGGAGGGAACACTTCCCTCCCAACAATCGTCTTCCACATCGGGCTGTGTAATACAGCCTAGCGGGTGACACTAGGGAGGCTCGTCCTCATCACCGCCTGCCATTGGCTGACCCCCCGTCCCCCCTGACACCTGAGAAGCAGCAGTGGCGGTGCGGCGACCAGGAGCGGCGCAGGGAGCCAGGTAAGTAGAATCAGTGTGAGGGGCCCGGTATATGGGGGAGCATTTGTTAGTGTCTGTAGAACCGGCCCCAGAGGAGTTGGGAGGTTTTGATATTCGATACCTCATGATGACTGGTGCGCAGGTGATATCTGTAGTGTACGGGGACTGTAATTCCCGTCACTACAAAAGTGTCACTTGGTGTGCTGTCGTCCCTCCTTAATTATGGGAAGTTGGTATATGTCAGTTTTATAAAATGTCATGTAATGCAATGCTATGTGTTTCCCTGTTACTATGACACTTGCATGTACAGGCCTGCTAGGGGTGTCATTCCAGCTTCTAGTCACTAGAGGGAGCTAGGGAGCCCTAGTTTATATAAGGCCCAGTCAGGGAAGTGAAAGGGAGACGGAGTCTAGTGTCTGTAATCTACAGTTGGAGATTAGACAATGTCAGAAACCAGTCCAGGCCTGAAGCCTGCCATCAGGAGAAGGTTCCCCTCCTGAATTCCCTTATGCAGAAACAGGAATATTTAAGCTGAAGAGCCTGAGAAAGCAAAGAAAGAGACAGAGGCAAAGATCAAAGGAAGCAAGAGGTACTCAAGAGAACAGAGGAGGTACTCTATAAAGCTAAAACCAAGGATATAAAGCCAGAGCTAGGTTATTGGGCCTTGGAGAAGATTTGCTATATTCCAGGATCAGTCAGAGATAGAGTGCAAGCTCCTGTACTGCAAGTCCTGTGTTTAAACACTCTGTAATCACCTTGCTCAATCTGTATTGCCTGCATCAACCGTATTGCAAAATCGACTGTATGCCAAGGAACTGCGATTCCATTATTGTCTCTATGAAACCTACTAAAGTTGGAGTTCTGCTTTAACCTCACGGTGTTCCTCATTTATTCCTGCTATCCGCAAACGGCGTGCCACCGTTTAATTGGCACTGGCGTCACGAACAATTTCTACCATCACCTGCCTATGCAGAGAGTCAGCCGTCTCAGGTTAGTGTTTATTGCACTACTACATCCAGGAACATTATTACACACAACTTGAGTACGCTGCACCTCTCTTTTGGCGTCACGAACAGGATACGCACGCTTTCTAGTGCAAGAAGCGTGAACTTTGTGCCTTATACAGTTGCCCTGTGACCAAAGTGACAAATTGCCTGTTTATTTAAAGTGGACTTTGTGAACTGAAAATCATACTAAAAGTGTTCCTAAAACCTCTAAAAAGCGCTGTGCAGTGTTGCGCTACCAAGAGGAAGAAAATCGCCACATTGGAGTGTGGTTTTGTGGACTTTTTACAATCCTGCTTGCTGTCAGTGAATGGACAGCGTTTATACCTAAAGATGGCCGCTGAGCCTGCTGAATTTACTGCTGCGTCACCTTCATCCCGAAAAGGCGGGAAAAATTGGCGCCTTTCTGAGGAAATAGCGGGAAGGAGTTCAAGGTCAGGCGCCACTGCTTATCTGGACATTTGCATGTCTGCCAGCATGGACACCGCCTTCCATATACTGGAATACCTGGGGGGCGGCCTCCCAGTGCAAGGGGAGGAGCTGGCTGATTTAATTGACGCGACCCTATCGCTCTCCAGAGAAGGATCGAGCATGTTGGAAAGTGAGCAGAGCGTTGCTGCAGCGTCCGCACCTGAGATTGCCAAAATGACTGACATCGGTGTAGAGCCAGAGGAGGCTCCACCGGCCTACTCTCCGGGACCGGAGCAACCCGCCTGCCGCCCAAGGGAGAAAGAACCAGAGCCCTGCTATGGCTCGTGGAGAGACTTTTTTCAGCCCTCTTTCAAATGGTCCTCACTAATGGCGGAGATCCGGGAGGCCGCTATAAAGCGGAATACCAAGACCAAAATCGTTTATGAAGAATTGACTAAAACAATCCATGAAAAGCACACTAACACCCAACCCCGCCTGGAAAGGAGAAAGGGAGTGGTGGTGTCCTTCGACAAAATCCGTGGCTACGGGTTCATCCAAGACTATCTGACTGGCAGAGACCTATATGTGAATAGAAGGTCTGTCAAAAGAGACTACCTCCCTTCTTATCAGCACAGCCTCCGTGAGGGAGAGGAAGTGGAGTACACCCCTGCCGAGAGCCTGCGAGGCCCTTATGCGACTGCTGTGACCCGTCCCAAGCGAGAACCTGAGGACTGGGAGGCAGAAGAAGGAGAAGACTACTCTGGCTGCGAGCGGGAACCTGAACGCTCTCCAGAGCCGGCCCATCACGCCTTTCAGGAGCGGAGCTCCTTCATTGGGCCTAACGTCTTCTGGCAGCCAACCGTGTTGGAAAAATGGGTGAGCCCTTACCCTTCCCCCGAGCTGCCTCGTCGGGAGAAGACCATGCAAGAGATGGAGAATTTAAAAGGACTTCAAAATACCTTTAAGAACATCCGGAGGGGTCGGAGACCAGACGCATCGCCAGAACCTGCAGCGGCCGAGTCCGCACCATCGGTGACTGTACCTGCGCCGGCGGCGCCAGCAGATGACAGCGACTCCGACACAGAGAGCATCGGTGAGCAGATTGTCCGGCTGGAGGAGAAGTTGCGGGAGCTGCGCAAGATCGCGACCGCCAGGATCCAGACGCCGCCAAAGAAGGACGAGGTAAGGGTGCCTGTCACCACCCGTAGACCACCTTCTGCTGCCACCGCTCCGCCAGTGTCCCAAAGAAGGCCTCCTGTTGCTATGAATAGCTGCGCAGAGCCCACCGGACCGCTTGAGGCGGCGGTAACCACACCATTCCACCCCACAATCATTATGCCGGGACCGGTACGGTCCACCCAAGGGTTTACCCCTAGGCCCATGGGGCCAATACCTATTAGGGGCCCCTTCACCTTGCAGCTGCCCCCTAATACAGTTATGTGGGCCCATCCTCCTGTAGAGGACTACTACAGGCCGTACTTGCCAGCAGAGCCAAGTGGTTACGATATGCCACTGTGAATCAGCCTGCTAGGCCTTTGATTTATTTCACCGCAGAAATATGGTGTTAACCCTTCCAGGACAGGGGTCCTACGTTTCCTGGTCCTTTGTTGCGGCTGCCAGTTCATCCACGGCTCAGTGGTAGGTGTTGACCACTGAAGTAATAAAGCTAACAAGGCCAAGTTTGTTTCCAGGACCTCCTGCCTGCTTTTGCTACCCCACGCCAAGTTGTGCCTGTTCCTTAGTTGCACCTTTTACCCTTCACCCCCTTTTCAGGTTGATCAGGGGTATTACAGCACTTGTCTTTGCTGTCCTTTTATTGTGCAACTTGATACTAAGGAACCGTGCCCGGAGACAGACTCAAAAGAACCTGAGCCTCTGAGATTTTTGCTCTTTTAAAGGAAATGTGCCCAGAGATGGACTCCACCGCATGAGAGCCTCTGTGATTTAATAGGAAAATAACCTGGGTACGGACTCATGTTTGTTCTTTGAGCCTCCAAGAACTTTTATACTGTTTTATCCATTTTGCTGTTCTGTTATGGACTTATTCATTGTCATGGACTATCCTGGTTATAATGTTACGCTGTGCCAGGTCAGCGCCCCAGTTCCATTCACTATCCTGAGAGAAGAGAACGACGCCCCTTGTCACTACCCTTCACTTTTGCCAATTGGACCTGATATAAATGTAAATGCAGATGAATTACATGTATGGATGCCTGCATGTTTCTTTTTCTATTTCAGGTAGAGATTCCAGTTGGGCGAGCCCTGATGGAGTACGAGGTCGTACTCAGCTTAAAGCAGTGGGGTATGTAGTGTACGGGAACTGTAATGCCCGTCACTACAAAAGTGTCACTTGGTGTGCTGTCGTCCCTCCTTAATTATGGGAAGTTGGTATATGTCAGTTTTATAAAATGTCATGTAATGCAATGCTATGTGTTTCCCTGTTACTATGACACTTGCATGTACAGGCCTGCTAGGGGTGTCATTCCAGCTTCTAGTCACTAGAGGGAGCTAGGGAGCCCTAGTTTATATAAGGCCCAGTCAGGGAAGTGAAAGGGAGACGGAGTCTAGTGTCTGTAGTCTACAGTTGGAGATTAGACAATGTCAGAAACCAGTCCAGGCCTGAAGCCTGCCATCAGGAGAAGGTTCCCCTCCTGAATTCCCTTATGCAGAAACAGGAATACTTAAGTTAAAGAGCCGGAGGAAGCTGAGAGAGAGACAGAGGCAAAGATCAAAGGAAGCAAGAGGTATTCAAGATAACAGAGGAGGTACTCTATAAAGCTAAAACCAAGGATATAAAGCCAGAGCTAGGTTATTGGGCCTTGGAGAAGATTTGCTATATTCCAGGATCAGTCAGAGATAGAGTGCAAGCTCCTGTACTGCAAGTCCTGTGTTTAACACTCTGTAATCACCTTGCTCAATCTGTATTGCCTGCATCAACCGTATTGCAAAATCGACTGTATGCAAAGGAACTGCGATTCTATTATTGTCTCTATGAAACCTACTAAAGTTGGAGTTCTGCTTTAACCTCGCGGTGTTCCTCATTTATTCCTGCTATCCGCAAACGGCGTGCCACCGTTTAATTGGCACTGGCGTCACGAACATCACCTGCCTATGCAGAGAGTCAGCCGTCTCAGGTTAGTGTTTATTGCACTACTACATCCAGGAACATTATTACACACAACTTGAGTACGCTGCATATCCTTATACCCTTTTTGATCTTGGTCCACCCTTTCCGGCGAGGTAGTATTAGAGCACCTTCTCCCCTGTCCCTTTATTGTAGGTTAGGGTCATCCACGATGACATTTGAAGATGGTGGCATCGCTCTTATCAGGGTGGCTCCTCCGCCTTAGGTCAGGTGAGCCTAGGGAAAGCCCACACTGATATACTACCAAATGCCAAGGATCCAGAGACCTTGGATCAGGGTGTATTGTTTTTCACATGCAGCGTGGTTTTTAAGGACTTTTTTGGGTTGTCATTTATAAATGTTATGTTTTTGGGAGGGTTTTTCTTGTTCTCTATTTTTTTTTCAGATTGACCCCCCCAGCGTATATATTGCCTACTGACCAGCTCTGTGATAATACTTGGCCAGGGAGGAAACTGGAGCGCCAGCTCGATGCCTCGCCTGTACTGTTTTGCACTTAAAGGGGTATTCCGGTTATATCTCCCTGTACCTGTGCCTAACCCAATTCCGGGCACGATCGATTGTGTCGTGTTTGGCGAATATAGCTGATTCTGATAAGGTTATAACAACTTATCCCCTATCCATCGACCTGATAACTGTCACGGTGGTGGGGGACCTAACGCTGGGACCTCCACCTGTCACCCTGTGGAGCCTCCTGAAATGGACACAGCGGCTGGTCGGAAGTGCGCGCCGCCACTTCATTCATTTCTGTGCGGGTGCGGAGATAGCCGAGCATTGTACTTGGTTATCACCAGAGCTCCCATAGAAATGAATGGAGCAATGCGCACTTCTAACTAAGCCGCTGTGTCAATTTCAGGGGGTTCCACAGGCTACGGGGCCCCCGTTCTCATGATCGTGGGGGTCCCAGCATTAGGGCCCCCCACCAACCTGATAGTTATCCCCTATTCGCAGGTCGATGGATAGGGGATAAGTTGTTATAATCTTATAACCGGAATACCCCTTTAAGTGCAAAACAGCAGTACAGGCAAGGCATCGAGCTGGCGCTCCAGTTCCTCCCTGGCAGAATATTATCACAGAGCTGGTCAGTTTGCCACCAGTAGGCAATAGATACGCTGAGGGGGTCAATCTGAAAAAAACATCATAGAGAATAACAAAAACCCTCCCTGAATTATAACATTTATAAATGACAACCCAAAAAAGTCCTTAAAAACCACGCTAGATGTGAAAAACAATACACTCCTAATACATTGTTATAACTGGAATACCCCTTTAAGTTACTCTAAAGAAGCGCACCGATTTACTGCAGACCCGGACTCTCTGGATTTATTCTCCATTGGGGTGCACCACACTTTACCATCCCTTCTGGAGAGCAGCAACACATGGTGACACCTCAAGCGGGGACCCAGCATAGAGTTTGTTGGCACCTCATTGCCACAACTTACCCGCAGACTGACATTTCACTGATGTCACACTACTTTGTAATGAATGTAATTCACGTCTGCTGCGTGTCATTTGCTTTTTTCCCTTTGCTGGAAGAAAACCCAGCGTAGGGCGCTGGCACACAGAGCACTGTTGAAAACCGGGTGCAGTTACTGCGTCAAGAAACGTGCATTCACACCGCAGTTCGGGCTCACGCACGAGAACGTATTTTTGGCGGACCCATTTACTTCAATAGGGCAGCAAAAAATGCCGACAGCGCACCATATGTCCGTTCCATTGCACCCGAACAAAAAATAGAACTTGTGTTGATGTGTCACAGCTGCATCCTAACTTAATGCAGATACGTTGTTGCAAAAACTGCACATGGTTTTTTGATGCTTGATGTGTGAACCGAGCCTTAGGGTCCATTCACACGTCCGTAGTGTATTGCGGATCCGCAATACACCCGGCCGGCACCCCCATAGAAGTGCCTATTCTTATACGCAATTGCGGACAAGAATAGGACATGTTCTATTTTTTTTACGGAGCCACGGACCGGAAGATCGGGGGCGCGCTCCAGAAATGCGGACAGCGCACTGTGTACTGTCCGCATCCATTCCTGCCCCATAGAGAATGAATGGGTCCGCACCCGTTCCGCAGAATTGCACATGCTGGGAGGAAAATACCTATTTTCCCAGACCAAACCTCTCACTGTGTCACATCCCCCCCCGCCTCCCCATTTGTTCAACCCTGAGGGGGTGAACACACGCCAGTGTACCCGGGACAGGGCATCCGTGTTTCCCTGTAACCAGCCTGCCCTGTGTTCCACCGAAAACGTAAAATTTTGTAGGGAGAGAAACCATCGGGTGACCCAGGCATTTCTCTCTTTGGCCTGGCTCATCCACTTGGGGAGTGGTCAGTCACCAGGCAGAATTTTCTCCCCAATAAATAATAGAGAGATTCCACATGATAGCCAGGCACTCTCTCTCCACTATACTATACCGGGTCTCGGCTGGGGTAAGCTTACGGCTGAGGAAGACAACGGGATGCTCCTCCCCGTTGACTTCCTGAGACAGTACAGCACCGAGGCCTACTTCGGAGGCATCGGTCTGTACTATAAACTCCCTTTTGAAGTCGGGAGTCATCAAAACCGGGGACCCGCACATGGCCGACTTCAAAGTGGAGAAAGCCTCTTCCGCCCAATCATCCCAGCGAACTATCATTGACTTGTGTCCCTTCAAGAGTCCTGTCAGGGGTGCTGCTACAGTAGCAAAGTGGGGAACAAACCTCATGTAATAGCCCACCATTCCCATTTATTTACCATTTATTTACCTAGTGGTGACAGGTCAGGACCAATTTGGTATCGCCTCTATTTTGTTCACTTGGGGTTTGATGACATACCCCAGGTACTTAGTCTCTTCTAACCCTATCGCACATGTTTTTGGGTTAGCGGTTAGGCCAGCTTTCCAAAGGAAGTCCACTACAGCCTGCACTTTGGGTGGTGACTTTCCCAGTCGGTACTGTGGATGACAATATCGTCCAGGTAAGGCGAAGCGTACCAACGATGTGGACGAAGCACAATGTCCATTAGTCGCTGAAAAGCGGAGGGGGCGCTATGCAGACCGAAGGGTAAGACCTTATATTGATACAGCCCCTCAGGCATGATGAAGGCAGTTTTCTCTTTGACAGCCTCCATTAAGGGCACCTGCCAGTACCCTTTTGTGAGGTCCAAAACAGAAAAATACCGGGTTTGTCCTAACCTCTCGACGAGCTCATCCACCCGGGGCATGGGATACGCATCGAATTTGGAAACCTCGTTAAGTTTTCAAAAGTCGTTGCAAAACCACAACGTCCCGTCCGGCTTGGGTATCAATACTATAGGACTGGCTGACTCACTTTTTGACTCCTCAATGACGTCTAGCTGCAACATTAGCTGCACCTCCTTCGATATGGCTTGTCGCCGAGCCTCGGGCACCCAGTATGGTTTTAATCAGACTTTTGCCTGAGGCTCAGTGACAATGTCATGCTGGATTATGGAAGTGCGTCCGTGTTCCGACTAATGAACTCCCTGGCCTCCTGAGTCTGTTTAGAGGAGAGGCTGTCAGCAATTTTTACTGTGGCAACCGCTTCCCTTGCATCAGACAGAGGGGCCGGTACCTCTTAGAAAACCCAGCCGCGGGCTGTCTTCTGTACTGGTTTCCCTATCTTTCCATGATCTGAGTAAATTCACATGGTAAACCTGCTCTGGCTTTCGCCGCCCTGGCTGGTGTACCTTGTAGTGTACATCTCCAATTTTCTTGAGTACCTCGTAGGGCCCCTGCCACCTAGCCAGGAACTTACTGTCCACGGTCGGCACCAGAACCAAAACCCAATCACCCGGGTTAAAGATCCAGATCCGAGCATGCCGATTATAGACCCGACTCTGAGCTCGCTGAGCTGTCTCCGTATGCTCCCTAACAAGAGGCAACACTGTCTCTATTCGATCTTGCATCTGGGTAACGTACTCAATGACACTTTTATGTGGAGTGGGTTGTTGTTCCCAAGCCTTTTTGGTCACCCCTACTGCTGGCCTTTCGGTCTCAGGTTCCCAGGGTTCTGGTCTCCCCCCTGAGCCGGGCCACTCTGCTAGGGTTACCCCTGTCTCATGGGTATCAGTCACTCTCATAGCAGGCCACAGTGCCGGGAAACCCGGGAAGTCTTTCCCTATTATGAGTTCATGTAGATTTGTGGCGACTGCCACCTCATGGGTCCATCTACCGGCCACCGTGATTAGAGACACCAGCAGTAGTCTTTTAAGTCTCAGTAGATACATATCATACCGACTTTCCGGCCAGTATACTCAGTGGACCGCACCAGGGTAGCCCTTACTAGGGTCACCAGACTCCCTGAGTCCAGCAGAGCCTCCGCCGGAGTGTCTCCCACTTCCACCTGGCACAAGTGATCTAGAGACTCTGGGGTACCTGTTGCACACAGCCTCCTGGCATATAGTGACTGACGATAGCCATAGTGATAGTCCATGGGCTCAACCCGATGGGGACAGTCAGCCCTTACATGGCCAGGCTCCTGACACCGCCAGCAGAGTATCCCGAGCTGGTTTTATCGGCTCAAATCTCCGGGCCTGGGGTGGACATTTCCGGGGTTTGCCAATCACCCTCCCGCTGAACCCTCCTTTAGATTCCTGGTAGCTTCATAGCGTTCCACCAGGTCCACCATCTCAAGGGCATTGCCAGGAGACACCTGACCGATCCAGTGCTGGAGAGGGTATGGAAAAGCCCTCCAGAACATATCGGCTAATAGTCTATCCAGCATAGTAGTGGGACTCAGCACATCAGGCTGTAGCCATTTTTGGCAGGAGGTGGAGTAAGTCATAATACTGGGTCCTCGCAGGCTCAGTCGGCTTAAAACCCCACTGATGTACCCGCTGGGCCCGGACCAACACATTCACCCCAGTCTTGCCAAAATCTCACCCTTTACTTATTTGTAGTCGGCCGCTTGATCGTCCTGCAAGTTGAAATACACCCGGTGGGAATCTGATGCCAGAAATGGAGCGACGACCTCAGCCCACTGGTTTTGGGGTAGCTTATCCCTGATGGCCACTGCATCATTGCGCAATCCAAATCTTTTGACATGTTAAGAAATTATCATTTGCAGGCAGCAGATCGTGCTGTCTAATCACAATCTGCTGCCGGTAAACCACTAGACATCATGTGGACGAGCGATGGCATAGTGATCACTCCTCCCCATACTGCGGAAGAGATCATTGCATGTAACAGCTGTGGTCTCCTCTGCCAGCGAGCAGGCGATTGCCGGGAGGGAACGCTTCCCTCCCGGCAATCGTCTGCCACATTGGTCTGTGTAACACAACGGGTCTGCAATATACGGGCACCAATCCACAATCCGGAAGATAGGGTGCGGAGGCATGGAGCGGAAGGCCACAGAGGCACTATGGAGCGCTTCCATGGCATTTCAGTCCATGACTGACACAGCGATAAAATAGCACATGCTCTATTTTTTTGCGGGGCGGATTGAATGGGTCTGCATCCGTCAGCGCCAGCCACAGGGACGGTCCACGTGCATTGGGGACTGCGATCTGCAGGTCCAGTGCCCTGTGTTAAAGGGGTTGTCTCACTTCAGTAAGTGGCATTTATCATGTAGATAAAGTTAATACAAGGCATTACTAATGTATTGTGATTGTCCATATTGCTTCCTTTGCTGGATGGATTCATTTTTCCATCACATTATACACTGCTCGTTTCCATGGTTACAGACCACCCTGCAATCCATCAGTGGTGGTCGTGCTTGCACACTATGGGAAAAAGCACCAGCCTATGTGCTCTCCCATTGGTCCCGGCCACCAGAGAGGATGATGCTTTTTCCTATAATGTGCAAGCACGACCACCACCGATGGATTGCAGGGTGGTCGTAACCATGGAAACAAGCAGTATATGATGTGAATGGAAAAATGAATCCAGCCAGCAAAGGAGGCAATATGGATTATAATAATACATTAGTAAGTGTCTTGTATTAACTTTCTCTACATGATAAATACCACTTACTGAAGAGAGACAACCCCTTTAAGGCTCCATTCACACGTCCGCAAAATGGGTCCGCATCCGTTCCGCAATTTTGCGCAACGGGTGCGGACCCATTCATTTTCTATGGGGACGGAATGGATGCGGACAGCACACAGTGTGCTGTCAGCATCCGCATTTGCGGAGCGCGGCCCCGATCTTGAGGTCCGCAGCTCCGCAAAAGATAGAACGGTGCCGGGCGGGTGTGTTGTGGATCCACAATTTGCGGGTCCGCAACACACCACGGACGTGTGAATGGAGCCTAAGCCTGGGGGAACGACATCTCCATACAGACTATGACTTCCAGTAATGATAGATATGACCTTAACCGCTTTTGGGTTTGAAAATATTACTAGGGTAGACTAGTGAAGGGGACACTTCCAGTGGGATCGCCCTTTTCAGGGTTTGCAGTCACTTACCTAGGGATTTCCTAGGGAAATGTCCCCCATTTGTATCTAGTCTCCTGGACGATCCCGTCCCCAGATAACCCGCGTCCAACCATATCTTGATCTACGATACTGGTAAGGCTACTTTCACATCTGCGTTTTTGCCGGATACTCAGGGGATTGGCCAAAATGCTTCCGTTACGATAATACAACCATCTGCATCCACTCAGAACGGATCCGGTTGTGTCATCTGTAAAATGAGAACAAGACGGATCTGGCACTAAATCCGTGATCTGTTTTCTTTTGTGTCCAAGAAAACGGATCCGGCAACATTGACTTACATTGCGTTTCATGCCGGACCCTTCTTAATTGGTATCCCATGACGCACACAAAAACACTGCTTGCAGCGGATTTGTGTCCGTCATGGGAACGTAACTGTTCAGTTTTGTCCCCATTGACAATGAATGGGGACAAAACTGAAGCATTTTTCCTCTGGTTTGGAGATCCTATAACGGATCTCAATACCGGAAAGGAAAACGCAGCCTAAGACCGTTTTCATTATGAGCACCGGCGTTTGGACGATACTTATTATATGGCACTGAACAGTGGGGTTCTGATTGAACTATACACCTGGAAGTGGCGCCATAGCTCGTTATCTTTTGCGCTCCTTTAGTTTAGTTACTGTGCACCTTATTTTATTAATTGATATAAAGGTTATGTTTCAATGTTGTTCCCCTGTATGAGCTCTTGCTCTGGTTGTTCTAGAATTGTATCATGTGGAACTTTATCAGACATCACGGTATCTACTACGGTTTAGTGGTGTTTTCATAGTTCAGACTTATCTTGACTAGACCTAGTTTGATATCTCAGATCAACCGTCTCCTACACACGGCTGACTATTCCTAGGTATTTTATGACCCTTCACCATCTATCTATTTAACTTTTGCCCTTTAAGGCCGCCTGTCCTCCAGGCTCACACTTGTTGGCATGTTTATGAAGGAATTTATCTTCAGAGGAACTTAACCTTTAACAAGGTCTCCATCTATCTAATTAGGTTTGGTCCTCTCTAGTCTATGGATGTAGATTAGAGATCACTGGAACAATTGCAATAAGTAGATGGCAATCAGTTGAGGAAGAAACTTGATCACTACAGAAGTCGCTGAATGGTTGTGACTGAAGATGAGCGAATTTCCGCTTATGAAATTCGTTCACACTTCGTTTGGTGGTGGTAAGAGGCGAATTGCGTTATGGATTCCATTACCACGGACCATAACGCAATTCTATGACGGAATGCATAACGGAATGCCTTTAGAGGCATTCCGTTATTCATTCCGTCATAATAGAAGTCTATGGCCTGCAAAACGGATCCGTCCCGTTTACCGTTACGCAGGGGAGTCCTCTGGACGGATCCGTTTTGCAGCCCATAGACTTCTATTATGACGGAATGAATAACGGAATGCCTCTAAAGGCATTCCGTTATGCATTCCGTCATAGAATTGCGTTATGGTCCGTGCTAATGGAATCCATAACGCAATTCACCTGTTACCACCACCAAACGAAGTGTGAACGAATTTCATAAGCGGAAATTCGCTCATCTCTAGTTGTGACCCAAACAGCTAGAACACATCATTTTAAGGTCTTTTTACAGGGGCTGAGGATCCGGCCAAATATTGGAAATTCGTATGAACTATAATTGGCCAATGTAAGTGTGCCGCCGACCAGCTGACAAATAGAGAAAATGGTGGCCCACTCACACAGGTCTGTACAGGCACTGATCGTTCTTCCCATACAGAGGGGATGATTGCCGTATGTGAACCCAGATCACTTGAGCGGGCAGCGATTTGGGCTATACCATACCTCCCAACTTTTGAAAAGCACTACACGCGCCGTGGCAAATTTTTCTCCATATTAAGCCACGCTTCTGACTCTTCCCAAAACATAACTATACATACCCAATCACACCTAGTCCCCTAATGCCCCCACATAGTAATTTCTCCCCCTTTGTGCCACTACACAGTACTAATGCCCACAATGTGCCCCGTAACAGTAGCAATACCCACATTGTGTCCATCACAGTAGCTGTGCCCACATTGTGCCCCGTCACAGTAGTAATGCCCACATTGTGCCCCTCACCGTAGCAATGCCCACATTGTGCCCCCTCACATTAATTATGCCCACATGTGCGCCCTTCAAAGTAGGTTTACCCCCATGTGCCCCTTCATAGTAGTTATGTCCACACGTATCCCCTCCTAATAGTTATGCTCAGATGTGCCCTCTTCACAGTAGTTATGCCCACATGTGCCATCTTCATAGTAGTTATGACCAGATATGTGCCAACTTCACAGTAGTTATACCTAGGTATGGGCCCCCTTCACAGTACTTTTTCTTACACTGTGCCCCCTTCACAGTAGTTAGTTATGCCCACATTGTGCCTCCTTTACAGTAGTTATGACCACATGTTTCCCCTTTACAGTAGTTATGCCCACATGTGCCCCCTTTACAGTAGTTATGCCCACATGTGCCCCCTTCACAGTAGTTGTGCCCCTCACAGTAGTTATGGCCACATGTGTCCCCTCCACAGTAGTCATACCCAAATTGTGCCCCCTTCGCAGTAGCTATGCCCAGATGTTCCCCCTTTATAGTAGCTATGCCCAAATGTGCCCCATTCACAGTAGCTATGCCCAGATGTCCCCCTTTATAGTATCTATGCCCAGATTTTTCCCTTCATATTAGCTATGCCCAGATGTGCCCCCTTTATAGTAGCTATGGCCGGATGTGCCCCCTTCAAAATAGCTATGCCCACATGTGCCCCCTTCACAGGAAAAAAAACCTGTAAATACTCCCCTGGTTCCTCAGATGATCACAGCTCAGTTGCTGGCGCTCCCCAGCAGCAGGATACTGTTACACATCGCACTGCTGTGTAGGAGGAGGAGCACATGCTGATTCCACTGCTCTTCCTACACAGACCAGCAGAGCGATGGGTGAGGGCATCATGCTGCTGCTGTGGAGCGCTGGCAGCTGAGAGGAATGGTGAAGCCGAGAGTGGACGGTTCCCTGCTTCACCATTACAATCAGCTGACAGAGGGACATACCTCAGCCGTTCTGGGACTGCGGGACAGCCACCGAAATCTGGGACTGTCCCTCCAGATGCAGGATGGTTGGGAGGTATGCTATACAGAAAGATACCAGTGTCGCACTGCAGCATCCCATCTAGTGCATTGAATGGGGCTGCAATCCTAAGTTGCCACGATTTGACAGTGTCAAGAAATTCCCATTCACTTTTAGCTAGTTGTGATGCTGCAGTCTTCGGTCATGTGAGTTTAGTCCCAGCCTTATGAATTCATTTAAGGGCTCATGCACACGACGGATGACGTCCGTGTATATTCCGTATTTTGCGGAACGGAACAGCTGGCCCCTAATAGAACAGTCCTATCCTTGTCTGTAATGCGGACAATAATAGGACATGTTCTATATTTTTGCGGAACGGACACACGGACATACAAAAACAGAATGCACACGCAGTAACTTCCGTTTTTTTTTTTTTGCAGATCCCATTAAAAGAATTGTTCCGCGTACGGTCCACAAAAAAAACAGAACGGACACGGAAAGAAAATACGTTTGTGTGCTTGAGGCCTAAATCTGATGGATGTCGGGTGTTAAAAGATAGCAGTGTCTCAGGAGCCGAACATCGATGTGTATGTGGAGGCCGCGAGGGCGTCTGGAGAGATGTTTATATTGTTGACTTGTTTGTTGCTATGTTATTTATGACTTGGTTTGTACTTGAACCCCCTGATTGTAAAGCGCTGCAGAATATGCTGGCGCTCTATAAAGATTATTATTATTTTGGCGTCCGCAAACCGCAGATCTGCGAAATACCGGAGCAGTCCGTCTGCTGTCCACACGATTTGGTGGACAAGTTTAGGACATGTTCTACCTTTTGGGGAACGGACATACGGATGCGGAAAGTACAAGGATGGTTTCTGTGTGTTTTCTGCATCCTAATGTCCGTTCTGCAGAATGCACACGGAACGGTGCCCGTGTATTGCGGATCTGCAAATTTGGTCCGCAATACGGCCACGGAGCGCACACGTTCGTGTGCAGGAGGCCTAATTTTGGCGGGGGGGAACAGGAAATGCCTAGAGATGCCTGCTCAGCCAATCACTGAGGAGTAAGGAGGGTGACCATTGTGATTGGCTGAGCCAGGACTGGTGGAGTAGTATCAGCAGGGGCTCAGTGGTTAGAACTGGTGCCTTGCAGCGCTGGGGTCCTAGGTTCGAAACAAACCTAGGACAACATCTGCATGAAGTTTGTATGTTCTCCCCGTGTTTGTGCAAGTTTCCTCCAGTTTCCTCCCACACTCCAAAGACATACTGATAGGGAACTTAGATTGTGAGCTCCATGGGGGACATCAAGTGATGATAATGTCTGCAAAGTGCTGCAGAATATGTCAGCGCTATATAAGCGACTAAAATAAATACTTTTTTTTTTTAAACTCAGTCTGCCCCATGTATTAATAATTTAATTCTACCAGTGACCCTCTAGTAACCCTAAGCTACGCCTCTATATCTGCCCAAAGCTTATCTATACTCGCGCGCGTAGCAAATGATGAATGAGACGGCTCCCCTTCCCTGCCAATGCCACGCCCACCAGGGGAGCACCCAGGAATTTTCTTTAGGGGGGGTCCGAAAGGCAAAAAAATGCGGCATGTGTAGTGCGCTATGCTAATTGAATTTTTCAAAGCCCCCTTTATATTTAAAAATGCAGGGAAAGGGTGTAGTGTGTTATGCTGATTCTTTTACTTGGCGATTCTAAAAGGCCTGCAGGAAAATAACAATGCGGCGCGCTTCGCGCGCCGCAAATTTTTGGGCCCCGCCCATTATTAAAAGCCCCTCCTACATATAATAGGCCACTCCCAACAAACACTGTACAGCTGACATTCTATAGTTGCGGCCTGTCTCTACACATCATACGGAGAGGGGGGGCCTGTCCTGGCTGCACTGCCTGCTTATATAACAAGCTACAGCCAGGAAGCTCCTCCGCTCTCCTCCCTCCCCTGATCCTGCTCAAGGCCTGTGGTTCCCCCCCACCATCTGCCACCCGCCCGTGGCCTGCTGCCCCCCTTGACCGTCCTCACCCAGCTCTGAATCCTCCTTCTGCAAATGGCAGGGGGAGGAGCCGGAGCATCTCCTCTCCTACATAGCGCCACATACCTCTTACATCCAGTGATGTCACCTTTGTTGTAGACGTTCTCTTTCCTCATCTTCTCCATTCAGACCAGACCGCCATGATGATTTTTCAGCCATCTCCCATCTCTGCAGAGATTAACAAACAGACATTAGTTTCCCACATTTCCATCATCTTCACATCTTCTGAACACCCTTTCCTGCCACCCCCAATACTGTGCCCGCTGTGCCCCCAATACTATACTACAGAAACAGTCCCCCTGGAAATACTACTACCACACAGATAGTGCCCCCCTCAACAATTATTGGCACACAGTGCTCTAAAAAAATAACTGCGCCCAGACACTAATAGTATAAAGATAATGTCCCCCAAAAATTATTGTGCTAAGCTGATACTGTGGCAGGGTGCCCCCCAAAGTAACAGGGCTCCCCAAAATATAAATAATTCTCTGCCAGAGCACACTTAGTAGTAATAATGCCCCTATAGTGCCTATACTAGTAATCATGTTCCTCATAGCCCCCCAGTATTAGCAAAGCTCCGCATAATACCTCCTAGTACTAATAATTCTCCCTACAATATGACAGTACATGAAATACCCCCGCTTAGTGCCCGCTGTTGAGCTAATGTCCCCATAATGTATGCCAGTATAAAATACCCCTATATAGTGCCCCAGTAAATTCCCTCATAGTGCTCCTCTCCCTTCCCCATAGTGTCCCCCATAATATGCCAGTAAAAAATGCCCCTTCTAAGTGCCACCATATGCCCCAATAGTGCTCCACTCCCCCATAGTGCCGCTCTCCCCTATAGTGCCTACCATAATGTGCCAGTAAAAAAATGCCCCCTTAGTGACACCAGATGCCATAATGCCCCCATAATGTGCCAATAAGAATAAAGGCCCCTTTAGAGCCCCCACTTCCCCTTAGTGCCCCCAAATAATGCCCCTATAGTGCAACCAGATGCCCCATAGTGCCATTCTCCCCTATAGTGCCCCCATAATATGTCAATAAATAAAAAGCCCCTTTAGACCCCCCAGATGCCCCCATAGTGCTCCTCTCCCCCATGGTGCCGCCCCATAAAGTTCCACCATATGCCCCAATAGTGCTCCACTCCTCCATAGTGCCGCCCTCCCCTATAGTGCCTCCCATAATGTGCCAGTGAAAAATGCCCCCTTAGTGCCACCAGATGCCATAATGCCCCCATGTGCCAATAAAAAAAAGGCCCCTTTAGTACCCCCACTTCCCCATAGTGCCCCCAAATAATGCCCCTATAGTGCCACCAGATGCCCCATAGTGCCGTTCTCCCCTGTAGTGCCCCCCATAATGTGTAAAAAAAAAAAGCCCCTTTAGAGCCCCCATAGTGCTCCTCTCCCGCATGGTGCCCCCCAAATAATGCCCCTATAGTGCCACCAGATGCCCCCTTGTGCCGTTCTCCCCATAATGTGTAAAAAAAAGCCCCTTTAGAGCCCCCATAGTGCTCCTCTCCCCCATGGTCCCCCCCCCCCCATAATGTGCCAGTAAGAAGTGCCACTTAAAAAAAAAAAGAGTACCACCAGATGCCCCATAGTGCCGTTCTCCCCTTTAGTGCCCCCATAGTGCCAGCTCCCCCCCTCCAAAAAAAACAAAACAACAAAAATAAAATAAAAAATACACTGATACTTACCTCCATCAGCAGCGATGCGATGCAGGCTCTTCCGGCCTGTGTCCCTGCTGTGTGCTGCCCGGCTCAGGCGCGTGATGATGACGTCATCTCGCCTGAGCCGGCCTCTGATAGGCTGCAGGCATTAAAAAAAAAATAATTTGGTTGGTTGTTCTAGGGGGGGGTCCAGACCCGCTGAACCCCCCCTGTAGGTGCGCCACTGACGCCCACTATTATGCATGCACGCTCACCCCCTTGTTTTTTAGCTTTATTTAATGTGACTTTGCTACATTTTAATATGAAATCTTAATAAAGATGGTTGTTTTACTGTGGTCGAGTACCTTTTTGGTGATATTGTTTGCTAGGGTACAAAGTCTTCTGTAGGTCCTGTCTTTTGATCTATATTCTCCTTATTGCTGTAGATATATCTCCAAATCCTGGGCCTCCTCAACAGATCCCCACAATCATATCTACCTCCCACTATTGATCTCCTTCTACAAATTTCTCAACCTGTCAAATTTTAAAAACATTCCCCAGCCCCTGCTGTCCCTATTCCTCTTGCAGGAGCATTATGGGACACCCCCTCTGCAACATTACTCTGTTCTTACATTCACAACCTTTTCATCTCTCACAAACTTTCCTACCTGGGCTTAAAGGGGTTCTGCACTTTGTTTAAACTGATGATCTATCCTCTGGATAGATCATCAGCTCCTGATCAGCCGGGACCCCCGCCAATCAGCTGTTTGAGAAGGCAGCGGGCCGACTGATGTCACGACTTGTATCAACTGGCCTGGGCGGGGCTAAGCTCCATTCAAGGGAACGGAGCTTAGCCCCGCCCAGGCCAGTTCAAACTAGTCGTGACGTCACTGGGCCTGCGGTAAACAGTGAGAAGGCCGCGGCGCTGCTGGAGTGCCGCTGCCTTCTCAAACAGCTGATCGCCGGGGGTCCCGGGTGTCGGACCCTCGCCAATTAGATGCTGATGATCTATCCAGAGGATAGATCTTCAGTTCAAACAAAGTGCAGAACCCCTTTAACAGAACCATGGGTCACACCCTCTGACAGTCTTGCCAGCTGCACTCGCGTACAGTGGATTTCAGTTTATTCACACCCCCTGCTCTGGCAACAAGCATGGTGGAGGAGTTGGTCTTCTCCTATCAGATAAATGCCTCTTCTTCTCGTCCCCTCTCTGTTGGTGTTCCTCAAGGCTCTGTCCTATGACCCCTTTTCTTCTCAATGTACACATTTAGCCTGGGACATCTCATACAGTCCCATGGTTTTCAGTATCATGTTTATGCTGACGACACACAAATTTACCTCTCTGGTCCTGACATCACCACCTTACTATCCAGAAACCCCCAATGCCCATCTTCTATATCTTCCTTATTCTCCTCTTGCTTTCTGAAACTTAACCTGTAGAAAACTGAATTTGTTATCTTTAACCCATCTCACTCATCCCCTCCAACAGACCTATCACAGTCAATGGCTGGAAACCCTTCCTGGTCCACCAAGTGCGCTGCCTTGGGGTAACCTATGATTCTGCTGTTACCTTTAAACCCCACATGCAAGCCTTTTCCACCTTCTGCCACCTCCAACTCAAAAATATGTCTCTGCACATTCCTCCACCAGAAGCCTGCAAAAGTTCATGCTCTCATCATCTCCCACCTAGACTACTGTAACATCCTCCTCTGTGGCCTCCCATCTAGCACTCTCGCACCCCTCCAATCCTCAATTCTCTTACCTGACTAATCCACTCTTTCCCCATTACTTCTCTCCGTCATTCTCTACACTGGCTCCCCATTGCCCAGAGAATCCAGTACAAAACACTAACTATGACATACAAGGCCGTCCACAACCTGCCTTCCCCCCCATACATATGTGACCCAATCTCATGATACTTAGGCCTCTTTCACACGGGCGTTGCGGAAAAATGTGCGGGTGCGTTCCGGGAACACCCGTGATTTTTCTGCGCGGGTGCAAAACATTTTGCACTCGCGTGAGAAAAATCGCGTGTGTTTGGTACCCAAACCCGAACTTCTTCACAGAAGTTCGGGCTTGGGATCGGTGTTCTGTAAATAGTATTATTTTCCCTTATAACATGGTTATAAGGGAAAATAATAGCATTCTGAATACAGAATGCATGGTAAAACATCGCTGGAGGGGTTAAAAAAAATTAAAACATTTTTTAACTCACCTTAGTCCACTTGTTCGCGGCCCGGCATCTCCTTCTGGCTTCATCTGATCTCTGTGCAGCAACAGGACCTGGGGTGACGTCATTCCGGTCATCACATGGTACGTCACATGATCTTTTACCATGGTGATTCACCATGGTAAAAGATCATGTGACGTACCATGTGATGACCGGAGTGACGTCATCAAAGGTCCTTGACCTATAATTAATGCTCACCACAGGTCCTATTCAGTAAAGAGGACAGAAGTGATACCGGGCTACGCAATCAAGTGGATTAAGGTGAGTTAAATGATTTTTTATTTTTTTAACCCCTCCAGCGCTGTTTTACTATGCATTCTGTATTCAGAATGCTATTATTTTCCCTTAATACCATGTTATAAGGGAAAATTATAATGATCGGGTCTCCATCGTCTCCTAGCAACCATGCGTGAAAATCGCACCGCATCCGCACTTGCTTGCGGATGCTTGCGATTTTCACGCAACCCCATTCATTTCTATGGGGCTTGCGTTACGTGAAAAACGCACAAAGAGGAGCATGCTGCGATTTTCACGCAACGCACAAGTGATGCGTGAAAATCACCGCTCATGTGAACAGCCCCATAAAAATGAATGGGTCAGGATTCCGTGCGGATGCAATGCGTTCACCTCCCGCAACGCATCCGCGCGGAAAACTCGCTCGTGTGAAAGGGGCCTAAATCACACGCAATCTCCGATCCTCCCAAGACCTTCTTCTCTACGTTCCTCTTATCTCCTCTTCCAACAATCACCTACAAAATGTCTCCTGTGCATCTCACAAACTCTGTAACTCTCTACGCCAACATAATAGATACCCACCTACAGTGGAAACCTTCAAAAGAAAACCCACCTCTTAAGCCAACCCTACAACCTACAGTATCCCTGTTGCCACTATACTGCTGTATGACCAGCTTCTACCCTCACCTACTGTATTCTTCCCCCATCCCTTGTAGATTATAAGCCCTCGTGGGCAGGGTCCTCTCTCCTTCTGTACCAGTTTGTAAGGCTACTTTCACACTCGCGTTTGGTGTGGATCCGTGATGGATCTGCACAGACGGATCCGTTCAGATAATATAACCGTCTGCATCCGTTCAGAACGTTTGTATTATCTTTAACACTTGAAAGTCAATGGAGCACGGATCAGTTTTATATTGTGCCATATTGTGTCATAGAAAACGGATCCGTCCCCATTGACTTACATTTTGTCAGAACGGATCAGTTTGGCTCAGTTTCGTCAGACGGACACTAAAACGCTGCAAGCAGCCTCCAAAGCGGAATGGAGATGGAACGGAGGCAACCTGATACATTCTGAGCGGATCCTTTAACATTCAGAATGCATTAGGGCAAAACTGATAAGTTTTGGACCACTTGTGAGAGCCCTGAACGGATCTCACAAACGGAAACCAAAACGCGAGTGTGAAAGTAGCCTAAATCGTCTTGTTCGTGCTTATTGTACTTGTTTTGTTTTATGTATGTGGACCCCTTTTTATATGTACAACTCCATGGAATAAATGGTATAATAATAAATAATAATATCCTCCTTTAAGAAAGTGACTATGTTATCTATCAGAGGAGGCAGCTGGCCTTGTGTAAACACTGAGGGGACATCTTAGCTCTTTGCCCTGTGACTTTGGCTTCTTTGCCCTTATGACATCTTACATCACTGCAGGATAAGAGGATCTAAATGTGCTCTTATTGTTTACTTTTCTGTCCTAGACCTTGATATATGATCTTTATCACCAGCCATTATCTAGAGAAGTTTGCTGTTAGGAGGGCCAGACTTCAGGTTCTCCAGCGGATAATACATTGACTGAGCTACACTTAGAGAACTGGTCCTTTAGGCTACCTGCAAATGGGTGCAGGTTTCAAAACAGAAAATCTGCGCAATTTTTTATGCAGACTTCTGTGCATTTCCCCACCAAGTCTGCGCCAAAAATCAAATGCGTTAGTTGTGGTTTTTGGTGCAGATATTATGCGCAGATTCCACCCTTGCAATGAAATCTATACAAAAAATTCACATTCTGAGGATTTCAAAGTCCACACGGCAGGTCAATTTCTGCACAGAAAAAAAAAATAAAGTGTACAGGAGATTTCTGTAATCTCATACACTTTTGTTCGCACTGTGTTAGGCTACTTTCACATCTGCGCTGTGCTGTCTGGCACGGGGTCTCAAAACCACAGCACAACGCTTCAGTTTTGTCCCCATTCATTGTCAACAGAGTGCACCAGAATGCGTTTGTTGCGTTCCCATGCCAGACACAAAATCACCGCAAGCAGTGTTTTTGTGTGCGGTATGGGAAACTGAAGAATCCCAAAAACCATGTAAGTCAAAGGTGCCGGCGGAGGATCTGCTGGACTCAGGGAGTTTGGTGACCCCAGTAAGGGCTACCCTGGTGCGGTCCACTGAGTATACTGGCCAGAAAGTCGGGGTGATGTGCATCCACGGAGACTTAAAAGACTACTCCACCGCGCTGGTGTCTCTAACTACGGTGGCCGGTAGATGGACCCACGAGGTGGCTGTCGACACAAATCTACATTATGAACTCATAATATTGAGAGACTTCCCGGGCTTCCCGACACTGTGGCCTGCTATGAGAGTGACTGATACCCATGAGACAGGGGTAACCCTAGTAGACCAGAACCCTAGGAACCTGTAGGGGTGACCACCACTTTGGTGGAAGAGGGGGAGACAACCCCGCTAAGTGTGATGGTGGGAGACATGGAGGACTTGCCACCGGGTCCTGAATTGGTAGACCTCAAAGTCTCCGGGGAAAATTTTGGTACTGCCCAACGTCGGGACCCAACCCTATCCTGCGCCTGGGAAAATGTGTTAATAGTAGATGGTGAACCACAACAACCTGGGGAAGAGTCAGTGTTTCCCTGTTTTGTGGTTCATCAAAATATGTTGTATCAGGTAAACCAACTACGGGGTGAGCCTATTGAACAGTTGGTGGTCCCCAAGGCTTATTGCAAGCTTATGTTAGATCTAGCCCACCAACACATTCTCGGGGGTCACCTGGCCCAGCATATTCAAAGAAGTGGAAGAGTTTTGTAAGTCTTGCCCAACCTGCCAGATAACTAGCTCCCAGCTACATTTCCGTAGTCCCCTAGTACCTCTCCCGATTATGGAAGTACCATTTGACCGAATAGCTATGGACCTCATAGGCCCAGTACCGAAGTCCGCCAGAGGGCATCGACACATCTTAGTCATTCTAGACTACGCCACTCGGTACAATGTTTTCCCGAGTAAGACTACCTAAAGAGGTTCTGACCGACCAAGGGACCCCTTTTATGTCCAAGGTGATGAAGGAACTCTGTAAGTTGCTGCACATAAAACAACTACGGACGTCCATTTACCATCCGCAAACGGACGGTCTGGTAGAACGGTTTATCAAAACATTAAAAAATATGTTGAAAAAGGTAGTGTCTAAAGATGGGAAGGATTGGGACCTTCTTCTGCCCTATCTCATGTTCGCAGTGTGAGAGGTACCCCAGGCTTCTACTGGGTTCTCGCCCTTCGAACTGCTATATGACAGACACCCTCGCGGTCTCTTGGACGTGGCCAAAGAGGTATGAGAACAACAACCCACTCCACATAAAAGTGTCATTGAGTACGTTACCCAGATGCAAGATCGGATAGAGACAGTGTTGCCTCTTGTTAGGGAGCATATGGAGGCAGCTCAGAGAGCCCAGAGTCGGGACTATAATCGGCAGACTTGGGTCTGGATCTTTAACCCGGGTGATCGGGTTTTGGTTCTGGTGCCGACCGTGGACAGTAAGTTCCTGGCTAGGTGACAGGAGCCCTACGAGGTACTCGAGAAAATTGGAGATGTAAACTACAAGGTACACCAGCCAGGGCGGCGAAAGCCGGAGCAGATTTACCATGTGAATTTACTCAAACCATGGAAAGATAGGCAAACCTGTACAGAAGACAGCCCGCGGCCGGGTTTTCTAAGAGAAGAGGTACCAGCCCCTCTGTCTGATGCAAGAGAGGCGGCATCCACAGAAATAATTGCTGACAGCCTCTCCTCTAAACAGACTCAGGAGGCCAGGCAGTTCATTAGTCGGAACACAGATGTGTTCTCGGAGCTCCCTGGACACACTTCCATAATCCAGCATGACATTGTCACTGAGCCTCAGGCAAAAGTCTGATTAAAACCATACCGGGTGCCTGAGGCTCGGCGACAAGCCATATCGGAGGAGGTGCAACTAATGTTGCAGCTAGACGTCATTGAGGAGTCAAAAGGTGAGTAGGCCAGTCCTATAGTATTGATACCCGAGCCGGACGGGATGTTGTGGTTTTGTAATGATTTTCGAAAACTTAAGAGGTTTCCAAATTCGATGCTTATCCTATGCCCCGGGTGGATGAGCTCATCGAGAGGTTAGGACAAGCCCGGTATTTTTCTGTTTTGGACCTCACGAAAGGGTACTGGCAGGTGCCCTTAACGGAGGCTGCCAAAGAGAAAACTGCCATTATCACGCCTGAGGGGCTGTATCAATATAAGGTCTTACCCTTTGGCCTGCATGGCACCCCCGCCACTTTTCAGCGACTAATGAACATTTTGCTTCATCCACATCGTCGGTACGCTTCGCCTTACCTGGACGATATTGTCATCCACAGTACCGACTGGGAAAGTCACCACCCAAAGTGCAGGCTGTAGTGGACTCCCTTTGGAAAGCTGGCCTAACTGCTAACCCAAAAAAATGTGCGATAGGGTTAGAAGAGACTAAGTACCTGGGGTATGTCATTGGGCGTGGAGTCATCAAACCCTAAGTGAAAAAAATAGAGGTGATACGGAATTGGCCCCGACCTGTCACCACTAGGCAAATAAAGTAATTCCTGGGAATGGTGGGCTATTACATAAGTTTTGTTCCCCACTTTGCTACTCTAGCCGCACCCCTGACAGGACTCTTGAAGGGACACAAGTCAATAATGGTTCGCTGGGATGATCGGGCGGAAGAGGCTTTCTCCGCTTTGAAGTCGGCCCTGTGCGGGTCCCCGGTTTTGGTGATGCCCGACTTCAAAAGGGAGTTTATAGTACAGACCGATGCCTCCGAAGTAGGACTCTGTGCTGTACTGTCTCAGGAAGTCAATGGGGAGGAGCATCCCGTTGTCTTCCTCAGCCGTAAGCTCACTCCAGCAGAGACCCAGTAAAGTATAGTGGAGAGAGAGTGCCTGATTATCATGTTTCTCTCCCTACAAAACTTTAAGTTTTCAGTGGAACACAGGGCAGGCCGGTTACAGGGAAAAGCGGATGCCCTGTCCCGGGTACACTGCATGATGTATGTTCACCCCCTCAGGGTTGAACAAAGGTGGGGGGGTGTATGTGACACAGTGAGAGGTTTGGTCTGGGAAAAAAGGTATTTTCCTTCAAGCATGTGCTGCTGGGCTGATTTACAGCCAGGAGAGGTCAAATACCGGACCGGATTTCAAATGCCGGTCTGGGTTTTGGCAGCACCTGGCTGTCCTTAAATAGGCAGCTGGGCTCAAAATCCATGTCTCTGTGTTGGGATCTGGAAGCCTTGTGTCTGGGGGAAGGCTTGCTACCTGTTTGGCGTGAAAACAGGTTGGGGTTGTCATCAGCAAGGACTCTTTGAGGCAGAATTGCTGCATGGTGTGAATTACCACCAACACCTCAAGGTGACTTTTTGTTTGAATATGACTGCTTGTTTTGTCACTTGCCTAAAGTGTGAATAAAACAAGTTTGATCCAAAGAACTTGTTATTGCCTCTATACTGCGTCTGTTAATCCTGTCTACCAGAGTGAGTCCCCACACTTGATAAAAGATACAGTATATAAGGAATGATTAGTGAGAAAATTTCTGCAGTTAAGGACATAAGACATTCCGATCTTGTCCCTCCTTGTCTGTTTAAGTAAGATACTACTGTAGCGTTGTCAGAGAATATTTTTACTCCTTTTCTCTGAAATCTGGGCAGGAAAGCTCTTAAGGCTAGCAGAACCGCTCTTAATTTCCTCACATTTTGGGAGTCCTGGCTTTCTGTTGGATTCCACACCCCCTGCAGAACACCCCATTGACAAAATTCCCCCCACCTGGTCGGACTGGCATCCGTTGTGATGGTTACTTGTTCCTGTAGAATCCATGGGAAGCCCTGAGGCAGATTTGAAGGCTCTTGCCACCAGGTTAAGGACTGTATGACCCGAGGGGTGAGAGACAGAGGGCCTCCAGCGGGGACAATAATCCCTGCCATTCTTTTAAGATCTGCCACTGAAGAGTCCTGGAGCGAAACAGGGACCAACTTACAGCTGGTATTGTGGAGGTGATTATGCCTAGTACTGCCTTCCCTTCCCCGATAGTTCGATCTTTTGAGGCTATTAGGACTTGCACCTCTTTCATTATCCTGGTTATCTTGTGCTGAGGGTGGATCCACCGTAGATTCACAGAATTCAGGATCAGCCCTAGAAAAACACATTCTTGTGAGAAGTCAAGTTTGATTTGTCCCAGTTTATCTGCCACCCAAGATTTACTAGAATGTCTACTACTTCTAGAAGATGAGAGGTTAGAAGATCTACAGATTCTGCCACCACCAGAAGATCGTCCAAGTAAGGAATAACTAGAATGTCTTTTTCTCTTATGTGGGCCATAAACTCTGCCATTAACTTTTGTAAAAAGCCTCAGGGCCTGGGATATTCCAAATGGAAGGGCTCTGTATTGTAAATGATGAACCCGTCCTTGCATAGACACAGCCACTCTGAGGTATTTTTGAAAGTCGACATGAATTCGGATGTGATAATAGGCATCCTTTATGTCTATGGTAGCCATGACACAGTCTTTGAAAAGATGTTTTATTGCAGACGGTACGGATTCCATTCTGAACTTCTTGTATTTGAGGTACTGATTTAAAGGGAACCTGTCATGTGGATATTTGATTATAATTTAACTAATTATATACAATCATTAACTACTAAAAAGTACCTTAGATGTATTCACTTACTGGTGTGACAGATGGTTACCTCATAATATACACACAAAGATGCCACATGCCACATGCTAATGAGCTGATTTGAGTCCAGCGTGATGTCATTGAGTCCAACATTTATTTAATTAACAGCTATAGCCACTTCCTGCCCACCTGCTGCTGATTCATATGGAAAATAACTGTCAATCAGCAGCAGGTAGGCGGGGAGAGTCAGGAGCTCATGAATATTCAGGACTCCTCATTATCAGCTGGAGCTTTTCAATACAAGATGTTGGCAGATTGACTGGGTCAATTAAATCAGTTACTTATTTATGTTGCCCTTAGTTAGGACACCATAAAACTGGTGAAAGGTTCCCTTTAAGTCTCTCAGGTTTATAATCATTCTGAAAGATCCGTCTGGCTTGGGTACGAGAAACAAAGACGAATAAAACCCCCTCCCTCTTTCTTAGTCTGGTATGGGAATTAGTAAATTTTTCTTTAAAATAGAAAAAACGTCTTCTTTTAGTGCTGTCTTTCACCGAATTTTGAGCTAGATTTGTAATGTTTAGTCTTTCCGGTGGGGGAGAGATAAACTTCAGATGAAAACTGTCTTTTATGATACCATTTAATTAGGGGCTTGCCGAGATTTTTTCCCAAGACCGAGAAAAAAGAGACAGTAACCGTCATTGCTGACCAGACTTGGGGCCTGAACTGGACTGGGTACTAAAGCAGAACCCCTTATCTCTTCTACCTCTTTTTTTTCTCCAATTATTTAGCTTTTTATCTGTTTTGTTGAAGACTCTCCTGTTTCTGTCTCCTAGGTGGTTTGGAAATAGGAAACCCTTTCTTTTGTCATCCAAAACTGACCCAAAAAGGAAGTCTCCCAGGCACAGGATAGAGCAAAGCTTATTTTTTTAACCCGTGTCAGCAGACCACCCTTTAAGCCAAATTGCTCTGCTAGCTGAGTTGGAAAGAGCCGCGGAGCTGGCATTTAATCTTAATGCGTCTGCCGATGCATCCAAAATAAAGTCCACTGCTTTAAAGATGGTCGTAAATACCGTTAGGAGCTGGTCTCTGGAGGTTTTATTTTGGATATGGGATCCTAATTCCTGTAACCATAATTTTAAGGACCTGGCAGTAGAGGTAGTGGCTATATTAGACTTAAAAGCCTGAGTAGAGGCTTCCCATACTTTTTTAAGGTACAGCTCTGCCCATCTATCCATCGGGTCTTTCAAAGTGCCGAGGTCTTCAAAAGGTCTGCCGAAGCGTCCAAAATAAAGTTCACTGCTTTAAAGCTGGTCGGAAATACCGTTAGGAGCTGGTCTCTGGAGGTTTTATTTTAGATATGGGATTCTACGGTAATTCTTGTAACCATAATTTTAAGGACCTGGCAGTAGAGGTAGTGGCTATATTAGACTTAAAGGCCTGAGTAGAGGCCTCCCATATTTTTAAGGTACAGCTCTGCCCATCTATCCATCGGGTCTTTCAAAGTGCCAGGTTTTTTCCACTCTTTCTGAATTCAATATTTTATATTTTCGTTTAATGGTAAATGGAGCAGTTTTATCGCAGGGCCCGTCACCTGGTAAATGGCGCCCATGTGCATTTTTTTCTAAAAAAACTCTCTGCCGCAGAGAAAAATTATGATGTGGGTAACAGAGAGTTGCTGCCCATTAAGTTGGCTTTTGAGGAGTGGCGTCATTAGTTGGTAGGGGCAACTCATCCAATCACGGTGTTCACAGATCACAAAAATCTGGCTTACCTGAAGTCGGCTAAATGACTAAACCCGAGGCAGGCCAGATGGTCTTTGTTTTTCACTAGATTCAAATTCATTGTCACTTATCATCCTGGGGTTAAGAACGTCAAGGCAGATGCCTTGTCACATAGTTTTCCTGGAGGTAGTGATTTTGAAAATCCAAGTCCGATACTGTCGGAAGGGGTGGTGATATCCGCTCTATACCCTGACCTAGAGGTGAAGGTGTTAGAGGCTCAGGGAGACGCACCGGAGTCTTGTCCCTCTGGGAAATAGTTTGTTTCATCAGAATTGCGTCATAAGGTGTTTGAGGAACATCACTGTATGGTTCTTACTGGACATCCTGGCCACCAGATTCTACGAGAGACCTCATCTCTCGTAGATTCTGGTGGCCGGGGTTGCGTAAGTGTGTTGAGGACTATGTGTCAGCCTGTAGTATCTGTGCACGCTAGAGATGAGCGAATGTCTCAAAAATTGCATTCGGCCGGTTCACCGAATTTTTAGAAAAAATTTGGTTTGATCCGAATTTATTAGTGGTGAATCACATAAAAAAACGGCTTTCCTGGCTGCAGTGAGCCTCTATAGTGGTGTAGAACACTGTGCCTTGCAGTAACATGCATAGGGATTCTGCTGTAGTAGTGAAACAATACTGTGAGTCCATATGACATACAGATGACAGGCGTCGCTCTTAGAATCACTGCACTTCACTTATTTGGGCAGTTACAGGGCCAAAACTGACCAAATAACTCAAGTGTTAACTCGACAGGTCAATGTTAGCATCAAGAAGAAGCGCACTCCTTTTACACCGTCATCAGCTGATTCCACATAGATGTCTATAGAACTGTTCTATTAAATGCTTATACAAGTAGAGCCCCCCCGACAGAGTGGAGAGGGTGTCAGCAGTAAGTTTGTTGACGTCACTGATTATTTTGCCCTTCCTCTGATCCGTCAGAACAATAACCCCAAAAAAACAGATCCTGTCTGTGGAGCATCCACCTTCACTCGGTCAGCATTTGGTCAGTAATCCATCAGTATTGCTAAAGCCCAAAAAAACAGGAGTGGATCCAAAACAGATGACACGTGAATGGAATATTTGCATGTTTTGTACCCACTGCTTTTGGCTACCAAATCATAAGCCACTTCTGATGCAAAATAGGGACCATGTCATGCAGGCCTTACAGCTATTACAGGATCCATTTTTCCTTCCTTCTGACAGATGAGGGTGGCACAATGACAGTGTGGAGATGGCAGCAGCATAAGGAGACCACAGAGTGGCACAATGACAGACTGGGGAGGTGGCGGCAGCAACATCAGGAGGAGGCCACAGGGTGGCACAATGACAGTGTGGAGGTGGCCGCATTAGGAGGCCACAGAGTGGCACAACGACAGAGTGTGGAGGTGGCGGCAGCAGCATTAGGAGGAGGCCATAGGGTTGCACAATGACAGTGTGGAGGTGGTGGCAGCATCAGGAGACCACAGAGTGGCAAGGTGACATAGTGTGGAGGTGGCAGCAGCATCAGGAGACCACAGAGTGGCAAGGTGACATAGTGTGGAGGTGGCAGCAGCATCAGGAGACCACAGAGTGGCAAGTTGACATAGTGTGGAGGTGGCAGCAGCATCAGGAGACCACAGAGTGGCAAAGTGACATAGTGTGGAGGTGGCAGCAGCATCAGGAGACCACAGAGTGACCCGGTGACAGAGCGGGGAGGTGGGTGGCAATACCAGTACCAGCTGAAGATGGTGGGTGAAAGAAGGAGAACTTGGCATCAGATGTGTGGTATCAGGCGGGTGGCAGAATCAGAAGTTAGGCAGAAAAAAACAGTCACTTTTGTCAAAGGGTTGTTGTGGCACCATGGATGATCTAGTCTGATGCATCAGGCATTGGTGGGTGGAAATCCTGGCGGCTGATCCATGTCTGATTCATCTTGACAAAGGTCAGTCTCCACATTTTGGGTTGACAGGCGAGTTCTTCTTGGGGTAACTATGGCCCCCGCCGCACTAAACACCCTCTTTGATGCCACACTTCTGGCCGGGCAGGACAGCTTTTCCAGGGCAAACTCTGCCAGTTGCAGACACAAATCCAGTTTGGCTGCCCAGTAGTCCAGCGGATCTTCAATGTGGGGTGGCAGGGTGCTGTCCAAGTACGCCACCACCTGCTGGTTAAGGTCCTGCTCCAGGTCTAGCTGCTGCTGCTGCTGCTGGTGAGTAGTTTCTTCAGTAGGCAGGTGAAGAAAGCTGCTCATCAGCGACTCTAGACTCAAGTTGCTGCTGATGGAGCTGGAACTGCTCCTACGCCCCATCCTGCCACAGCAGCCATGGCAGAGGAATGTGAGCGCAGAGGGCCCCCCTGGTCAGACCTGCAAGAGGATGGACGATGGCGCAGATAGGCAGCAGCCAACTAACTACATAGGATGTCTCTATAGTAGTTCAGTTTGTCCTCCCTCTCAGTGGGTGTAAAAAATGCCCCAATTTTGGACCGGTAGCGAGGGTCCAACAAGGTGGAGAGCCAGAAGTCATCCCTCTACCGAATGGTGATAATTCGGCTGTCACTACGCAAGCAAGTGAGCATGCATCAGGCCATTTGTGCAAATGACTCGGAGGGACTCCCTGCCTCCACCTCTACTGCATACTGCCACGGTGTGTCTGGGTCCTCTGCCTCGTCTTCCTCATCGCCCTGTAGCTCCTCTGGCTGCTCCTGCTCCCCCTCTCCTGTCACCTGTGTAGAAAAACCACCCATTTCACTACACATTGCTTGTGCTCCAATGTCCTCCTCCTCCAGTTCAGCCCTCACAGGGCTCATGTGGCCGTGAGATCTAGGCACCACGTCTCCAGTCCCCTGACCAGCCAGATTTACCAGCATCTGTTCCAGGACATAAAGCAGTGGAATGACGTTGTTTATCCCGTAGTCCTGGCGACTGACAAATAACGTGGCCTCCTCAAAGGGCCTGAGCAAATGGCAGGTGTCACACATGAGCTGCCACTGGCTGACATCAAAGTTACACAGGGGAGTACTCCTGCCCGCTTGGATCATCAAGAAATCCTTTATGGCCTTTCTCTGTTCATATAGTCGGTCCAACATATGGAAGGTGGAATTCCAACGGGTGGAAATTTCGCATATCAGCCTATGTTGGGGGATGCCGTTCTGCCGCTGCAGCTCAAGAAGGGTGTGCTTTGAGGTGTACGAGTGGCTGAAGTGCATGCAAAGTTTCCTGGCCATTTTTAGGATGTCTTGCAAATGGGTGGAAGACTTCAGGAACCACTTGACAACCAGATTGAACACGTGTGCCATGTAGGACGCATGGCTCAGCCCCCCTTGACGCAGCGCCGACACCATGTTCTTCCTTTTTGTCGGTCACCATGGTTCTGATTTTAAGTTGCTGTGGAGAAATCCAGGATTCGATTTCTTGATGGACACGGAGCAGTTCCTCCCCTGTGTGACTCCATTTGCCCAGGCAAACGAGGTGCAGAACAGCGTGACACCGTCGTGCCCTGCACATGTGGTATGCTGGAGGGGCACTGTGAATTGATCTGCAGTGGAGCCTGAGGACACGGTGGAGGATCAGGAGGCAGAGGTGGACATTGTCGCAGGACCAACGGCGTGAGAACGTGGAAGTAGAAGCGGCATCACCTGGCCACGTTGCTGGTGTGGCTGTGCAGGAACTTTGGCAGACACCGACAGGCTCAAGGACTGGCCAACATTCTGTTCTACATACGTGTGCAGGGCTAGTACTGCCTTTTTACAAAGAAACGACGGCTTGGCACAAGCCATCAGTTCTCTGAAAGGTGCAGAGTCCACAACTTGGAAAGAGAGGGGCTGCAGCACCAGCACCTTGGTGGAGCGCATTCAGCTTCTGCGCCATTGGATGAGTGCATGCATACTGTTGTCTCTTGGCAATCGCTTCTGTGATCGATTGCTGATGGAATGACGGACAAGGAGTAGGAGGAGGAGCAGGAGCATCAGGGCCAGCAGATGATGGGAAGGACAGATAGCTCCCTTCGGCTGAGGTGGTGGAGCCTTAACTGACTGAAATCGGGTGCGTGCCACTGGGTGATGCAGCGGTTGCTGCGGCAGGCTGGACCACTACATCGGAGCCACAGTTCTCCCAGGCTACTTTATGGTGACGCTGCATATGTTGACGCAGGGCCGTGGTGCCAACATTGGCACCCTAGCCACGCTTCACCTTCTGCCCACAGATTTTACAAATGGCCATGTTCACCTCCTCCGGCGCTTAACAAAAACCTGCAACACCACCAAGTAGGTGATTTTTCCCCCAACACTCCGCACTGACTGCTACCGCCGCTGCCTCCGTGAACCCCTGCACCACTACTTTCCAGTAAGTTAGGCTCCTGCAAAGCGGGTGGTTTGGCTCCCGACCTCCCACTGCTGCAACCCTGCTGACTCCCGGCCACACTAGCGACTTGCTGGCTCCGCCGCTTCCCCACGGGCAAGCTGCCACCCTCTTCTCCCATTGATGATGAAGCCCCTAATTCACCAGGCTCCCAAGAGCGATCAGCTACATCATCATCGAGTACTGTCACTGATGTCCTCCTCAACCGTCTCTGGGTCAGGAGCCTGACCGCTCTCAACACCAGCTCCCACGCCACTTTCCTCATGACTACTTGCTCACCTACCGGAGGAAGCGGAGGATGTCTCATCCACATCTTGGCTGGCCAGTAGCTGCTGACTGTCCTCTAGTAGCTCGTCCTCGCTGTGTAGTGGAGATGAGCCCACAGCATATAATACTTCTCTGGCTGAGGGAACAGAAAAGGACAGAGGCAGGTTGAGGACAGGTGAGGGCACATGGCCATGCCAACTAAAACCCCTCTTGGCTGGGGGTGTCTGATGTCACTTGGGACAAAGTGGATGACCGAGTCAACCATTCAAGAACCGCTGGGTTGCTGGTCAAGACACGACCGCTAGCTAGATGACACTGGGAGCTCAGGCCTCTCGCTGCGACTCCTGCTGCCACGCCCCTTTACTCTGCTGCGACCTGTGCCTGGCCAGAAACATTTAGGCCTCTGCTACTCCCCTGTGCAGGGCCTGGCACTTCTCTGTCTGACATACTGTTAGATCAAATAAATAAATAAAAAGGAAATAAAAAAATAAAAATCTGTAATTTTCTCACTTCACCACACAATGGCTAATAAGCCCTTTTTCTTTTCCACTAATACACGCCAAAGAAGGCTTTAGAACATATAACTGCACCGCTAAACGGCAAATAATATATTTTTTTTTGCCACTAATACAAGCCAAAAAGGGCTTTAGAACATATAACTGCACCGCTAAAAGGCAAATACTTTTTTTTTGTGCCACTAATACAAGCCAAAAAGGGCTTTAGAACATACACTGCCTGTCCAAAAAAAATGGCCACCTGGATTTAACTAAGCAAATAGTTATGAGCCTCCTATTGGATAATTACTGCAAAGGCGATTATATTTCAGCTGGCAACCAGTTATTTTCTCATTCGAGGTTTTTATTGAATTTTAAGAGAAAACAATGACAGAAATGCGTAGTGAAATATACAATACTAAGCAATACGTTTAGGACAATCAGAATACAATATCAGCAGTTCAAACCACCAGGGGTGCAACCCCTAAAACAATAGGAACAGTGTATAGAAAATGAAGCAAAATATGTCAGGAAACATTAGAAATAACAGAAAAGAAACAAGAGGGAGAGAGGTGGGGAGGCAGGGTACAGACAAATGCACTTTCTACAGATAGGCATCCCGGAACTCGTCGGAAGTGCGGAACGTCTCCCAAGGGCTCCACGCCTTTGTGTAACGGGCAACGTCCAGCGGGGTGATACAGATTAGGTCCTCCATCCTCTGGTGGAGAGCAATTTCCTCGAACCACTCCTTCAGTAAGGGGGGGGGAGGTGATTTCCAATGATGGGGGATAACCGTTTTTGCAGCTTGAAGCATATATTTCAGAAGGTCGGCCTTATAAGCTGGTATAGTCAGGTCAAAGATGAACAACAAGAGGGATTCAGGAGTGTTAGGTATAGGAATTCCTGTCACTGTCCGTGTGATTTTGTGTACCGAGTCCCAGAAAGGACGCAGGGTGAGGCATTGCCACCAGACATGGATCATGGTGCCTTCCTCTGACAGACATCTCCAGCATCTATCGGATACAGACGGGAACCATTTATGTAAAAGAGAGGGCACCCTGTACCACCTGGAGAGGACCTTGTAGTTTGTTTCCTGCGCCTTTGTGGAAATCAGCGCCTTGTGGGTCAGGAAAAAGGCTCTCTTCCACTGAGAAGGGGTGATTGGACGCCTAAGGGCTCTTTCACACCTGCGTTCTTTTCTTCCGGCATAGAGTTCCGTCGTCGGGGCTCTATGCCGGAAGAATCCTGATCAGTTTTATCCTAATGCATTCTGAATGGAGAGAAATCCGTTCAGGATGCATCAGGATGTCTTCAGTTCCGGACCGGAACGTTTTTTGGCCGGAGAAAATACCGCAGCATGCTGCGCTTTTTGCTCCGGCCAAAAATCCTGAAGACTTGCCGCAAGGCCGGATCCGGAAATAATGCCCATTGAAAGGCATTGATCCGGATCCGGCCTTAAGCTAAACGTCGTTTCGGCGCATTGCCGGATCCGACGTTTAGCTTTTTCTGAATGGTTACCATGGCTGCCGGGACGCTAAAGTCCTGGCAGCCATGGTAAAGTGTAGTGGGGAGCGGGGGAGCAGCATACTTACCGTCCGTGCGGCTCCCGGGGCGCTCCAGAGTGACGTCAGGGCGCCCCACGCGCATGGATCACGTGATCGCATGGCACGTCATCCATGCGCATGGGGCGCTCTGACGTCATTCTGGAGTGCCCCGGGAGCCGCACGGACGGTAAGTATACCGCTCCCCCGCTCCTACTATGGCAACCAGGACTTTAATAGCGTCCTGGCTGCCATAGTAACACTGAAAGCATTTTGAAGACGGACCCGTCTTCAAATGCTTTCAGTTTACTTGCGTTTTTCCGGATCCGGCGTGTAATTCCGGCAAGTGGAGTACACGCCGGATCCGGACAACGCAAGTGTGAAAGAGGCCTAAGTCGCGTTCCCAGGCTTGGCAAAAGGGGGGAAGGTGGGAAGAGTGTTGCAGTATGAGCAGGTTATATATAGTGGAGATGTCCCTAAATACCGCCGATGGGGCTAAGCACATTTGTTCAAACGCAGTAAGGGCTCTAGACAGAACATGGGTTTTGCGCATGGATGAGTAGAAGTGTTGAAGTTGGAGGTACTCAAAAGTGTGTCTAGGGCGAGTAGCAGAAGGTTCTATTAGCTGATTAAGGGATTTTAAAGATGACCCGCTAAGGACGTGACAAAATCGGAGAGGGCGCAAGCCTGTGCCTGTCAGAAAGGGATGAGAGGAGCTTCCAGGCGGGAAGTCAGGGTGATCCCTGATTGGGGTTAGAGGACTCGTAGCATCAATGAGGGAAAGGCGGCTATGTATGGAGGCGAGTATTGCGAGGGTATGGTTGACCGTGAAAGAGGGGCTTGTGGCAGAGACGCTAGACGACCCGATCAACCAAGGAAGCGCCGAGAGCGAGGTAGGGGAGGAATCCCGTGCCATGTGGACCCATGTCTTAGTGGAGTCCACTCTCAGCAGATCTAGAAGTCTGGCATACGCCATGGAAAATTAATACAATCTACAGTCTGGCAGAACCACCCCCCCGACTCCTTGGACCTAGTCAGTATTTCATATTTTGTCCGTGGCCTGCCTGGGGCCCACACAAACCGCGTAAAGCATTGTTTCAACTGCAACCAGTAGGTCGACGGCAATCGGATAGGGATGGTCTGCAGGAGGTAGAGCAGCTTTGGCAGCAAGTTCATCTTCAGGATACTGACCTTGCCAAACCATGAGAAGTCGCGGCGATGCCAGGAGTCCAGATCCGCCTGGAACCACCGGAGAAGCAGAGAGAAGTTCATCTGAAAGAGCTGGGAGAGGTCCGCCGAGACTTTTATGCCCAGATACTTTATTCCCGCTGGCGGTCAGGTGAAAGGGAACGAGGATTTTTTAAGGGAGGAAACTAATTCCTGAGACAAGGAGACGTTCAGTGCCTCGGACTTGGACATATTTATTTTAAAGTTCGTCCATTCGCCGAAACCAGTGAGTTTGCGGAGTAAGGACGGGAGCGCAATACGTGGGTTGGTTATGTACAATAAAAGGTAATCCGCAAAGACTGCGCATTTATGCTCCACTCTACCTATCTTGACTCCAGCAATATCTAGATTTTCACGGATAGAAGCAAGGAGGTGCTCCATCACTACATATAGGATGGGGGATAGCGGGCAGCCTTGACGCGTGCCATTGCGGATGAGGAAGGGAGGGGAGTACGTGCCATTGATCTTAACGCGAGCAGAGGGTTGCTGGTATAGACTGAAGATTTTCACCATGAAGTCCGGGCGTATCCCCAATCCCGAAAGGGCAGTTCGAATCGCTTGCCAGGAAACTCGATCAAAGGCTTTTTCCGCGTCAAGGGATAAGATCATAAGGGGGGTGATGGTAGATTTCACGTGGTGGACGATGTCTAGTGTTCTGAGGGTATTATCACGGGCTTCCCTCCCAGGGGTAAAGCCTACCTGGTCAGGGTGTATCAAAAAGGGCAGGAACGTATTTAGTCTGTTGGCAAGCAGTTTAGCGAATAACTTAAGGTCCACATTCAGCAAAGAAATGGGACAATAGCTGGCGCAGAGGTGTGGGTCCTTGTCGGGCTTGGGGATGACTGCAATGTGGGCCATGGTAGATTGCGCCGGAAAAGGGCATCCAGAGGACACAGCATTGAAGACCTTCAACAGAAAGGGAGTGAGGGTAGCCGAAAAAGACTTATAGAAACTGGCGGTAAATCCGTCAGGACCTGGGCTCCTACCACCTGGTAAGGACTTGATCACGTCCTGTAACTCCGCTTCTGTGAACGGGGCCTCCAAGCTGGAGCTTTGTTCAGTAGACAATTTAGGGCCACGAGATAGTGAATCGGGGGTCAGGTCAACCTCCGCGTCATGGGGGCAAAGAAGCTTATACAATCGGGAGTAAAAATAGTGGAAGGAGGAGGCGATTTCCTCATTAGTGTGCACCATGTGGCCCGTTGGATTTTTGACAGCAGGGACATGGGAAGCGGCAATATGGCCTCTGAGAGCCCTCGCAAGCAGGCGTCCGCATTTATTGCCATACTCGTAAAATTTACTGCGACAGGTTTGGATCATCCGTTTGTAGGACGCTTCCAGAAGGCGTCGCGAGTCCTTGCGCGCGTTCTGAAGGTCGCAAAGGACGGACTGAGAAAGGGCTCGCTTATGAAGGAGCTCTAAAGATGCAACCTTCTGCAGAGCAGTCTTCAGAGTAATGGCCTTTTCCTTTTTAAGACAGGTGCCATGCTTGACGAGAATCCCACAGAGGACACATTTTAGGGCCTCCCATTGCATGGGGAGGGAGGTTGGGTCTGAGGCATGGTCAGAGAGAAAGTTGGCTACAGTGGTGTGGAGGTCCGCAGCACATACTGCATCTAGGAGAAGAGACTCATTTAACCGCCAGGTCCATTCGTTTCTAGCTGAGGAAGGGAGCGTCAGGGAACAGAAAACCAGGGCATGGTCAGACCAAAGGATATTGCCGATGGACGTAGAAACCAGCCACGAGAGGGCGGGTTGCTGGACAAGGATATAATCTATTCTGAGGAGTGACAACCAGGAGAAAGCGAGCCAGCTGCAAACCCTGGCCTAAAACAAGAGTAATAATAACCATGCCTGCTACCAAGAGGGTAAATGAGTGTTAGTTGTTCTAGAGCGCCTCACTAGCAATGTAACGGAAGTCTCAAACAAAGCGAACCGTCCGACTTCAGGAGCCCATATCCGCTGTGGATGGGGATCTGCCACCATAGGCTGGGGAGCGACGTTGCCTCCGTCCAGAGGGGGTCGGTAGGGTTGTTTTCAGCGACCTGGAGTTGACAGGCTGGACTGGGCGGGTGCGGCCCTGTTGCGATGGCGCTGGTTGGAGAATAGAAATCCAGGGGCCTAGACCAACCGTCGGGAGGTTCAGAAGGTGAAGAAACTCGGGAAAGGTCCTGCAGAAGCTGGAGAGTGGACCCGTCAAATGACAAAGGCGAGGACTGCCTAGCTTTATTCAGGATTTGTTCCTTGATCATGTAGAAATGGATTCTACAGATGACATCCCTTGGTTTAGAACCCTCCGGGTTGGGGGGTCTAAGGGCTCTATGCGCTCTATCTATTTCTATGTGAGAGCCCGGTGGACGACCCAGGACTTTGTTAAACAATCTGTCACGGGGTTCCGAAGGTGCACTCGGTCCCCCATTGCCCGCAGAACTGTTGCTTAGCCTTTGGAATGAGGTTCTGTGTTTGACCTCATTCCCAGGGCGGCTTTACTAGCTGGGTGGCTCCTTGCTCCTAAGTCTGCCTTGAGCGCCGAGCTGATCACTCGGTGCTCGACTGGTTGGTCTGTCGGTCATGTGACGCTGGCCACGTCACATGACCCTCACTCCCCACTATAAATACAGGCAGCCTGCTGGCTACAGGTTGCCTGTTAATTTCTAGGTTCCTGGTATTTGTTGGACTGCTGAATACTTACCTGATCCTGTTCCTTGACCATCCTTTTGCCTAATCCTCCTGTACTGCGCATCCGTCCTGGTATTGTGACCTCGGCTCCCACCTGACTACTCTCTTAGGACTCCTCTTGTACTTCTCTGCTCTCCTGGTATTTATGACCCCGGCTTCTCCTGACAATTCTCTGCTTGCTCCATTTTCTACTTTGCAGCTTTCCTGGTATTGACTCGGTCCGTTCACGTCCTGTTGTTTGTCTGTCTGTCATCCCTGCACTTACTCCAAGTTAGGGATTGCCGTCCAGTTGTCCCCTGTCATTAGGACTCGCGAGGCAAGTAGGCAGGGCCAGGGGTAAGGGTGGAGCGCAGTGGTCACTTCCCTTCCCCCTGTGTGTGTGTGTACGCGACCGTTACAGATTAACAGGCCCAATAACCACTGTATTATGAATCCTCTGGTGACCCTGACTGACTATGTCTCTAATCTGACGCAGATGGTGCAGGAGTTAGGGGAAAAACTCAGCTCTTTTGAGTTAGGGCAAGGCTCTTCCACTCCTCAGGCCTCCAGTCCGCATTTTGAGCCCCAGATTAAGCTCCCAGAAACCTTTTCTGGAGACCGGAAGAAGTTTCTCTCTTTTAAGGAGAGTTGTAAACTTTACTTCCGTTTGCGCCCCGTGTCCTCTGGCCCCGAGAGTCAACGCGTGGGCATTATCATTTGCCGATTACAGGGTGATCCCCAGGACTGGGCGTTCTCTTTACCTGCTGGCACCAGTTGTTTATATTCTGTGGAGGGGTTCTTTCAGGCCCTAGGTACCCTCTATGATGAACCAGACAGGGCTCTAGTAGCCGAGACGGCTCTAAAGGCACTGGTTCAGGGCAATTTACCAGCGGAGGATTATTGCACCCAATTCAGAAGGTGGTGTGTCCCCTCAGGATGGAACGAACCAGCCCTGAAGAGTCAGTTCAGGTCAGGTCTGTCTGATAAATTAAAGGATCTTCTGGTCAGTTATCAACTTCCAGAGACCTTAGAGGAGATGATGACCCTTGTTGTCCGACTTGACCGACGGGTTAGAGAGAGACGACAGGAACAACAGTTCTCTTCCCAGATGGTGGTCCAGCCAGAGGCCTATCCCAGAGACAATGCTGAGGTCTCCACCGAGGAACCCATGCAGGTTGGCATGACCCGAGGGAATCTTCGCCGCAGACGTGGAGAATGCTTTTACTGTGGAGATTCTGACCATAGGATCAACCAGTGTCCTAAGAAGGTCCTCTCTGTCAAGTCTCCTAAGGCAAGGCAACCTAAACACCAGGTACACCCTGAATTTTCTAAATGTAAGCTTTCGGTACCCATTACGATTTCTCTGGGAGTAGATAAATGGCGGCTAGCTTTATTGACTCTGAGTATGCTGTTAGATTGGGTATTCCTATGTTTGCCTTACCAACTCCTATCCATGTCATGGCTATTGATGCTACTCCTCTTATTGGTGGTACGGTGAGCTTATGTACCTCGGAGATTTCTCTAACCGTGGGTGTGTGCCACTCAGAGAGATGTTCGCTTCTAGTCCTGGAGAACCTACCTGCTGAGGTGGTACTAGGGTTGCCTTGGCTCCGACTACATAACCCCACTATAGATTGGTCCAATGGGGAGTTGGTGAGATGGGGGCCTAAGTGTGACTCGTGCCTGTCCGTGGTACAGGCTGGGGTCTCAGTAAAGTCTGATACTTTATCCTCTGTTGTTAGAGAATATTCTGATGTATTCTCATCACCAACGCCAGAGGTTCTACCCCCCCATAGACCTTATGATTGTACCATAGAGCTAGTAGAGGGGGCCAAGTTTCCTAAAGGACGAATTTATAATCTTTCTATGCCCGAACGCAAGGCCATGGAAGATTATATTAAGGAGAGCCTTGGTAAAGGGCATATTAGACCTTCTGTCTCTCCTATGGGGGCGGGGTTTTTCTTCGTTAAGAAAAAAGATGGTGGTCTTAGGCCATGTATCGATTACCGGAGATTAAATAAAATCACTGTCCAGAATAGATACTCCCTCCCATTGATTCCGGATTTATTTAACCAGGTCCTGGGGGCAACCTGGTTTTCCAAAATTGACCTGAAAGGGTCATACAATCTAATCCGAATCAAGGAGGGAGACGAATGGAAGACGGCGTTCAATACTCCGGTAGGACACTTTGAATATCAGGTGATGCCTTTTGGACTCAGCAATGCCCCAGCTGTGTTCCAAAACTTCATGAATGACATTCTTAGGGAATTCTTAGGTAAATTTGTTATTGTCTATCTTGACGACATTTTGATATTCTCTCCTGACTCCGAATCCCATGTGTCTCATGTTAGACAAGTATTAGAGGTGTTGCGGGAGAATCAGCTATCCGCTAAACAAGAGAAATGTGTCTTTGGTGTGCAGGAGATTCTGTTTCTAGGGCATGTTCTGACTCCTCACGCCTTCAAGATGGATCCTGGTAAGGTACTAGCAATTAAGGAATGGGTAAGACCTTCATCCTTAAAGGCCTTACAACGGTTCTTAGGTTTCGCCAATTACTATCGTAAATTTATTATGAATTTTTCCGTAATTGCTAAACCGTTGACCGACCTTACTAAGAAAGGGGCGGATTTGGAGAATTGGTCTACTGAGGCCATTTCTTAATTTGAAAAATTAAAAAAGGCATTCAGTAGCGCTCCCATTCTGATCCAGCCTGATCAGGAGAAACCTTTTATTGTGGAGGTGGATGCGTCCGAGGACGGCGCAGGAGCAGTCCTTTCACAAGGTCCTGCCAGCCTCACTAATCTGAGACGATGTGCCTTCTTCTCCAGGAAATTCTCTCCCACGGAGAGAAACTACGACATAGGGAATAGGGAGCTGCTGGCCATTAAATGGGCATTTGAGGAGTGGAGGCAGTTTCTGGAGGGGGCAAGGCATTGTGTAACTGTTGTCACTGACCATAAAAACCTTATGTTTCTCGAGTCTGCTAAGAGGTTGAATCCCCGTCAAGCCAGATGGGCTCTGTTTTTTACTCGTTTTGATTTTTCCATCACGTTCAGGCCGGGAAGTAAAAATGTGAAGGCGGACGCATTATCTCGGAGCTTCCAGGCTTTTCAACCTACTGAGGTACCACCTGAATCCATCCTACCAGCAAAAATCTTCTTAGCAGCTCTTACCCAGGATATCTCGGCTCGCATTAGGTCGGAACAACATCTGGCACCGGTATCCACCCCAACAGATAAGTTGTTTGTTCCCGTACAATTTCGTCTCCAGCTGTTGGGTGAGTGTCACGATTCTGCCTTTTGTGGACATCCGGGTGTTGAGGGCACTAAGGATCTGGTTTCTAGATCTTATTGGTGGCCCGCTATAACTAGGGATGTCAAGTCCTATGTGTCAGCCTGTGAGGTTTGTGCCAGGTCCAAGACACCTAGGACTCGCCCTGCTGGTAACCTACGACCCCTACCCATTCCCAGTAGACCCTGGTCCCATATCTCAATGGACTTTATAACTGACCTACCGCTGGCGGAGGGTAAGACTGTAGTGTGGGTAGTGGTGGATAGGTTTAGCAAGATGGTCCATTTCATTCCCCTGTCTAAACTCCCGAATGCCAAAACCCTGGCATCTATTTTTGTGAAAGAAATTGTTCGATTGCATGGTATCCCGGAAAATATTGTTTCGGACAGGGGTGTGCAGTTTGTGTCCAAATTCTGGAGAGCCTTCTGTCAAAGATGTAAAATTTCGTTGTCTTTTTCTTCCGCCTACCATCCTGAGAGTAATGGGCAGACTGAACGCCTTAATCAGTCTGTGGAACAATTCCTGAGGTTGTATGTTGCTGATGACCAGCAATTATGGGTCAAATTCCTTCCATTGGCTGAATTTGCTCTGAATAACCGTGTCAATTCTTCTGCTGGGGTCTCCCCTTTCTTTTGTAACCATGGTTTTCATCCCCGTTTTCATTCTGGGTCGTCCGTCTCCTCCTCTAACCCTGAAGCTGATAAACTCTCCTCCGAACTGTGCACAGTTTGGGCCCGGGTTCAATCGAACCTAGAAAAGGCTCAATGTTCTCAAAAACTCAAGGCCGATAGGAGACGTTCAAGGGGGGTAAACTTTCAGGTTGGGGATAAAGTATGGTTGTCCTCCAAGAATCTATCTCTCAAGGTAACTTCTAAAAAATTTGCTCCTCGTTTTATTGGACCATATAAGATCACGGAAGTGATTAACCCGGTATCTTTTAGGTTGGAGCTGCCTGAGTCATTCCACATTCATAATGTGTTCCATAAATCTCTGCTTAAAAAATATTTTGAACCGGTAGTAGCATCAAAAGCCTCGCCTCCGCCAGTTCTTGTTAATGATGCTGTCGAGTATGTGGTGTCTAAAATAGTGGATGTCAGGAAGGTGCGTAATTCCTTGCAGTACCTGATTCACTGGAAGGGGTATGGACCTGAAGAGAGATCTTGGGTACCTGCCAGGGAGGTTCATGCTCCTAGACTTGTTCGTAAATTTCATTTAGAACACCCTGAAAAGCCATCGCCTGAAGTCTTGGGTCCGGTGGCCCCTCGTAAAATGGGGGGTACTGTCACGGGGTTCCTGGTATTGACTCGGTCCGTTCACGTCCTGTTGTTTGTCTGTCTGTCATCCCTGCACTTACTCCAAGTTAGGGATTGCCGTCCAGTTGTCCCCTGTCATTAGGACTCGCGAGGCAAGTAGGCAGGGCCAGGGGTAAGGGTGGAGCGCAGTGGTCACTTCCCTTCCCCCTGTGTGTGTGTGTACGCGACCGTTACACAATCCAACTATGGTGCATAAAAGGTCAGTGGCCGTCACCGATTCTGGCAGGCCTCGAATCCGTATGTTGTTACGGCGATTGCGATTTTCAATGTCATCCAGGTGCTGATTTAAAGTATAGAGCTGGGCCTCGTGGGATTGGTTGGTGTCTTGGAGGGCCGAGACCGTGGCCGTTAGAGATGTGTGGTCTTGAGCGACAGAGTCAATTCTGGAGTCAATCACGGCTATCTCAGAGCCGACCTGCGAGAATTCACGCTTGCATTCCTGCAGTATGTTAGTGGCAAAGCTGGATAAATCTGCTTTGGTGGGCAGAGAGCAAATAAGAGTGCGCAAGTCTGCCATCGTTGGTGGCCTGGCTTCATCGCCAAACAGGTCAGCTGAGGCAGAAGGGACCCCTACATAGGGGGAAGTATATGTGAGGCCCGGCTTCTTAGGGGAAACCCCGGACGGTAGCTTGTGGGGCCCTTCCCAGGAGGATCCAGTGGACCAGTGTGGCGAGGCAGCCAGAGAGGGCCCAGGAGAATGGGAGGGAGGGCGGAAGGAGTCCAGCACAGCAGGAGCGCCTCCATTGTAGGGGCCTTCCCCAGGAGGGTGATGAGCACCTGCAGGAGCGACCAAAGGGCCCCTCTGGAGGGTGAAGTCGTCCATGCTGCCAGGAAAGGGCTGACTAGGCCAGAAAGGGCGGGCAAGGGGCTTCAGGGTGCAACTTTGTGGGGTGGTGGGGTCCCCAGCCCCTATTCCCTCGTTGCTAGGGTCCTGTGGGGAGCCCCCATGACTGACCTGCGAATCGGCTGTGTTCAGCGATGAGGCGGGCGCCTGCAGGTCCAGGTCAGGTGCGCACGCCAGGAGGGAGGAAGGCGGCGATGAGCGCGGCTCCAGGGAGGCCGGGGAGGTCCGATCCCGGGCCCGCGGCTCTGCAACTGCAGGTGAGGTGAAGGGCAGTGGGGGCACAGAGAGGGATCGGTGTAGGTGGAGCTGTGTAGTGGGGCTTCCCGGTGTGTCCGAATGAATCAGAGGCGGGCGCATGGTCCAAGCGCCCGCGCCATCTTGTGAGGCTGCATGGAGGCCTGTCGGTCCGGAACCCGGAGAGGAGACTTGCCGAGCAAAGAGAAGGGGTAAATCACCCTGTGAGGCTGCTAGGGGAGCCGATGGTTGGGCTCTACCACGTTTTCCCCATCTGGAGAGGCTGGGTGCAGATGGATTTCGCCAGGGATGCAGAGGAGCTCAGGGAGAGCATGTCTTCACTCTCTCATGGCTGGCCACGCCCCCCGGCAACCAGTTATTTAACCCCAACTGGTGTAATGAGTTGCTTCTCATTTCTTAAACAACCATGTGGAAAGACACATCTCGTGGTTGTGGAAAAGATGTTAGTCTGTTTGAGAAGGGTCAAATCATTGGCATGCATCAAGCAGAGAAAACATCTAAGGAGATTGCAGAAACTACTTAAATTGGGTTAAGAACTGTCCAACACATTATTAAAAACTAGAAGCATAGTGGGGACCCATCGTATTCGAGGAAGAAATGTGGCGGGAACAAAATCCTGAATGATCCTGATCGGCGATCACTTAAACGCTTGGTGAAATCAAATCGAAGAAAAACAACTGTAGAAATCAGGGCTATGTTTAATAGTGAAAGTAAGAGGATTTCCACATGCACACTGCGAAGGGAACTCAAGGGATTTGGACTGAACAGCTGTGTAGCCGTAAGAAAACCACTAATCAGTGAGGCAAACCAGAAAAAAAGGCTTCAATGTTCTAGGGAGCATAAAGATTGAACTCTGGAGCAATGGAAGAAGGTCATGTGGTCTGATGAGTCCAGATTTACCCTGCTCCAGAGTGATGGGCGCATCAGGGTAACAAGAAAGGCAGATGAAGTGATGCACTCATCATGCCTAGTGCCTACTGTACAAGCCTGTGGGGGCAGTGCTATGATCTGGGGTTGCTGCAGTTGGTCAGGTCTAGGTTCAGCAACAGTATGTGCTCCAAGAATGAGGTCAGCTGACTACCTGAACATACTGAATGACCAGGTTATTCCATCAATGGATTTTTTTTTCCCTGATGGCACGGGCATATTCCAAGATGACAATGCCAGGATTCATCAGGCTTAAATTGTGAAAGAGTGGTTCAGGGAGCATGAGACATCATTTTCACACATGGATTGGCCACCACAGAGTCCAGACCTTAACCCCATTGAGAATCTTTGGGATGTTGTGGAGAAGGCTTTGTGCAGCAGTCAGACTCTACCATCATCAATGCAAGATCTCGTGAAAAATGAATGCAACACTGGATAGAAATAAATCTTGTGACATTGCAGAAGCTTATGGAAACAATGCCACAGCGAATGCGAGCCGTAATCAAAGCTAAAGGCGGTCCAACGAAATATTAGAGTGTGTGACCTTTTTTTGGTGGCAACTTTTTTTTGGGACAGGCAGTGTATAACTGCACCGCTGAACGGAAAATAATATCTATTTTTGTGCCACTAATACACTCAAAAAAGGGCTTTAGAACATATAACTGCACCGCTGAACGGCAAATAATATATATTTTTTTGCCACTAAAACATGCCAAAAAGGGCTGTAATTTTCTCACCTCACCACACAACGGCTAATAAGCCCTTTTTTCCCACTAATACAAGCCAAAAAATGCTTTAGAACATATAACTGCACCGCACAAGGGCAAATAAGACGTAGAAATATTTCCTTGTAATAAACCCTGCTAATGGCTGTATCAAACAGCACTTGTACCCCAATAACAAGAACGGTTTGCTGGAATTACAGAGCTGTATAATGGCAATTTGGATCCGCAGTCAGTGCAGCAAGGTGTAATAGGATTGTTCCCATTACCCAGGCTGTAAACTCCCCTACTGAACCCTGTTCTGCTCCAATACTGTGGAATGATTCCTCCCTATCCTTTACCTGAACTTCTATATAGCAAAATAAAAGTTTTTGAATCTTTTCTACCACTGTCCCTAGCGCCTACTGACGTCTCTCCCTGCACTAAGTACACTGGAAAATGGCTGAATCCAAGATGGCTGAGGCTATTTATAGGGCTGTGACATCACAGGGCTCAGAGGCGGCTCTTCCATTAAGCCACTTAGGTCGCCGCCTAAAGCCTCGCGTTGGTGGGGGCCTCGCTCTGGCTCCCACCCGACACCGCCGCAAGTACAAATTGTACTTGCGGCGGTGTCGAGTGGGAGTGTCCAGTGCCCCGAATGTTAGTCCCCACCCCCCTTGTACTTGTCTGCTGATATGCTAGGCTGCTGTGCCGCACGGTCATAATTTCAGTCACTTCAGAGCGCAACCCCGTCCTGCGGCACGTTACAGGTCTCGCGGAATTACGCGCCGCAGGACGGGGTTGCGCTCTGAAGTGACTGAACTTATGCCTGCGCAGCAGCCTAGCAGATAAGCGGGCAAGTACAAGGTGGGGGGAAAATTACATAATATGAGGCAGTGTGTGGGCAAATCTGTGAGGCAGTGTGGGGGGCAAATTACTTAATGGGGGGCAGTGTGGTGAACAAATTACTTAATGGGGGGCAGTGTGGCGGACAAATTTCTTAATGGGGGCAGTGTGGGGGGTCAAATTACATAATGTGGGGCAGTGTGGGGTCAAATTACTTAATGGGGGGCAGTGTGGCGGACAAATTACTTAATGGGGTAGTGTGGGGGGTCAAATTACATATTGTGGGGCAGTGTGGGGTCAAATTACTTAATGGGGCAGTGTGGGGGCAAATTACTTAATTGGGGCAGTGTGGGGGCAAATTACATAATGAAGGCACTGTAGGGGGCAGTATTACTAATGAGAGCATTCTAGAAGGGAATTACTATTGGTGGGACTATGAGGAGTACTATTACTATGGGGAGGGCACTATTATTTCTTCAGGATAGTATTGGGGCCGGGACACAGCGAGCAGCAGGATAACACTGTGGGGACTCCAGGTTGGGGGATGATGATAGAAAAGTGAGGAAGCTAAGATGTCTGTGTGTCAGACTCTGCAGAGACGAGGCGGCTGAGAGAAGCGTCCCGATCGAATGGAGAAGATGATGACAGAGAAGATCTACATCAGAGGAGACGTCACCTGGAGGCTCTAGATGTGACAGGTATGTGCTGCTGTATAGCAAGTACAGCAAAATGCGGTGTGTGGGGGGAGGGTCGATTTAGAGAACTGGGCCAGTGTTAATGCAAAGTGTTAATATGCACTGTGAATATAAGCCCTGTACTGTGTTGTCACAGTGCATATTAACCCTTTACTGTGATGTCACTGCATATTAAAGGGGTACTCCGGGATAGGAAAATAAATCCCCTATTCAAAGGATAGGAGATAAGTGTCTGATCGGGGGATCCGGCCGATGGGATCCCCCACGATCTCCTGTATGGTACTCCGGATCTCCTTGTGCCCGGAGCGGTGGTTAACACTCCCTCTCCATGTATCTATGGGAGAGCCGCAGATACATAACTTGTGTATCTCCAAGTCTTCCATAGAGATACCTGGAGGGGGAGTGTTGACCACACCACCGCTCCGTGTGGTGGTTGACACAGCTTATTTCTTGAGGACTGAGCCGGGGCGCCGTACGGGAGATCACGAGCATCCCAACGATCTTCGTGGGGGTCTCATGTTCGAGTTTCACCTAAGGCCTCACAAAGTCTAGAGCCGTCTCTGACAGGGCTGATTTGGCTGCATGCATGGCATTATGGGTGATCCCTTGTTCCCAGAGTTCCTTGCTCCATGTTCTCACACGTGCAGCAGCCATTTTAGGAAAAAATGTGATTCGTTACAACGAAGTGTGAGGAAATTCTGATTCGGTGTGAATCTAATTTTTCCTGAAATTCTGATTGAATTCGACTTTGTCAACTTCGATTCGCTCATCTCTAGTGCACGCGCTAAGGTGACACATACTCGACCTTCTGGATCCCTACTTCCGTTGCCACAGACCATGGACTCACTTGTCTATGGATTTTATTACTGATCTGCCTAGTTCATCTGGAAAGACAGTTATTCTGGTGGTAATTGATAGTTTTAGTAAAATGGCGCACTTTATTGCATTACCGGGCCTACCTAATGCTAAAACACTTGCACAAGTGTTTGTTGACAACATTGTGAAACTTCATGGCATTCCCTCTGACATGGTCTCGGATCGTGGGACTCAGTTTGTGTCCAGATTCTGGAAGGCGTTCTGTTCTCGGCTGGGGGTATAACTGCCTTTTTCTTCTGCTTTTTATCCTCAGACAAATGGACAGACGGAGGGCACTAATCAGAGTCTGGAGACTTACTTAAGATGTTTTGTCTCTGAGAACCAGGAGGAGTGTTTTTTGTTTTTGGCAGAGTAGACAAGAGTCCACTGGTAAGTCGCCGTTTTTTGGGGCATATGGGTTTCACCCGCAATTTGGCACATTCTCTGGTTCAGATACTTCCGGTATCCCTGAGGAGGAATGTTTTTCATCATCATTGTCTTCTATATGGGGGAAAATTCTAAATAACTTGATGAATATGGGCAACAAGTATGAACATGTGGCTGACAAGAAACATATGAATGGTCTGGACCTAAGTGTGGGTGATTTTGTGTGGCTGTCCACAAGAAATATTAAGTTGAAGGTTCCTTCTTGGAAGTTGGGTCCAAGGTTTATTGGTCCATATAAGATCACTGCCATTATTAATCCTGTAGCTTTTCGTCTTGAACTTCCTCAGGCTCTGAAAATTAATGTACAATGTATGGAGAAGAAGGAACAAAGTATTTTCAATGTTGCAGCTTTATTTCAAGACTTCATAAGAAGGCGATGCACAAATCGGATCCAGGGGCGGACACACTGTGGCAAATAGTAGCGGCAACGGCCGTTTCGCGCGATGAGTTGCGCTTCTTCTGGCCGCTATATACGTTATAGCGCCGCGGATCAGTGACATTACTTAAAAACATGTGAGCCGGGGAAACAAATGCTCAAATGAATAGCAAGGGAATGTCTATGGAGGTACAATTTGAATATAATAATGTCAATTATGATGGATACACGAGTCACATTATGGCTAGGAATATGCGCAATAATTCTTAGAAAAACATGTGCTAGAGGCCCAATATATCAAGCCCGTGAGACAATGACAGAATGCCATTATAGGAACACTGACATGTCGTTCCTCTCGTTTAACCCTGCGGCTCCCATGGCCCCAGTGAGCATAATCCACCTTGCTTCCCTTTGCAGGAGCAGGCGATGCCTATCCCCCCCCTCTAGGGATGGGTCGGACATGCTCCAATCCTGCAAAGGAAAGACAACGCGAGTGGGCATCATGGGCGGTACGGATGTGCTCAATTAAACGTGGGCAGCCTCTGCCCGACCGTATGGAACCAACATGTTCACGGATCCGTTCAAATAGAGGGCGGATTGTTTTGCCAATGTAGAATCTTTTGCAGGGGCAAAAATCGATATATACAACATAAGGTGTACGACAATTGATAAAATCACGTACAACGTACTTAGTTCCTCCTATCTCTAACCCTTTGCTACAAGTATTGAGTGCACAAAAAGAACAGTGGCCACATCTGTAGTTACCTCTAGGTTTCTTCAGCCATGTCCCTTCCTGCGGTGTGCGGTATACGCTTTTGACTAGCTTATCTTTGAGGGTAGGGCACCTTCTAAATGTGACTAGGGATCGTTGGTTGGAACAGCTATTCAAAGAGGGATCCCCTTTCAATAGATCCCAATTCTCATTGATAGCCCGTTTAATTGCCACAGCGGCAGGGCTATACTTAAAAGAAAAAGCAAACCGGGGGGGTGTTGTGTTACTTATTTTTTGCATGAGTAGGGAATTACGATCCAGCCTGGCGGCCCTGCTAAGAGCTGCTGAGATGCTCCTCGATGGATAGCCCCAATCCAACAGCCTACTCTTAAGTTCGCCAGCCTGCTTGAGAAAACCAGCATCGGTGTCGTTGATCCTCCGTAGATGGACAAATTGTCCGTACGGGACAGCACGCTTCGCCGATGGCGGGTGGAAGCTGGTCTGGTGGAGGAGCGAATTGGTCGTGTATGGCACCTGGTGTGTATGGCACCATCTGTAACCGTAACGCACACATCCAGAAAATCGAGGGACCCACCACCAAAATTGATGGTGAATCTCATATTCATCTGGTTGTGCGTGTTGAGGTAATCAACAAAAGCATGGCAAGACGCTTCACTCCCCGACCAGACCAGAAAAATATCGTCCACATATCTCAAAAACAGGTGGATAGACTGCAGGAAGGGGTTATCCACGAGAAGACGTACGTCTCTTCAAATACCGCCAGGTTTGCAAATGTGCACGAGACCGGTGTGCCCATAGCGGTACCACTGGCCATCAAACTGGAAGACATTGTTTGTGAGAACAAGGTCTAATGCTTCATGGATGAAGTTTTTGAACACCGTGTCCTTGTCGCTTCGACTGAGGACGCGGTTGATGGCCCTAAGCCCTAAATCATGGGGGATACGGGTATATAGGCTTTCAATGTCCAAGGATACCAGGCTAAACTCACTCCGCCACTCAAGGGATTTGAGTGCCCGGAGGAAGTAACCTGTATCCTTTAGATATGTTGGGGTGCTTGCCAGCAGTGGTCTTAGGAGCCAATCAACGTAGCCAGACAGAGGCTCAGTCACTGACCCGATCCCGGCAATGATCGGGGGTCGGGTCAGTGATTTGTGAATTTTTGGTACGAAGTACCAAATGGGGACCTTGGGATGTGCAGGAACAAGTCGGTCCATCATGCCTTTAGGCAAAAATCCGGCCATGATGTACTGATTTACTAATGCATAAAGCTTGGACGAGATCCCAGGAATGGGGTCCCCTCTGAGCTTAGAATACATTGTGTTGTCCTCTAATTGCCTGCCTGCCTCCTCCAGGTAATAATCCCTGGGCATCAGGACCACGTTCCCTCCCTTGTCGGCCGGCTTTATTACGATATTATCCTGTTTACTTAGCCACGAGAGGGCACGAGACTCTTCTGTCGAGAGATTGGAGCGCACTACCGGGTACATCAGCGCACGCATCTCTCTCAACACCCGCTTGTGAAACAGGTCTATCGCTGAGCCGGCCGGCATGGGAGGAAGGAAGGTGGACCTGACGCCTCCTGTGTATTTATGTAACTGGCCCTGTTTGCCTAGTGGCTCCTCTGGCTCCATGCTAGACAAAAAATGGATGCACTCTATCTCCTCCTCGCTAAATTTTCCCTTTGTCTGAAAATTAATGTGTTTCACAAATCTTTGTTGAAGAGATAGCTTAAACCTTTGGAGTCGTCCCCCTTGCCACTCACTCCTGTCATGGTGGACGGCAGTTTGGAATTCCAGATTGCCAAGATTATTGGGAAAGAATTTTTGGGAAATTTTGAAAGGTTTTTAAGAATTTTTTTCTTACATTATATTAATTTTTCTAATTATGTGTACAATAAAATAGTTTATTACCACTACAATATAGGAACCTCTTGTATACAAATACGCTGGATGAATCCTTCCAAATGAGGTGTGCACAACCACCCTGTATTTTATATTCACTTTCTACTTTATAGCCTGGGTGTGTCTATATCGGTTGGGGCACCCACTCCATGCACAACAATTAGGTGAGCCATCACAAATAAATTTTATTCGCATCTTCAGTATCTTGTTTACTGGAAGGGTTATGGACCAGAGGAGAGGATCTGGGTACCGGCATCTGACAAGAATGCCAGTCGTTTGGTGAAAGCCTTTCACAGGTTTCATCCGGATAAGGTTGGTCCTGGGTGCCCAGAGGTCACCCGTATAAGGGGGGGGGGGGGGGTACTGTCACGGACGTTCCCGCGACAGGTGGCAGGAGATCGGTGAGACTGGCAACATGTGGTTTGATCTAACATGTTTTCCTTTTAGATCAAATGACATCTGTTTTTCTGGTGCTTGCCAAACCTTCTTTCCCAAGATGTGGCTCTTTTGGTCATTTAACCTTCTATATTTATTGTTGTTTCTCCCACTATGCTATGTGGTTTATAGCTTCTGTTGGAGTTGTGGTTAGCTTGTGTTTGGTTCTCGGCTGAGTTCCTGGTCTACCAAAGCTTCATTGAGAATGTGTTTCCTTTCCAATTTTGTATATATATATATATGTGTGTGTGTGTTGCCTTTCCCTGTTGTTTGTCATTAGGCCTCAGGGAGACTCCTGTTTGTCCTTCCCTTTGGAGGAACCGGTAGACTCAGTCCTGATATTAGTTCCAGGGTCCTATAGAGTGACATAGGATTCTAGGTATCCGGTGTATGAACTTGCCTACCTTTGGGGCCTGTTCATACTGGTAGTCTGTCAGGACTGGAGTTAGGGTTTTCTCTAGGAGGTGTTTCCAGGCCTTATTCCGGTATCCCCTTTCCCTCCTATGCTCGGTGTGGGGTTTTTCCTCCCACACACGAGCGTGACAGATGGCCTTTTCGATGAGTCGATGATTTGGGAACGAACAATGCTTGTTCCTGATCACTGCCCCACGGAAATATGCCGACAATCACCCCAAAAAATGAGCAAAAATGTGGCACTAAAAATCATTGTTTGAACTTTATTGGTCACTTTTCAAACATCAGTCAGTGACGCGTTTCGGCACCTATAGTGCCTTTCTCAAACTGTGAACAAGTGGCAATAACATACAAAGTAACAAACCAATTTAAATAGCCCGTCCGGTATCACGTGGTTCTGACGCCATGTTGTCATGGCAACCATGTATACACCAGAGAGCTCACGGGGTGGGTTTTGCAAAGTGAAAATCTTGGAAATGATTCGCCGTACTTCAATTGCACTGTAAAAACATTTAAAAACATGATGAACATCTACCGTATATACAATTTACAAAAAGCTATTGAGCGCATACTCTCTATTAAGGCCCCTCGGTTCCAGGGTCTGGAGACGGCGAATCCAAAATGCTTCTCTTCTCTTCAACATTTCGATCCTGTTTCCTCTTCTGCGGGACGATGGTATTTCCTCTATGATTTGAAACCGCAATTGTGCAATATTGTGTTTCTATACATGAAAATGGTGTGGAATAGGTAGAAGTGTATTACCCTTTCATATAGTGGATTTGTGCTTGCTAAAGCGATCTTTCATGCACGTAGATGTTTCTCCCACATAGGCAAGGCCACAGGGGCGCTTGAGGATATAGATAACAAACTTGCTATCACATGTACAGTGGGATGCGAAAGTTTGGGCAACCTTGTTAATCGTCATGATTTTCCTGTATAAATCGTTGGTTGTTACGATAAAAAATGTCAGTTAAATATATCATATAGGAGACACACACAGTGATATTTGAGAAGTGAAATTAAGTTTATTGGATTTACAGAAAGTGTGCTATAATTGTTTAAACAAAATTAGGCAGGTGCATAAATTTGGGCACCACAAAAAAGAAATGAAATCAATATTTAATAGATCCTCCTTTTGCAGAAATTTCAGCCTCTAAACGCTTCCTGTAGGTTCCAATGAGAGTCTGGATTCTGGTTGAAGGTATTTTGGACCATTCCTCTTTACAAAACATCTTTAGTTCATTCAGGTTTGATGGCTTCCGAGCATGGACAGCTCTCTTTAAGTCACACCACAGATTTTCAATTATATTCAGGTCTGGGGACTGAGATGGCCATTCCAGAACGTTGTACTTGTTCCTCTGCATAAATGCCTTAGTGGATTTTGAGCAGAGTTTAGGGTCTTGTTGAAAGATCCAGCCCCGGCGCAGCTTCAGCTTTGTCACTGATTCCTGGACATTGGTCTCCAGAATCTGCTGATACTGAGTGGAATCCATGCGTCCCTCAACTTTGACGAGATTCCCAGTCCCTGCACTGGCCACACAGCCCCACAGCATGATGGAACCACCACCATATTTTACTGTAGGTAGCAGGTGTTTTTCTTGGAATGCTGTGTTCTTTTTCCTCCATGCATAACGCCCCTTGTTATGGCCAAATAACTCAATTTTAGTTTCATCAGTCCACAGCACCTTATTCCAAAATGAAGCTGGCTTGTCCAAATGTGCTTTAGCCCACCTCAAGCGGCACTTTTTGTGCTGTGGGCAGAGAAAAGGCTTCCTCTGCATCACTCTCGCATACAGCATCTCCTTGTGTAAAGTGCGCCGAATGGTTGAACGATGCACAGTGACTCCATCTGCAGCAAGATGATGTTGTAGGTCTTTGGTGCTGGTCTGTGGGTTGACTCTGACTGTTCTCACCATTCGTTGCTTCTGTCTATCCGAGATTTTTCTTGGTCTGCCACTTCAAGCCTTAACTTGAACTGAGCCTGTGGTCTTCCATTTTCTCAATATGTTCCTAACTGTGGAAACAGACAGCTGAAATCTCTGAGACAGCTTTCTGTATCCTTCCCCTAAACCATGATGGTGAACAATCTTTGTCTTCAGGTCATTTGAGAGTTGTTTTGAGAACCCCATGTTGCTACTCTTCAGAGAAATTTAAAAGAGGAGGGAAACTTACAATTGACCCCCTTAAATACTCTTTCTCATAATTGGATTCACCTGTATATGTAGGTCAGGGGTCACTGAGCTTACCAAGCCAATTTGAGTTCCAATAATTAGTTCTAAAGGTTTTGGAATCAATAAAATGACAACAGTGCCCAAATTTATGCACCTGCCTAATTTTGTTTAAACAATTATAGCACACTTTCTGTAAATCCAATAAACTTCATTTCACTTCTCAAATATCACTGTGTGTGTCTCCTATATGATATATTCAACTGACATTTTTCATCGTAACAACCAACGATTTATACAGGAAAATCATGACGATTAACAAGGTTGCCCAAACTTTCGCATCCCACTGTATAATGGCCACGTATTGGGAACCCGTTCACCTGTAGGTGGGTGAGACATATCTAGACCCTTTATCACGCTGGAACAATGTATGCAATTGAGACAGGGAAAAGGGCCTTTCTTGACTGTGGAAAGATATGTTGGTCTAGATGTCATTTTATTGCTACCAATGTCTGCCCTTATAATTTTGTCACGTATATTCCCCGCTCGCTTGTAACAGATCATGGGGGAATGTTTAAACTCCTCTACTGTCGGGTACGATTTTGTTCTAATACCCCAATGTCTGTTTAACGCCGATCTCACCTTATTTATTCAAGGGTGGTACTTGACAATAAAGGGGGGACGTTTTGACTGTTGTGTTGGTTTATTCACTATAGTCTGAGCTGAATCTATCCTAGCTCGCTGTTGTGGGAACAAATGTGTGGGATATCCTCTCTTCTGAAACTTGGCAGTCATTTCATTCAACCGAACTATACGGGTCGTAGGGTAACTTTCACCCTTTGGAATTGGGAGTAGGGAAGAGATTTTTTGACGGCAGGTGAATGGTTACTGCTGTAGACCAATAAACAGTTACGATCAGTATTTCTCGCATTTCGCTTGCCGTCTGTCCCTTTTATCACTCAGGTGTCAAGAAACGAGATGCGCTGCACATGTTAGGTAAATTTAAGTTCTGGTCACACATTGTTAATGGAGGTTGTGAACTCCTCCAGGGTCCGAGTGCCACCCCGCCATACGCAAAATACATCATCAATGAAACGTTTCCAACATATGCAATATTGTTGGTATAATGCACTGGAGTAGATATATTCTTGTTCAAAAGATGCCATGTAGCAATTTGTGTACGGCGGCGCGGCATTCGAGCCCATCGCGGTACCGCACCGCTGTTATTAAAATGTATCTTGGAACATGAAATAGTTCCGCTCTAGGACAATAGTAAGGAGAGCAAGAAAAAAATCCCCGTTCTTTCTGTCCATAGGAGCTACCCTCTAAAAGGTGCTTAACAGCGCTCAGGCCCTTGTCATGTGTGATCAACGTGTATAAACTACACACGTCGAATGTTACAAGTAGGCAATCTTCATCTATTTGTACCTTATTGATTTCCCCAAGAAAATGCTGTGTGTCCCTGAGGTAAGAAGGGGCCTGTTGTGTTAAGGGAGTTAGATTTGTTTTTGAGAAAAATGGCCGGGGGAGAGAGGATGGAGTCTATTGCTGTCACAATTGGTCGCCCAGGTGGTCGATCCATCGATTTATGTATCTTGGGCAAGGTATAAAACACCGGAGTGATAGGATGCTCTTTAATTAGAAATTCCGCCAACTTGGCATCAATGACCCCATTCTCTCTTTGTACATTAATCAAACTGTCCCATACTGAGTCCCTAGGTAATATCTGATATATGGTCTGATCTGTCAGTTGTCCCATAATCTCACGAATGTAGTACTCCTTGTCTAGGACTACAAGCGCCCCCCTTATCAGCTGGTTTAAAAACTAAGGTACCGTCATCTAGCAAGTGATCAAGGGTCTGTCTCTCCAGGGTGGTTAAGTTATGATGTATATAAATGAGGCCTTGTTTGAATTGTTGTAACAATTTATGTATATCCCTCTGTACCAAATTGACATACGCTTCAACAGGATGTTGAGTCTTAGGGGGCATGTAGTGACTTTTGGTTCTTAAGCCGAATTGTTTCAGAGTGAGTGTATTCCTATCATCGTCGGAAATACAACCCCCCTGTGTTGCAATGTCAGTATTGAAAGAGAAATTAGATTATGGGACAACCGACAGATCAGACCATATATCAGAGGATAGGTCATCAATATAAATAAAGCGGACAACCACTTTAAGGCCTCATGCACACAACCGTATTTACTTTGCAGTCCACAAATTACGGATCCACAAAATACGGATACCGTTTGTGTTGCATCTGCATTTTTGGAGGACCTACTGACTTCAGTGGGTCCGCGGTCCGCATTCTGCTACCAAGCATAAGACATGTTCTACCTTCTGCAGACTGGACATACGGATACGGAAAGCAAATGGATCATTTGTGTGCTTTCCGCATCCGTATGTCCAGTCTACAAAAAGAGAGAATATGTCTGCAAAATGAGGACCATGGACCCATTGAAGTCAGGAACAAAAATGAGGGCGGCACACAGACTGCAAAATGGACACAGTGATGTACATAAGAACTAGTTTAGAAACAGAGAAGTATACAAAGATCTTCCAAGAGACCATAAATCAATTTTCACATTGGCCCGTGTGAGGGTCCATCACTACCCATCTCCCCCCCCCCCCTCAAATCTGGAGCTATTAAGGTCGTAGATTATTTTCTGCATCGATTATATTCATGTCAGGATAGCTGGAGATATCTGGATAGCTAATATGAAAGCATCCTATAAAACACGATGAACGTCACCAGGTGAGCTGTGGAACCTTATTATTATTATAGCTCCATTTATTCCATGGCGCTGTACATATGAAAAGGGGTATACATACATACATACATAATATAAAACGATTGCACTAAGCATATACAAGACGAGTTACAAACCGGTACAGAAGGAGAGAGAACCCTGTCCGCGAGGGCTTACAATCTACACTACTCACAAAAAGTTAGGGATATTTGGCTTGTTTGTGAAATTTCAGGATTAACCTAAAATGCACTCTGGTGAACTTATTGTGACCTTCTCTAAACTGTTGACTGCACATGTCCAATGTTTCAGTACTTTTTGCACAACTTGCTGTTCTTTAACAAGGAGCTTAACGGCAAAATTCACTACAGGTGTTTGATCCATGAATTGTCCAATACATATCCTGGTTCAATTAGAATTGGTATTTAAACAGTCCTCCTCATCATGCTGTTCACATTTTGACATCATGAGACCAAAAAGACACCTAGCAATTGATCAGCAGTACCTTGCCATTGCGAGGCTTCAAGCAGGATGTTCTCATACGGAAGTGGCCACTGAGCTTAGAGCGTCAGAATGTCATCAGCAGGTTGTATCAGAGATACAGGTAGCCTGAAAGAGTCACAGAAAGGCATAGAAGTGGACGCCCTTTGGCCGCATCCGACTCTGATGACCGCTTCATTATGAACAATGCCCTGTGGAAACAGATGATGAGTGCCACACAACTCCAGGCACATTTAAGGGAGGTGAGAGGCACCCAAGTGTCACGTCAGACAATTCAAAACAGTTTACCTGAGCATAGTCTGCGTGCTAGACGACCTGCAAGGGTTCCTGACCACAATCGTCATCATCTTGCATGGGCCAGGGAGCATCTATGCTGGACGAGGGACCAGTGGGCCTCAGTGCTGTTCACTGATAAAAGTCGATTCACGCTGAGCAGAAATGATGGCCGCCGACGATGTTGGAGACGTCAAGGAGAGCGCTATGTATCAGCCACTGTTGTCACCAGACGAGCCTTTGGTGGTGGTGGTGTTAGTGTTGGCAGGTGTGTCTAGTTAATACAGAACTGCCATACACTTTGTGACTGGTACAGTGACAAGCTCATACTACTTGAATAACATCATTAATCCAGTTATTGTGCATCTGCATGAACAACACAGGCCTAATTTCATCTTCATGGAGGACAATGCGTCAGCTCATCGAGGTCGCATTATTAGGGAACGGCTGCTGGAGACTGCGGTACCTCAAATGGGTGGCCTGCACCTTCTCCAGACCTGAATCCCATTGAAAACCTATGGAATCAGCTGAGTCGCCATGTAGAGGGTATAATTTCTGTAACCCAGAACCTCCATGACCCGAGGGCCGCCCTTCAAGAAGAGTGGGATGCCATGTCTCAGCAGACAAGTGTTAAGGCTGGCCGCAGGCTAGCCTGGATTTGTGGGAGGGGCCGGTACCTGTCTTAAGCGGTCTGGCTCTCCCAGGCAGCACGTCGGCATTCGGACGTCTGCTACTTCCGGGTGTGACGTCATCAGCAAGCGTCCTGCACGAGTCGGATCTCAGAGAAGCCGGGTGTACCTTTCCCTTCAGTCTGCAAGCTGTTCAGATCGTTTTCCAAGATAACTGGTTTGTTTGGGGAGCGTGGCAACGTGGAGGAGGGTAGGAGGGTGTGTAGAGAGGGGGAAGTGTGCCGGAGGATCGCTTCTCCTCACTGCGTTCAGGCACATGCAATTCAAGTTTTGGCACCAGGGGGCAGCATTGTCACATAGTTGGAGCTCATTGCCTGTTCAGCACTTTCAGCATAACCTGTATCTAAGTTCATACAGGGGCTGCGAGTCATCTGGGCTCAGCAGGTTAAACTCTCGCAGCTGGGTCCTGGTGCCATTACTGAGTTGATTACTTACAAGGTTGCTGCTTGTGCACATGTTTGACACTCTTCACATACACTACATACCTTAGACACATAGTTCGCACATCAGGCAGTTTGACGGAAAAAAAAAAAAAAAGGGTACAAGTGGATTGTTAAATAAAGTAAAAAAAAAATTAAAAAAAAAGAGTGGGTTGTTCAAATAAAGAAAAAAAAAAAAAAAAAGAATTTTTGGGATTAAAAAAAAAAAAATTGGGGGGAACCTTTATCCACCAAGCTTCATCCATACACCTCTAGCATAGGTACATCCGCCAATACAGCTACACGCTTGCACGACATACACACCCCGTTTCATCTCGTAGACTAGTGTCATACGGTCTGTTTTCCACAAATCCTATACTTACATACATCACCTACCACGTCTGTAGGTTCGTTAGCTCGCAGTATTCGTTTTTAATTAATCTGCCACGTCACAGATTCACACAAACTCGGGCTCGCTTCATACGTCAGTGGAAACGACTATCATACTCCCTGTCAGCCTCGAAGGCTTTTCGTTCAATCGTTTCACGCTGCTGGGGGGGGGGGCTTAGATTCCGTCATCTTGTCTGTCAGCTTACGGGCAGCAGGTCGTAGGGTCAACAGGTTGTTTTTTTTTTTCTCTTCTCTTTTTCTTTCTTCGTTTTTTTTGTTTTTGTTTTGTGGTGTTTGTTGTGTTGTTTGCAGTGGTCATGTCTCAGCCTTCAGACATTGAGGAGTTTGTGTCCTTGCCTCCGTCTCCAAGAGGGTCCGAACACGGCAGTACTCCATCCCTTAGGTCTTGGACAGTGCCTAAACTGACGGCCGAACTGCTCAGGAGAGGAATTCCGTTTGCAGCTACAGCCAGAAAGGCGGAACTCTTCAGGCTTCTGTTCCCCGCTACTCCACAGGCCAGGCCTGCTGCTACCAGCGACAATACCACCATCACTAATTCGCTGGTGCAGATTCACACGGTGCTGAACACACTCACGAGTTCCATCCAGGATTTACAAGCCCGGATGGAGGTGATGGAACAGCGTCGCGACCCCCCCCCTAGTAGTTGGGCCAGCCAGTGGCGCGGCACCTCCGGCTGTTGTAGCAGGTACTGGGCCTATTCTACTGTCTACAGCTAACCTGTCACAGGGCGTGGGAGTACCTTCAGTGGCACTAGTGTATTTTGTGAGGCCTAGCATAAAGAAGGACATCCTGGAGGGCAAGGATGTCAACTTGGCTTCCTTGTTAATTACGTCCCACGACGTTACAGAGAATAAGTCCTTTGGCTGTAGCGAGTTGTCGGTGGTACTTAAGTCCAAGGACCCCAGGCTCAGTCGCAAACTGTCTCCGGCCGAGTTCGTCCTGGCCTTCAGTCTGTTCAGAGACGTTTTGTGTTCTGCCAGCCCTAACAGGAGAGAAGAGTTGGACATTTATCTCTACAGGGTGGTAGATTTGGCGCACAAGTACAGGGGTTCGGCGTTCTATGATTATCATAGGTCCTTCTTGGCCAAAGCGGCAGCCATTTGGGCCCAGTTCCAGGTAGTCACAGACTGGAGCAATATCGACATGGAACTATTTTGCAGGCACTTCGCCAGTTTGAAGTCCCCGGTGTGCGCTACATGTCAGTCTCCTGCTCATACTACCGCTTTGTGCCCATTGGTTGACCTCACAGCCGCCCCCAGTACCTCCAGAGGTGGGATCAACCCGGGTCCTAGCCAGCAGTCAACCCAGTTTGACAAGCTAGGGAGACCCATTCATTATCTAGGCAAAGCCCAGCTCTGCAATAACTTTAATTACGCCATCTGCAACTTCAGCCAGTGCAGGCTCCTGCATGTCTGTGCCACATGTTTTAGGGCACATCCGGTCACGGTCTGCACATTGAAGCCGGCGTGACTGAGCCGGGTGAATGTGGAGGCACTAGACCAGCTGCTGCGGCTTCATCCGGTTCAGCCGTTCCATACATTCCTGGTGGAAGGGTTTTCACGGGGGTTTCACACTGGGCTCATCACCTTGCCCCAGCAGACTCACGAATGCCCCAACTTGCAGTCGGCTTCTAAACATGCTGGTCTGGTGGATTCACTCTTGGCAGTTGAGCTGGACAAGGGTTTCATCATTGGTCCTTTCCAGTCCCCTTCTTTCTGCACTTGGAGGCTGAGCCCGGTGGGGGTGGTGCAGGGAAAATATTCCAATAAATTTCGTTTGATTTATGATTTGTCTGCTCCACATTCTTCCCACGTTCCAAGTCTCAACTCGTTGATTCCGTCCGAGGAATTTTCCTTGAAGTATACTTCCGTAGACCAGGCTATCCAGGTCATTCTTCAGACAGGCATGGGGGCTTGGCTGTCCAAAGCAGATGTCTCTGTGCGTTCAAACTGCTGCCCATTAGCCCATCTCTCTGGCAGTGGCATGGCATCAAATGGAGAGATGCGTACTATTTCGCCACCAAGTTGACGTTTGGTTCCAAGAGCAGCCCCAGTCTGTTTGACAAGTTAGCGCAGGCACTGGAATGGATTTTGTTGGAACAGGGTTGCCAGAATGTCATTCACTACCTGGATGATTTTCTGTTGATCGAAGAACCCTCACAGGCGCCTGTTGACTTGCAGGTTCTCTTGCAGGTCTTCAAGGAGTTAAACATTCCAGTGGCCGAACACAAAACAGAAGGGCCTGCGCAGGTTGTCACGTTCTTGGGGATCTCTCTGGATTCACGCGCCATGTCAGCCAGTCTGCCACAAGACAAACTCGACAGAATCAAATCAGGTGTCCGTTCCTTGCTCATGTCTCAGGTTTGCACCAAGAGAGAATTGCAGTCTCTGTTGGGCATGTTAAACTTTGCCATGAGGATCATTCCTCAGGGTAGATCATTCATTTCAAGATTGCTAGTCTTATTACAACAGACCAGTGATTTGGACGCATCAGTGCATCTTAATGCGAACGCCCGAGCAGATCTGTTCATGTGGGACAGATTTCTCAATGGGTGGAACGGCATTTCCATGGTTATTCCGAGGGCCACTTCTGATTCTCCACACGTATTTTCAGACGCGGCTGCCTCGGTAGGTTTCGCGGCCATATTTGGCTCACATTGGTTCGCCGGCTCATGGCCCACACACGTGCTACAGTTGCCAGGGTTTTCTCAGACGTCGGCATTGTTCGAGATCTATCCTATCGTAGCAGCTGCTATAGTCTGGGGGCATAGGTGGTCGGGTCACACGGTGGTTTTCCACACTGACAACATGGCGACCGCAGAGATCATTAACAAGGGCAGATCTAAATCGTTACTCATCATGTCTTTCATGCGTAGATTGACCTGGATAGCTCTGGAACAGGGGTTTCATTTTCATGCCCTGTTTTTGGACGGGGTCAGCAACGTTGCAGCTGATGCTTTATCTCATTTTGATTTTTCTCGCTTTTTCTTACAGAACCCAGAAGCAGACTCAGTGGGCACCCCGGTACCGGACTGGCGGCTGCTGGTCTTGGATTAGACTCTCTGATGGTGGTCGCCAGTTCACTCATTACCAAGTCTTTGTCGGCCAGTACGTTTTTTTGAACTTTCAGTTGGCATATCCTAGAGGTGACACAGGTCAGGTCAAGTATATGGTGGCTTTCGTGTCTTATTGTCATTCGGTATTGGCTTTATCCTACAACACCATTAGGCTATATTTGGCTGGGGTGCAGCATTTTTTGGCACTTCAAGAGCCAGACAGACCCTCTATATTTTCAGCTCACCCGATCAAGGCCATCCTCAGAGGCATTCAAAAAAGCCAGGTCACGGTCAAGTCGGTCCGTCGACCTATTACGGGGGACAGGTTTCGTAGCCTGTCGGAAGTTCTCACATTGTCACCATTCGGAGTCCTTCCCAGCCTGGTGATCAAGGCGGCGATGTACTTGGCGTTTTACGGGTTTTTAAGACCAGGTGAAGTGACACAGGCCAGACAAGGGGCGGTGGCTCTCCACAAGGGAAATTTAGTCAGGATGGGCAGTAACTTTCATTTGCAGTTGCCTCACAACAAAACAAGGCAGGTAGGTCCCGGCCATGTAGTTAAGTTCTTCCAGACCACAAACGCATGGTGTCCAGTGACAGTCTTGGACAACCTCTTGCTGGCCCTTAGTCTTCACAGCCCCACCGACCCGTTACTTCCATTCCCTGTTGGTCCACTGACGTCCAGCCAGTTCATCAAACATATTCGCATCCTGTTGACCAGTGTAGGATTGAATCCGGCTCAATTCTCGGGGCATTCTTTCCGCATCGGTGCGGCATCCGCAGCGTCCAAGCATGGAGTCCCTGTGCATATCATCAAACACTTGGGGCGCTGGCGCTCGGGGTGCTTTGTACGGTATATCCCGGAGCCACAAGCGGAGCTGGTCCAAGCATTCAGTACATTGGCAGAGTAGCACCTCAGGCCAATCCTTCCCTCACTGGTGGGTTTTGCCCCCTTTTTCAGGCATACCGACCTAGTGAGGCCAAGGCACACCTCAGGCCAATTAGGTAGGGGGGTGGTGGTTGGGCATCTTCCACTCGTTTAGATCCTGACCACAAGTGTTAAGGCTGGCCACAGGCTAGCCTGGATTTGTGGGAGGGGTCGGTACCTGTCTTAAGCAGTCCGGCTCTCCCAGGCAGCACGTCGGCATTCGGACGTCCCCTGCCCACCCATTCCCATTCTTCATTCAGTCATTCAACCATCACATTCAGGGTATGCCCCCTTTTTCAGGCATACCGACCTAGTGAGGCCAAGGCACACCTCAGGCCAATTAGGTAGGGGGGTGGTGGTTGGGCATCTTCCACTCGTTTAGGTCCTGACCACAATCATGATATATCACTGGAGCTTTTTACGTTTTCCATAAATTTCACCATAAAGACAAATATCCCTAACTTTTTGTGAGTAGTGTATAAGGTATGGATGAAGGACACAGTCGGTGCGGGTAATGCTGGTCATGGCGGTATAGCAGCAGCAGGGTCACTGGTTGTAGGCTTGTCTGAAGAGGTGGGTTTTTAGGTTTCTTTTGAAGGTTTCCACTGTAGGTGAGAGTCTGATGTGTTCCAGAGTGTGGGGGGATGCACGGGAGAAATCTTGGAGGCGATTGTGGGAAGAGGTGAGAAGAAGGTCTTGTGAGGATCGGAGATTACATGTGGGAAGGTACTGGGAGATCAGGTCACAGATCTATGGAGAGGTCAGGTTGTGGACTGCCTTGTCATAGTGTTTTGTACTGGATTCTCTGGGCCATGGTGAGCCAGTGAAGATAATGGAAGAGAGAAGAGACAGAGGAGTAATAGGGGAGAGGTGGGTTAGCCGGGAAGCAGAGTTGCGGATAGATTGAAGGGGTGTTAGAGTGCTAGAAGGGAGGCTACAGAGGATAACTATTAGATCAGTGGGGGTCCTACCACTGGGACCCCACAATCATGAAAACAGGGGACCCATAGCCCCTAAAGCCCCCCTGAAATGGAGTGGACGTAGGCACGCATGCATGGTTGCTCCATTGATTTCTATGGGAATTCTGGAGACAGCGCTCCACTATCTACGGTACTCCTGTAGAGACCAGAGAGGGAACACGGTGTCACTGGTGCCGAAGCAGAAGGGGTTAAAGTTTATTTTCATTTGTAACTTCCCACAATATTTTATTATCACAGCTGGACAACCCCTTTCAGGGGCAGACTGAGGTATTAAGAGGCTTATCTTCAGGATAGGTCATCAATATCAGATGGGGGTCTGACTCCCGGGACCCCTGCCGATCAGCCGTTATAAGAGGTCAGGCGCTCCGTCACCTCTTCCTAGGTCATGTGACGTCACTGTACACATCGGTCACATGGCCGAGTTTCTAGCAGAGCTCTGGAGAGCCGGTGGCATCCTTAAGCAACTGATCGACAGGGTTGGGACTCGGACCCCCCACTGATGTGGAGAGGTTATCATTATTTTTGGGATAGCCCCCTTATGCCCTTATCATACATTGGGGGCATATCACTAGGATAGTTTAGAGGTATCTGAGGCTAGCATGAGATCACTATATCTAGTTGGCAGACTTGGGAGGGCTCGGGGGGATGGGGGGGCCCTAAGGAACTAATCAGAAAATTTCTTAGTAGGGGCTATGGCAGGTCCGACCCGACTCCTTAACTAAAAGTGTAGGGGCAGCACAGGTTCACGTAACAAGCAGTGCTGAGTGCGGGGCTTTTTCCCGCCTGCAACACAGGGTCCTGTCCCCGCCCACTCTGTGACACACCGCACTGTCCAGCTCACTTCCACCTGTAACACACGGCCCAGTCTCCGCCCACTCCCTCCTGTAACACAGGACCCAGTCCCCGCCCACTCCCGTCTGTGACACACCGCGCTGTCCCCGCCCACTCCCTCCTGTAAACACACGGCCCAGTCCCCGCCCACTCCCTCCTGTAAACACAGGGCCCAGTCCCCGCCCATTCCCTCCCGTAACACAGGGCCCAGTCCCCGCCCACTCCCTCCTGTAAACACACGGCCCAGTCACCGCCCACGCCCTCCTGTAACACAGGGCCCAGTCCCCGCCCACTCCCTCCTGTAAACACACGGCCCAGTCCCCGCCCACTCCCTCCTGTAACACACGGGCCCTCAAAATGGAAACCGAAAGCCGTGGCCAGGACTAGCTCTGAGTGACGTTTCAAGAAAAGGGGCGTGGCCGCCGAGGGATTTGCCGTTGTCAGACGGTTGTGTCTCCGGTGAACAGAGCTCTGCGCGTCACGTGAGTGTCTATTGTTAACCCCTCATGAGCAGGGGAGGTCGCGGTAAAGTTTCCGAGCCGTGACGTATTTCCCTCGCAAAATGACGTCATGGCAGGAGCTGGCAGTCAGTGGGTTATAGGGTGGAGCATGGCTCCTGATGATAGCCCCCATACAGTGCTGGTCGGGGGGCTCTATACTGCAGCACACGTGGTGGGGTCTTGTCCCAGTTTTTTTGCCATAATTAATGCAGATACGGGGACAATGCGCCATTTTTACAGGTTTGGACTTGTGACCGCAGAGTCCGCGGTGTATACCTGTACCGAGAAGGGGGGCTGAGCATGCATGTGCGCGGGGGAGGGAGCTGTCCGCCGACAGGTTTTGTCCCCTCTTCTGACGTATCCTCATGTAATAACAATTCTGGAGCTTCTCTTCTTCTCACTGTGTTGTGCCGTTCCTCTATTATTCCTGCTAGAAATTATAAATAAAGAAAGGTCACAACATAAAAATAGCTGCAAGAAGAGGGGCGACTGGATCTACGAGGGCTGCTCCACCGCGTCTGAACACGGCCTAATAATCCCTGAGCCGACCCTGAAAATATAACGCGACCAAATACACCCGATTGGCCCACGCTTAATATTTTCCATTACACTGGAGCAGGTCTTATTTTTTTGGCCTATGAAATGCAGGAGATGCTACCACTAAGGCCTCGTTCACATGGTGCATGGTAAATGTGTAAGAGCGCATGCACACGAACGTGTTTTCCGGCCGGGCCCGTGCTGCGGACTGCAAATTCACCGGCACCGACCGTAGGGCCACCGTATGCGGATGCAGGACCTAATTGACTTGAAGGGGGTCTGCGGCCCGCATGTACTCCTTTTTTTCGATGCGGTGGCACAGACATAAGGCCACGGAAGCACTCTGTAGTGCCTCCATGGGGTTCCACGCCCACACCTTTCGGATTGCCGACCCATTTAAGTGAATGGGTCCGAATGTGGGATGCGGTGCACAAACAGCCGGTGCCCGTATATTGTTTGCGGGCCGCAATACGGGCGCCGGCCGACAACGGTCACGTGCATGAGCCCTAATACAGTGCCCGCTAATTAGAAGGGACTTTCTATAGGTCATCTACATCAGGGCTTGACAAATTTCCTTGGAATCTAGGAGCCAGCTAAAAAAGGAGCCTTTTTTTTTTTTTACCTTTTTATAAAGCCTTATTTTCAGCGACAAAAATAACACCTGGCAGTGTACAGAACCGCACACACATATACAGCGGCAGTGTACAGAATCGCACACACATATACAGCGGCAGTGTACAGAATCGCACACACATATACAGCGGCAGTGTACAGAATCGCACACACATATACAGCGGCAGTGTACAGAACCGCACACACATATACAGCGGCAGTGTACAGAACCGCACACACATATACAGCGGCAGTGTACAGAACCGCACACACATATACAGCGGCAGTGTACAGAATCGCACACACATATACAGCGGCAGTGTACAGAATCGCACACACATATACAGCGGCAGTGTACAGAATCGCACACACATATACAGTGGCAGTGTACAGAATCGCACACACTAGGGGTGGGCGATATGGCCTAAAATCTATATTGCGATATAATTTTAAGCATGTGCGATATGCGATATATATTGCGATATATTGTTTTCTATATTTGGGGGGCGAGTTTAAACTTTTTTTTACTTTTTATTTAATAACTATTAGTCTCCTTAAGGGCTAGAACGTAGAACCCTTGTCATATTCACCCTAATAGAGCTCTATTAGGGTGAATAGGACTTTACACTCTCCCTGCTGCCCTGTGCTTTGTGCACACAGCAGCAGGGAGCTGATCCCCCTCCCTCCCCTAAACGGTGCCATCCACAGATCCCCCCCCTCCCCTAAACGGTGCCATCCACAGATCCCCCCCCTCCCCTAAACGGTGCCATCCACAGATCCCCCCCTCCCCTAAACAGTGCCATCCACAGATCCCCCCCCCTCCCCTAAACGGTGCCATCCACAGACACCCCCCCTCCCCTAAACGGTGCCATCCACAGATCCCCCCCTCCCCTAAACAGTGCCAGCCACAGATCCCCCCCTCCCCTAAAAGGTGCCATCCACAGATCCCCCCCCCTCCCCTAAACGGTGCCATCCACAGATCCCACAAATCAAATTGGCTTCTCAGGAGATATATATGTTAAAGGCATCTCATTCAGTAGTACTGCCTATATATGCCTTTAACATATATATCTCCTGAGAAGCCAATTTGATTCTAAAGGGTTAATTTAATTCATCCTGTAATGTAAACTCTGTGTCATCTGTCCCTTCTCTTATCTCTCTGCTCCTTATCACTAGAGAGCCGACAGCCTCAGTGTAATGTAACCTGTTCTACAGTCTGACTCACGGCTCTTCTAACTCAATGAATCGAATGAGTCACTGACTGAGTCGGATCTTTAGATTCTTGTGACTCATTCCATTCCTTTAGACTCCCTGACCCTGCACTACTCAGAGGACTCGAGTCAGAGCTGCTACTGTGCTGTGCTGGCCTCGCCCCCTCAGCTCTGGTCGGTGATTGGTTGGTGGGCGGGGAGGGGAGGGGCTGGCAGAAGCAGCTTCCACTCTAAGATCATATTACTGACTCCTCCCCAGTCCCTCCCTCAGGCTCCTGCTGCCAGCGTGAGGTGAGCGTCTCTGTCAGCATTCATTGTCTGTCTGCTGGGACTGAGAGCCGATTCAAACAGATCGGATCATTCAAGTGAATCGACTCCTCCGGTTCACTGAACTGAATCGATTCAAATGAACGATTCGTTCATGAACCGGACATCACTAGTTACCGGAGCTAAGACCTAGTAAGGTATACAGTAAAGAGATCACCAATTAATAAAGTTAAAGTTACTGATTAGTTTTTAAATGTTCTACTGTCAGCGGCGTGGCCCTGTATGTTCTAACCCCCAGGCAAGCGTCCCTGTCACCATGGGAACGCCTGGGGGTTAGAATATACCATCGGATTTGAGTTTTCACGCACTCACTGAGATCGTGAAAACTCAATGATTTACTGTCAGTCCCTCCCCTCCTCCTCTTTTGTCATTGGTGGTCAGCGGCAGCCGCGCACAGTGGGGAGGGAGGGACTCTCTCCTTCTCCACTGTGCCGGCTCAGGATCATATCGCGGTCCGGCGATATAGGCGATATGCTCAAAATCCATATCGTGGCACAAATTTATATCGCATATCGCCTATATCGTCTATATCGCCCACCCCTAGCACACACATATACAGCGGCAGTGTACAGAATCGCACACACATATACAGCGGCAGTGTACAGAACCGCACACACATATACAGTGGCAGTGTACAGAACCGCACACACATATACAGTGGCAGTGTACAGAACCGCACACAGATATACAGCGGCAGTGTACAGAACCGCACACACATATACAGCGGCAGTGTACAGAACCGCACACACATATACAGTGGTAGTGTACAGAACCGCACACACATATACAGCGGCAGTGTACAGAATCGCACACACATATACAGTGGCAGTGTACAGAATCGCACACACATATACAGTGGCAGTGTACAGAACCGCACACACATATACAGTGGTAGTGTACAGAACCGCACACACATATACAGCGGCAGTGTACAGAATCGCACACACATATACAGCGGCAGTGTACAGAATCGCACACACATATACAGCGGCAGTGTACAGAATCGCACACACATATACAGCGGCAGTGTACAGAATCGCACACACATATACAGCGGCAGTGTACAGAATCGCACACACATATACAGCGGCAGTGTACAGAATCGCACACACATATACAGTGGCAGTGTACAGAATCGCACACACATATACAGCGGCAGTGTACAGAATCGCACACACATATACAGTGGCAGTGTACAGAACCGCACACACATATACAGCGGCAGTGTACAGAACCGCACACACATATACAGCGGCAGTGTACAGAACCGCACACACATATACAGCGGCAGTGTACAGAACCGCACACACATATACAGTGGCAGTGTACAGAACCGCACACACATATACAGTGGCAGTGTACAGAATCGCACACACATATACAGCGGCAGTGTACAGAACCGCACACACATATACAGTGGCAGTGTACAGAACCGCACACACATATACAGTGGCAGTGTACAGAACCGCACACACATATACAGCGGCAGTGTACAGAATCGCACACACATATACAGCGGCAGTGTACAGAATCGCACACACATATACAGCGGCAGTGTACAGAACCGCACACACATATACAGCGGCAGTGTACAGAACCGCACACACATATACAGCGGCAGTGTACAGAACCGCACACACATATACAGCGGCAGTGTACAGAACCGCACACACATATACAGTGGCAGTGTACAGAACCGCACACACATATACAGTGGCAGTGTACAGAACCGCACACAGATATACAGCGGCAGTGTACAGAACCGCACACACATATACAGCGGCAGTGTACAGAACCGCACACACATATACAGTGGCAGTGTACAGAACCGCACACACATATACAGTGGCAGTGTACAGAATCGCACACACATATACAGCGGCAGTGTACAGAACCGCACACACATATACAGTGGCAGTGTACAGAACCGCACACACATATACAGTGGCAGTGTACAGAACCGCACACACATATACAGCGGCAGTGTACAGAATCGCACACACATATACAGCGGCAGTGTACAGAATCGCACACACATATACAGCGGCAGTGTACAGAACCGCACACACATATACAGCGGCAGTGTACAGAACCGCACACACATATACAGCGGCAGTGTACAGAACCGCACACACATATACAGCGGCAGTGTACAGAACCGCACACACATATACAGTGGCAGTGTACAGAACCGCACACACATATACAGTGGCAGTGTACAGAACCGCACACAGATATACAGCGGCAGTGTACAGAACCGCACACACATATACAGTGGCAGTGTACAGAACCGCACACACATATACAGTGGTAGTGTACAGAACCGCACACACATATACAGTGGTAGTGTACAGAACCGCACACACATATACAGCGGCAGTGTACAGAATCGCACACACATATACAGCGGCAGTGTACAGAATCGCACACACATATACAGCGGCAGTGTACAGAACCGCACACACATATACAGTGGCAGTGTACAGAATCGCACACACATATACAGTGGCAGTGTACAGAATCGCACACACATATACAGTGGCAGTGTACAGAACCGCACACACATATACAGCGGCAGTGTACAGAACCGCACACACATATACAGCGGCAGTGTACAGAACCGCACACACATATACAGCGGCAGTGTACAGAACCGCACACACATATACAGTGGCAGTGTACAGAACCGCACACACATATACAGCGGCAGTGTACAGAACCGCACACACATACAGTCATGTGAAAAAATTAGGACACCCTTTGAAAGCATGTGGTTTTTTGTAACATTTTTAATAAATGGTTATTTCATCTCCGTTTCAACAATACAGAGAGATTAAAGTAATCCGACTAAACAAAGAAAACTGAAGAAAAGTCTTTTCAAGATCTTCTGTAAATGTCATTCTACAAAAATGCCTATTCTAACTGAGGAAAAAGATAGGACACCCTCACATGTATTCCCTCTTAAATTGGCTCAGATCTCACACAGGTATATCACACCAGGTGCACATAATTAGTAGATCGTTACTCTGCATGTTGAATGAGGCTTGCCCTATTTAAACCTCAGACATTTAGTTTGGTGTGCTCCTGACTGTTGAAGTGAGAGTGAGCACCATGGTGAGAGCAAAAGAGCTGTCAGAGGACTTCAGAAAAAAGATTGTAGCAGCCTATGAGTCTGGGAAGGGATTTAAAAAGATCTCAAAAGATTTTGAAATCAGCCATTCCACTGTCCGGAAGATAGTCTACAAGTGGAGGGCTTTCAAAACAACTGCCAACATGCCCAGGACTGGTCGCCCCAGCAAGTTCACCCCAAGAGCAGACCGCAAGATGCTAAAAGAGGTATCCAAAAACCCTAAAGTGTCATCTCGAGAACTACAGCAGGCTCTGGCTACTGTTGATGTAGAAGTACATGCCTCTACAATCAGAAAGAGACTGTACAAGTTTAACTTGCATGGGAGGTGTGCAAGGAGGAAACCTTTGCTTTCCAAGAGAAACATCGAGGCCAGACTGACATTTGCCAGCGATAAAGTTGACAAAGACCAGGACTTCTGGAATAATGTTCTTTGGACAGATGAGTCCAAAATTGAATTATTTGGACACAACAGCAGAGGACATGTTTGGCGTAAACCAAACACAGCATTCCAAGAAAAGAACCTCATACCAACTGTGAAGCATGGAGGTGGAAGTGTCATGGTTTGGGGCTGCTTTGCTGCAGCAGGACCTGGTCAGCTCACCATCATAGAATCCACGATGAATTCTACTGTGTATCAGAAGGTGCTTGAAGAACATGTGAGACCATCAGTTAGAAAATTAAAGCTGAAGCAGAACTGGACCATGCAACATGACAATGACCCAAAACATACTAGTAAATCAACCAAAGATTGGCTGAAAAAGAAGAAATGGAGAGTCCTGGAATGGCCAAGTCAAAGTCCAGATTTGAATCCCATTGAGATGCTGTGGGGTGACTTGAAAAGGGCTGTACGTGCAAGAAACCCCTCAAACATCTCACAGCTGAAAAAGTTCTGCATTGAGGAGTGGGGTAAAATTTCCTCAGACCGATGTCGAAGACTGGTAGATGGCTACAAGAACCGTCTCACTGCAGTTATTTCAGCCAAAGGAGGTAACACTCGCTATTAGGGGCAAGGGTGTCCTATCTTTTTCCTCAGTTAGAATAGGCATTTTTGTAGAATGACATTTACAGAAGATCTTGAAAAGACTTTTCTTCAGTTTTCTTTGTTTAGTCGGATTACTTTAATCTCTCTGTATTGTTGAAACGGAGATGAAATAACCATTTATTAAAAATGTTACAAAAAACCACATGCTTTCAAAGGGTGTCCTAATTTTTTCACAAGACTGTATACAGCGGCAGTGTACAGAACCGCACACACATATACAGCGGCAGTATACAGAATCGCACACACATATACAGCGGCAGTATACAGAACCGCACACACATATACAGCGGCAGTGTACAGAACCGCACACACATATACAGCGGCAGTCTACAGAATCGCACACATATATACAGCGGCAGTGTACAGAATCGCACACACATATACAGCGGCAGTATACAGAACCGCACACACATATACAGCGGCAGTGTACAGAATCGCACACACATATACAGCGGCAGTGTACAGAATCGCACACACATATACAGCGGCAGTGTACAGAACCGCACACACATATACAGCGGCAGTGTACAGAACCGCACACACATGTACAGTGGCAGTGTACAGAACCACACACACATATACAGCGGCAGTGTACAGAACCGCACACACATATACAGCGGCAGTGTACAGAATCGCACACACATATACAGCGGCAGTGTACAGAATCGCACACACATATACAGCGGCAGTATACAGAACCGCACACACATATACAGCGGCAGTGTACAGAATCGCACACACATATACAGCGGCAGTGTACAGAATCGCACACACATATACAGCGGCAGTGTACAGAACCGCACACACATATACAGTGGCAGTGTACAGAACCGCACACACATATACAGCGGCAGTGTACAGAACCGCACACACATATACAGCGGCAGTGTACAGAACCGCACACACATGTACAGTGGCAGTGTACAGAACCGCACACACATATACAGCGGCAGTGTACAGAACCGCACACACATATACAGCGGCAGTGTACAGAACCGCACACACATATACAGCGGCAGTGTACAGAATCGCACACACATATACAGCGGCAGTATACAGAACCGCACACACATATACAGCGGCAGTGTACAGAATCGCACACACATATACAGCGGCAGTGTACAGAATCGCACACACATATACAGCGGCAGTGTACAGAACCGCACACACATATACAGCGGCAGTGTACAGAACCGCACACACATGTACAGTGGCAGTGTACAGAACCGCACACACATATACAGCGGCAGTGTACAGAACCGCACACACATATACAGCGGCAGTGTACAGAATCGCACACACATATACAGCGGCAGTGTACAGAATCGCACACACATATACAGCGGCAGTCTACAGAGTAGAGTTGTTGAGATACCAAATTTTCAATTCGATACCATAAAAAAGTATTGCGATACTCGATACCACGCAAAAAAAAAAAGCCACATGCATTCCGCATTTTTTTAAAAATGGCGAATCGCGCAGTTTTATAATTTTTTTTATGTTCCGGCATTCACTGCATAGATTTTTTTATATTTTAATAGTTTGGACTTTTCTGACGTGGCGATATGTTTATTTATTTATTGTTTATATATTTTATATGCGAAATAGGGAAAAGGGGTGATTTTATACTTAACCCCTTCCCGACCGCAATCTGTATATATACGTGATAGCTGCACATACCCCGTGCAGCTATCACGTCTATAAACGTCAAGACAGTTCTTTAATCCAAGCGCTGCAAAACGCTTGGATTAAAGCTTCTGCCCGAGCCCTGCTGCTGTCACGGACAGCATACAGGCCAGTAATGCCGGCAAGGGACCAATCAGAGTGGCCCCTTGCCGACAATCGATCCGATTGGTTAGTCTGTACAGACTAACCAATCGGATCGCGGCAGTGAAAAAAATGCCGGTTTCATGCTCTGATCTGCGCTCTGCAGATCAGAGCATGAAATCAGGTAGGGTCCTCGTGATACCCCCCCCCCCCCCCCCGATCTGTGCCCCCAATCTGTGGCTGTGCCCCCCCCTTGTGTCTGCCTGCAGCTCATCTCCAAGAGGCAGCTGCCCTGATGCGGTGCGGTCCGCCCGCCCCCTCCCCGCCCCACGCATTCAGTCTCACCCGCACCAGTCTCAGCCGTACCCCCCGATCCCCCCCCCTTTTCCAGTGCTGCCCCCGATCCCCGCTGCCCCCGATCCCCCTCCTGTGTGTGTGATGGCGGCGGCTCCATTACTGAGCCGCCGCCATCAGCAGAGAGTGTCAGCTCTATGCTGACACTCTCCAGTAACCCCATAGATGCTGCGGTTGCAGCATCCATGGGGTTAACAGAGGGAGGGAGCTCCCTCTCTCCACCATCGGGGCTGCAGCGCTGTGATTGCAGCACCCGATGGTTGCCATGGCAAAAGCGTCCAGTGCTGCCACCTACAGGACATCTGGAAGTATTATACTTTGGAATGCAAGAGCATTGCAAAGTATAGTACAACTATCAGCCCCACTGGATCTTCAAGATCCAAGAGGGAACTGATAAAAAAAAAAAGTGAAAATAATAAAAGTAAAAATAAAAATAATAAAAATGTAAATTCAAAAAAGAAATTGCCTTTTCCTATAAAAAAAAATGAAAAAATAAAATACACATATTAGGTGTCACCGCGTCCGTAACGACCCTCTCTATAAATATATCACATGATAGACCTTGTCCGATAAACACCATAAAAATAAAATAAAAAAAAACAGTGCCAAAAAAGCTATTTTTGTCACCTTACATCACAAAAAGTGCAACAGCAAGCGATCAAAAAGGCTTATGACCCCCAAAATAGTACCAATCAAACCGTCACCTCGTCCCGCAAAAAATGATACCCTAATTAAGACAATCGCCCAAAAAATAAAAAAGCTATGGCTCTCAGACTATAGAGACACTAAAACATCATTTTTTTGGTTTCAGAAATGCTATTATTGTGTACAACTTAAATAAGAAAAAGTATACATATTGGGTATTGCCACGTCCGTAACGATCTGCTCTATAAAACTGTCACATGACCTAACCCCTCAGATGAACGCTGTAAAAAAACAAAAAAAAAAAACTGTTCCAAAACAGCCAATTTTTTGGCCACCTTGTCCCATAAAGTGTAATAATGAATGATCAAAAAATCCTATGTACTCAAAAATGGTACCAATAAAAACCTCAACTCTTTCTGCAAAAAATGAGCCCCTGCACAAGACGATCGGTAGAAAAATAAAAAACATATGGCGTTCAGAAAACCAATCCAGCAAAATCTGCCTTCCAAAAACCATACGGTGTTCCTTTCCTTCTGCGCCCTGCCGTGCGCCCTTACATCAGTTTACGACCACATGTGGGGTGTTTCTGTAAACCGCAGAATCAGAGTAATATATTGAGTTTTGTTTGGCTGTTAACCCTTAATGTGTTAAAGAAAAAAATGTAATAAAATAGAAAATCTGCTAAAAAAGTGAAATTTAGAAATTTCCTCTCCATTTTCCTTTAATTCTTGTGGAACACCTAAAGGGTTAATAACGTTTGTAAAATTGGTTTTAAGTAACTTGAGGGGTCTAGTTTCTACAATGGGGTCATTTATGGGGGTATCTACTATATAGGCCCCACAAAGTGACTTCAGACCTGAACTAGTCCTTAAAAAGTGGGTTTTGGAAATTTTCTTAAAAATTTTAAGAATTGCTTCTAAACTTCTAAGCCTTGTAACGTCCTAAAAAAATAAAATAACATTTCCAAAATGATGCCAACATATAGTAGACATATGAGGAATGTTATGTAATAAATATTTTATGAGGTATCACTTTCTGTTTTAGAAGCAGAGAAATAGAAATTTAGAAAATTGCAAATTTTTATTTATTTTTGGTAAATTTGGGATTTTTTCATAAATAAAGGTGATATATATTGACTCAAATTTATGACTGTCATGAAGTACAATGTGTCACGAGAAAACAATCTCAGAATGGCGTGGATAAGTAAAAGTGTTCCAAAGCTATTACCACTTAAAGTGACGCATGTCAGATTTGTAAATTTTGACCTGGACACTGGGGCATCAATGACCCTTGGTCATGAAAGGGTTAAAGGGGTATTCCCATCTTCAGTTTTCATACTTACTTTCGTCCAGCGCGACGTTCACTTTTTGGATTCGGCGGTGCTTGATTGACGTCTTCTCCCTGCCAGGCCGCGCTTGCGCAGATGACTGAAGTTTTTCTCCCGGCCGGGCCGCGCAATGTCCCGTACGTGCACGCCGCCGCGCATGCGCCATGGTGACTTATTCCTAGCCTGTATAGTACAGAGCCGGCATGAGCGTTCGCGGCTCTGTACTATACTGGCCAGGAAGAAGTCATCATGGCGCATGCGCGGCGGTGTGCGCGTTCAGGACATTGCCCGGCCGGGAGAGAATCTTCTGCGCAAGCGCGGCCCGGCGGGGTTCGACAGGAGAGGTGGCCGTAACCATTGGAGACGAAAGACAACGATCAGGTAAGAGTGGACTTATTTTCTCAAAAAGGGTGGGAATTGGGTAATAAAATGTATTTAGAAAAATGATCACTGTCAAATCATTAAGAGATTTAACAGTGATCATTGTGATGGGAATACCCCTTTAATATTTTGGTGTTTTTTTTTAACTTATTTTTTTTATTTAATAACTATTTCCCCCCTTAGGGGCCAGAACCTGGGATCTTTTCATCCCTTGTCCTATTCACCCTGATAGAGCTCTATCAGGGTGAATAGGACTTTACACTCTCCCTGCTGCCCTGTGCTTTGTGCACACAGCAGCAGAGAGATTACCATGGCAGCCAGGGCTTCAGTAGCGTCCTGGCTGCCATGGTAACCGATCGGAGCCCCGCGATTGCACTGCTGGGGCTCCGATCAGAAGCTGCCACTGCCACCAATGAAGAGGAGCGGAGGGGACCCTGTGGCCACTGCCACCAATGAGAAGGGGAGGGGACCCTGTGGCCACTGCCACCAATGAGAAGGGGAGAGGACCCTGTGGCCACTGCCACCAATGATTTTAATACTGGGGGGTTGAGAGGGGTCGGCGCACTGTGCCACCAATGATTTTAATTTGGGGAAGGGGGGCGCACTGCGCCACCAATGATAATTAGCCCTTAATACAGGAGGCGGTTACTGGCAGCAGATCAGCGGCCATTAACCCCTCAGGTGCCGCACCTGAGGGGTTAACTGCCGCTGATCGCAGCTCCCTGTCAGAGGCTGGGTTCCGGCTTTGTGATTCTGCTGCCGGCACCTGCCTCCTGTATTATGTGTTATATGGGTCCGAACTTTAAGTATTAGGCTACACAGAGCGGCGCCCAGAGATGTCCCAGCACTTACTATTATTCCTGGGCGCCGCTCCGTTCGCCTGCCGTGCCCCATTACTGTCTCCTGCTCCATATGCTAATTACTATCGGAGCGATGGGGAGGAGACAGCAGCTTCTCTCCTGGGCGTTCCTTCTCCCTGCGCTGCACTGCGATTGGACAGCGTTACAGCCAGGGAGAAGGAACGCCCACATGATGCGGACCCACTGCGTCCTACCTATTTCCTCCGCTCCCCCGATGCCACCCTGTCCACCCTGCTCTCCGCCCCTGGGTAACTCCTTCTGGGGGCAGCCATGTGCGGGCAAATACCCAGGCGCCAGGACAAAATTCTTGATCGTCATGGCGACCTGGCGCCTGGGATTTGTCGAGCCCTGAGCTACACGATGCAGAAGATTTTTAAAATGTGCAGCACGTCCATTGTCTGCGTGGATTTTCAGCGTGGATTTCACCCTGTGCCATGCAGACGGTGAGATCTGGGGCAGATCAGCATCAAACAAGTAACATGTATGGATTTCGCTGCAGCAAAAAACACTCAAAAATCCACATAAAGTACATTTGTGTGTGCTTGTTCCCTTAGGGGTGCATGCACACGGCAGTGTAGTTTAGGCAGATTTTGCCACATTTGCACACCCCAGATCTCTCCCTCTGCATTGCATGGGGTGCAATCTACACTGAAAATCCACCCAAGCAATATTGACGTGCTGAACATTTCAAAAAGGAACTGGACTTTTTTTTTTTTTTTTCTTGAAGATTCGCTAATCTGCCGACAAGCTTCCACAATTAGAATAAATGTTACAAAAAATCTCCTGCATTACAGACTGTGTATACCCCGGGGGGGGGGGATTGTTATTTTTTTTTATGATTGCATTTTACTAATTGTGGGCTAAAAAAAACATTTTTTTCAATTGGTTCTGTCACAAACGGTTAACTGTTTTTCAATCTGTGTGATTGGTACTTTCACTTTGTGCAGGTCATTTAATAACCCTTACTAAGAGGTCATAAACACTTATTTGAGCCACATTCTTCTCAGTAAGATACGAACTGAACTATAATGAGTGTTTATAAGGAGCATGATGGAACAGAGTTACTAGAGAATCTCGGCTCTGTACAGAGAAAAGGGCTCAGAAGTTGTAATAAAGACCAATTGAAAAAGTGATTTTTACAATGCAATAATAAAAATAAAAACTGCCCCCCAAAGGTGTACATAGCCTTTAACCACTTCACATACGGGCCATGTATCCCCTTCCTGACCAGGCCTCATTTTGCAAATATGGCATGTGTCACTTTATGTGGTAATAACTTTGGAACGCCTTTACTTATCCAAGCCATTCAGAGATTTTCTCAAAACACATTGTACTTCATGGCAGTGGTAAATTTGAGTCGATATATTTCACCTTTATTTATAAAAAAAAATCCAAAAGTTTACAAAAATGTGAAACAATTCACTGTTTTCTAAATTTGAATCTCTCTGCTTTTAAGACAGATAGTGATGTCTCCTAAAATATTCATTAATTAACTTTCCCTATATGTCTACTTTATGTGGGCATCATTTCGCCAATGTAATTTTATTTTTTTAGGATGTGTAAAGGTTTAGAATTTTTGAAGCAATTTTTGAAATTTTTAAGAAAATTTCCAGACAACTTTTTTAAGGACCAGTTCAGTTCTGAAGTCCCTTTGTGAGGCTTACATAGTGGAAACCCCCAATAAATGACCCCATTGTAGAAACTACATCCCTCAAGTTACTCATTACTGATTTTACAAGCTTTGTTAACCCTTTAGGTGTTCCAAAGATTTTCCATTTTAATCCATTTTTTTCTTTAACACATCGAGGGTTAACAGCCGAACAAAACTTAATATTTATTACCCTGATTCTGCGTTTTACAGAAACACCCCACATGTGGACGTAAACTGATGTAAGGGCACACGGCAGGGCGCAGAAGAAAAGGAACGCCATATTATTTTTGGAAGGCAGATTTTGCTGGACTGGTTTTTAGATGCCCCCCTGATGCACCCTTACAGTAAAACTCCCCAAAAGTGACCCCTTTTTGGAAACTAGGGGATAAGGTGCCAGTTTTATTGGTACTATTTTGGGGTACATATGATTTTTAATTGCTCTATATTATGTTTTTTGTGAGGCAAGGTAACCAAAAAATGGCCGTTATGGCATCGTTTTTATTTTTTACAACATTCATCTGACAGGTTAGATCATGTGCTATTTTTATACAGCAGGTTGTTACGGACGCAATTATATCAAATATGTCTACTTTCTTTGTTTCAGTTTTACATAGTAAAGCATTAAAAAAAAATTGTGTCTCCATTTTCTGAACGCCATATTTTTTTTGTTTTTTTGTCAATCGTCTTGTGCAGGGGCTCGTTTTTTTGCAGGAAGAGTTGACGTTTTTATTGGTACCATTTTTGGGTACATATGATTTTTTGATCTTTATGGGGCAAGGTGACCAAAAAATTTGTTGTTTTGGCACAGTTTTATTTATTTATTTTTACAGTGTTCATCTGAGGGGTTAGGTCATGTGATATTTTTATAGAGAAGATCGTTATGGACGTGGCAATACCTAATATGTACTTTTTCTTATTTATTTAAGTTTTACACAATAATAGCATTTTTTAAACCAAAAAATGATGTTTTAGTGTCTCCATAGTCTGAGAGCTATAGTTTTTTTTATTTTTTGACCGATTGTCTTATTTAGGTTCTAATTTTTTGCGGGATGAGGTGACAGTTTGATTGGTACTATTTTGGGGGGCATACGCCTTTTTGATCGCTTGGTGTTGCACTTTATGTGATGTTAGGTGACAAAAAATGGCATTTTTTGGCACTGTTTTTATTTTTATTTTTTACGGTGTTCAACTGAGGGGTTAGGTCATGTGATATTTTTATAGAGCAGGTTGTTACGGATGCGGCGATACCTAATATGTATACTTTTTTTATTTCACTTTAACACAATAATAGCATATGAAACAAAAAAATGATGTTTTAATGTCCCCATGTTCTGAGAGCTATAGTTTTTGTTTTTTTTAAGTGATTTTCTTATGTAGGGGCTAATTTTATTTGGGATGAGGTGACGGTTTTATTGGTACCATTTTGTGAGACATACGCATTTTTGATCACTTGGTGTTGCACTTTTTGTGATGTAAGGTGACTTGGGGAATTTTTTTTTTTTTTACATGTGAAACCTTTTTTTTTTTTTTTTTATAACACATTTTATTTAAAAAAAAAAAAAATATTTTACACTTTGCGTCCTCAATAAGGTCATACAAGAAGGAAGATAGGAGAAAAAGAAGAAAAAATGAACAAGCAAGCTTTATTGCACTGAGCCAAAATATATATACAGTACATTTTAATTTTAATTTTTTTTTGGTGATTTCTAACACATGAGGTTCATCTTAGGCTACTTTCACACTCGCGTTTTGTGCAGATCCGTTATGGATCTGCACAGACGGATCCGTTCACATAATACAACCGCCTGCATCTGTTCAGAACGGATCCGTTTGTATTATCTCTAACATAGCCAAGACGGATCCGTCATGAACTCCATTGAAAGTCAATGGAGGACGGATCCGTTTTCTATTTTGCCAGATTGTGTTAGTGAAAACGACTTACATTGTGTGTCAGGACGGATCCGTTTGCCTCCACATCGTCAGGCGGACACCAAAGCGCTGCAGGCAGTGTTTTGGTGTCCGCCTCCAGAGCGGCATGGAGGTGGAACGGAGGCAAACTGATGTATTCTGAACGGATCCTTTAACAATCAGAATGCATTCACAAACAGAAACCAAAACGCCAGTGTGAAAGTAGCCTAATTGAGACACACAATATTATGACATACATCTTTTATTCACATGATTGTGGTTTATATATTTATTAATTAATGAATTGCAGTTTTTGGCCTCATGCACACGACCGTTGTGTGCATCCGCGTCCGTTTCGTCATTTTTCACAGTTTAGCGGAGGTCCCATTCATTTCTATTGAGCTGTGAAAAAAAACTGATAGTTTTTTCTCCGCGTCCGTGATTCCAGTCCGTCAAAAAAATATAACCTGTCCTATTCTTGTCAGTGGAAAACGGAGGACGGACCCATTCAAGTCAATGGGCCAGTCAAAAAAAACGGATGCACAACTGGTATGTCGTCCGTGTCCGTTTTTTTCTACCAGACCTTTCATTAACCTTCCTTTTTTTCCCCTGTCAGACAAAAAAAAAGGAGGACACAAGGAAACACAACTGAAGCTAAATCGGACACTGACCACTGAGCCAAATCACTGACAGTGAAAAAACACTGTCGTGTGCATGAGGCCTTTAGGTAATTTATTTATTGAGCACCACAGCACTTTATTCTTGATGCACGGAGTTGATTTTTGTCTAAAATAAGCATTTTATTCAGCACATAATTGAATATGGATTGTTGTGATTACAGTTGATTATTTTATATATTATTTCTCTAAATCTAGTGTAGATAATATACATTAAGTGAATACATTCATATGATGCGTTCCCCTTTCATTATGTTGGTTTCTTGCTCTCGCCAAGAGCGCATGACGATCGGGCGGCCTGATCGCTTCCTTCGTTCCCCATGGAGGTCGGAAGTGATGTACATCGGGCTGGTCAGGATTAGTCAATACGGCGATACCAATTAGAGGTCACATGTTATTCAATCTAGTATAGGATTGGGAATAAAGATATATGTTGGGCGAGCACTCTAACATAAAGCACACATTTAATCAAGGTAAAATGTCAATCAAAGTAAAAACAGATACATAAAATGAATAATAAATTAGCAATAACCACAATGGAGCGACTGATGAATATTTGAGTAAATATTGGTAGTGCCCATAAGGGGCTATTCCGCCATATGGCACTTAAGATTCCTTGTAAGGCCTGATGTTTATGTCCTTGGCTTATTCAGCAAAGATTCAGTAGAAAAAACGCAATTGTAGATGTTATTTACTTTCTTGGGTTTTAGAAGTGCCTTTATAAGGCTGGGGAAGTTTGGTCTATAGTCCACAATCGGCTTTATATGGTGGTATTATTTATGCAGAGTAGTCAAGTCCGGTAATGTTCCTTATAGGTACAATCGGTAATATTCGAATACAGTCCGGAGGTTCTTATCAGGATATGAATAATGTTCAATCGGAAAATGACTAACAGTACTCTCGGCTGTTCAGTTGCTTACCTCCTCCTTCCAGGGATAGTCCACGTGTGTCCGCTAATGTTCGTCGGGGGGCGAGTGGTGCGGGAAACTCCGGCGTCTTGCGTCGCACTCCTCGATAGCCGCACTTGCAAGCTCTCGCGGGATCACACTCACGTGACTTCCTTTTTCGTCCGGTGATGACGTCTCTACTGTGTCGATTCAAAGATTCAATCTTCCAGATATTATATTAATGTCTGCATGGCCATGCGACTAGAAGTATTCCGACAGGTGTATGGCGTTTACCAGACGCGTTTCGGGAAATATAACTATCTCTTCCTTTAATCATGATGCATTGATATGTGGCATATTATTTAGATTCCCTACTATTAATACATATTATTAGTGTATTTTAATCATGTTCAATAAAATTTGATTTATTATTAAAGGAACCTAGTTTACTCATATTTTTGGGATGTGTAATGGATATATTGAGTGTTCCAGTAAGGTGCATATATTGAATATTTGGATCTATTTGGTGATAACTCCTGGGTTCATTGAAGTCTAATGGGGAAAATGTCGTACTGGAGTAGGAGGGAATGGCAGGTCCCTCTTCCAACCTACCCACCGTTCCATAACAATACAGGCGGTTGAAATACTTTAAACCAAAAATGCCTCAGCAAACTCCACTTTGCTGAAACCACCAAGCTTTCCTGGATTCTTTTACCTCACCCCCTCCAGTACTTTACCTGCCACCATGTTACACTACTGATATGTGTTCTAAATTGTCCTTGTTTTTTTTTATGTTCTTCACCTTATTTATGTGACAGATTTTCTCTCTGGTAGGTATTTTTATGCTGCAGATATTTCTTTTCATCTCATTTGTTTGCTTTCTTGATCATGGAGTAACACATTATGTACTAATTGTACTTTAGGTGGCTTTTTAATTATCCATTTGTATTTCGTGAGGCATTATACTGTGAGATATGCAAAATAAGTATTTTTGTTTTATTCATTTCTCTTTTTTTTTTATTGCAGTTTTTGAACCTCCTCAGGTGACATGGAGACTGTCTGTAAGACCTACAATACAAGGCGGAAAAGAAAATCGCTTGAACCAGACCCGAAATCCCGAGTGGACTGGAAACGTACTAAGAAAGACAGCATCTCCAATATCTTGGATTCTAATGAGTCCTTGACTTCAGAGGAGGAAGAACCGGAGGAAACGGGCGAGGAAAGTGACGACAGCTGCCCCACCGATGAGTCAGAAGACCAGCCGGATGAAGAAGACTGTGAAGAAGGCCGAATCAGAAAACCCAGACTGAAGAGCAGATCTGCCATGATAGCCAGTGAGAGCAGCTCCGACAGTGATGGACCCGGCGAAAAAGGAAATGTCAAACGGACCTGTGTTATTAATGAGGATGACAGCGATGAAGCTGCGGAGGCATCAGGAGATGAGGAGACCAAGGCTCACGTCAAGAAACAAAAGAGATTGGAGGCACTTGAACAGCTTGCTAAGAGACGAAGGTCCCGAAACCGGACCACCAGCCGTGAGGCCCCTGAGGTAACATAATGTCTTCAGTTTTTATAGATTCTTCCATAATCGTTCCTCTCTTGTCTGCAGGGGCTTAGCTATATAGGGGATGCAGAGGTAGCAGCCCAAGGGCCTGAGGGGGCCCAAAGAACCTTGTGACGCGTAAAACACTGGTATTATAGGAGGTGCATGCTGGTCAAATTACACCTTTGGCTGGAGAGAAGGGGTAAGGTCAAGAATTTGGCATGGGGGGTGGGGGGGAGGTGTCATTTCAATTTTTGTCTTATGCAGCATTAAGGCTATGTCCCCCCCTGCCCCTGACCACAAAGCAATGAGGGAAGGGGGGCCCAAGCTGAACTCTTGCACCAGGGCCCATGAGCCTTTAGCTACGCGCCTGCTTGTCCATATTGCTTTACACCAAGCTCCAGATTTCCTCCAGTGTTTTGACAAAACTTCTCATTTACTTCTTCTCGCTTTGCTTGGTGGACACAACCTAAATGAGTTTCCCCATCAAAACCCAGTAAATACAAGTACTTGAGTTTTCTATCTGTCAGTTCTATTATGCCATTGATTACTTAGTTCTTAACCACCTCCGGACCGCCTAACGCAGGATCGCGTTCCGGAGGTGGCAGCGCTGCGCACAGTCACGCATATATGCGTCATCTCGCGAGACGCGAGACTTCCTGTGAACGCGCGCACACAGGCGCGCGCGCTCACAGGAACGGAAGGTAAGAGAGTTGATCTCCAGCCTGCCAGCGGCGATCGTTCGCTGGCAGGCTGGAGATGTGTTTTTTTTAACCCCTAACAGGTATATTAGACGCTGTTTTGATAACAGCGTCTAATATACCTGCTACCTGGTCCTCTGGTGGTCCCCTTTGTTTGGATCGACCACCAGAGGACACAGGTAGCTCAGTAAAGTAGCACCAAGCACCACTACACTACACTACACCCCCCCCCCCCCCGTCACTTATTAACCCCTTATTAGCCCCTGATCACCCCTGATCACCCCATATAGACTTCCTGATCACCCCCCTGTCATTGATTACCCCCTGTCATTGATCAACCCCCTGTAAAGCTCCATTCAGACGTCCGCATGATTTTTACGGATCCACTGATAGATGGATCGGATCCGCAAAACGCATCCGGACGTCTGAATGAAGCCTTACAGGGGCGTGATCAATGACTGTGGTGATCACCCCATATAGACTCCCTGATCACCCCCCTGTCATTGATTACCCCCCTTGTCATTGATTACCCCCCTGTAAAGCTCCATTCAGACGTCCGCATGATTTTTACGGATCCACTGATAGATGGATCGGATCCGCAAAACGCATCCGGACGTCTGAATGAAGCCTTACAGGGGCGTGATCAATGACTGTGGTGATCACCCCATATAGACTCCCTGATTACCCCCCTGTCATTGATTACCCCCCTGTAAAGCTCCATTCAGACGTCCGCATGATTTTTACGGATGCACTGATAGATGGATCGGATCCGCAAAACGCATCCGGACGTCTGAATGAAGCCTTACAGGGGCATGATCAATGACTGTGGTTATCACCCCATATAGACTCCCTGATCACCCCCCTGTCATTGATCACCCCCCTGTCATTGATCACCCCCCCTGTCATTGATCACCCCCCTGTCATTGATCACCCCTCTGTAAGGCTCCATTCAGACATTTTTTTGGCCCAAGTTAGCGGAATTATTTTTTTTTTTTCTTACAAAGTCTCATATTCCACTAACTTGTGTCAAAAAATAAAATCTCACATGAACTCACCATACCCCTCACGGAATCCAAATGCGTAAAAATTTTTTGACATTTATATTCCAGACTTCTTCTCACGCTTTAGGGCCCCTAGAATGCCAGGGCAGTATAAATACCCCACATGTGACCCCATTTCGGAAAGAAGACACCCCCAGGTCTTCCGTGAGGGGCATATTGAGTCCATGAAAGATTGAAATTTTTGTCCCAAGTTAGCGGAAAGGGAGACTTTGTGAGAAAAAAATTAAAAATATCAATTTCCGCTAACTTGTGCCAAAAAAATTTTTTTCTATGAACTCGCCATTCCCCTCATTGAATACCTTGGGGTGTCTTCTTTCCAAAATGGGGTCACATGTGGGGTATTTATACTGCCCTGGCATTCTAGGGGCCCCAAAGCGTGAGAAGAAGTCTGGTATCCAAATGTCTAAAAATGCCCTCCTAAAAGGAATTTGGGCACCTTTGCGCATCTAGGCTGCAAAAAAGTGTCACACATGTGGTATCGCCGTACTCAGGAGAAGTTGGGGAATGTGTTTTGGGGTGTCATTTTACATATACCCATGCTGGGTGAGAGAAATATCTTGGTCAAATGCCAACTTTGTATAAAAAAATGGGAAAAGTTGTCTTTTGCCAAGATATTTCTCTCACCCAGCAAGGGTATATGTAAAATGACACCCCAAAACACATTCCCCACCTTCTCCTGAATACGGAGATACCAGATGTGTGACATTTTTTTGCAGCCTAGGTGGGCAAAGGGGCCCATATTCCAAAGAGCACCTTTAGGATTTCAGAGGTCATTTACCTACTTACCACACATTAGGGCCCCTGGAAAATGCCAGGGCAGTATAACTACCCCACAAGTGACCCCATTTTGGAAAGAAGACACCCCAAGGTATTCCGTGAGGGGCATGGCAAGTTCCTAGAATTTTTTATTTTTTGTCACAAGTTAGTGGAAAATGCTGATTTTTTTTTTTTTTTTTTTTTTTTTTTCATACAAAGTCTCATATTCCACTAACTTGTGACAAAAAATAAAAAGTTCTATGAACTCACTATGCCCATCAGCGAATACCTTGGGGTCTCTTCTTTCCAAAATGGGGTCACTTGTGGGGTAGTTATACTGCCCTGGCATTCTAGGGGCCCAAATGTGTGGTAAGGAGTTTGAAATCAAATTCTGTAAAAAATGACGAGTGAAATCCGAAAGGTGCTCTTTGGAATATGGGCCCCTTTGCCCACCTAGGCTGCAAAAAAGTGTCACACATCTGGTATCTCCGTACTCAGGAGAAGGTGGGGAATGTGTTTTGGGGTGTCATTTTACATATACCCATGCTGGGTGAGAGAAATATCTTGGCAAAAGACAACTTTTCCCATTTTTTTATACAAAGTTGGCATTTGACCAAGATATTTATCTCACCCAGCATGGGTATATATAAAATGACACCCCAAAACACATTCCTCAACTTCTCCTGAATACAGAGATACCAGATGTGTGACACTGTTTTGCAGCCTAGGTGGGCAAAGGGGCCCACATTCCAAAGAGCACCTTTCGGATTTCACAGGTCATTTTTTACAGAATTTGATTTCAAACTCCTTACCACACATTTGGGCCCCTAGAATGCCAGGGCAGTATAACTACCCCACAAGTGACCCCATTTTGGAAAGAAGAGACCCCAAGGTATTTCGTGATGGGCATAGTGAGTTCATAGAAGTTTTTATTTTTTTGTCACAAGTTAGTGGAATATGAGACTTTGTAAGAAAAGAAAAAAAAAAAGAAAAAATCATCATTTTCCGCTAACTTGTGACAAAAAATAAAAAGTTCTATGAACTCACTATGCCCATCAGCGAATACCTTAGGGTGTGTACTTTCCGAAATGGGGTCATTTGTGGGGTGTTTGTACTGTCTGGCCATTGTAGAACCTCAGGAAACATGACAGGTGCTCAGAAAGTCAGAGCTGCTTCAAAAAGCGGAAATTCACATTTTTGTACCATAGTTTGTAAACGCTATAACTTTTACCCAAACCATTTTTTTTTTTTACCCAAACATTTTTTTTTTATCAAAGACATGTAGAACAATAAATTTAGAGCAAAATTTCTATATGGATCTCGTTTTTTTTGCAACATTTTACAACTGAAAGTTTTTTTTGCAAAAAAATCGTTAAATTTCGATTAATAACAAAAAAAGTAAAAATGTCAGCAGCAATGAAATACCACCAAATGAAAGCTCTATTAGTGAGAAGAAAAGGAGGTAAAATTCATTTGGGTGGAAAGTTGCATGACCGAGCAATAAACGGTGAAAGTAGTGTAGGTCAGAAGTGTAAAAAGTGGCCTGGTCTTTCAGGGTGTTTAAGCACTGGGGGCTGAGGTGGTTAAAGGGAACCTGTCACCATGAAAATGCAAATTTTTTGTGCAGGCAGCGTGTTATAGAGCAGGAGGAGCTGAGCAGACTGATATAGAATTTTCTGGTAAAAGATTCAGCTCCTCCAGCTCTGGAATATGCTGGCCTCAGCTCAGACATCATGTTGAGTGTGACAGGTTCCCTTTAAGCTGGGTGACCACTAGTATGGCCTCCATTCTAGTTATTACACGAGTTTGTCAGGTAACCCAGGATATTGGTTTATTGTCCAGGAGGACTCATCTGGTCACTCCTTATGACCTTGTAAGTATACCAGCCAAAAGTCCATCTATCAGCAGTTTTGTACCTATGACACTGGCTGACCTGTTACATGTGCACTTGGCAGCTGAAGACATCTGTGTTGGTCCCATGTTCTCATATGTGTCCGCATTGCTGAGAAATATAATGTTTTACTATATGCAAATGAGCCTGTAGGAGCAACGGGGGCGTTGTCGTTACACCTAGAGGCTCTGCTCTCTCTGCAACTGCTGCGCCTTTACACTTTGATCGACAGGGCCAGGCAGTGAAAACGTCATCATACCTGGTCCTGTCAATCAAAGTGCAGTGGGCGGGGCCCTTTTATTGTCCACATAGCTAAGGATAGGTCGTCAGTACCTGATTAGTGGGGGTACGACTCCACCCAGAATCCATGCCAATCAGCTGTTTGAAAAGGTGGAGTGCTGCATTCTCATGGCCGTATTTTTGGTCCACGTCTGATCCACAGATTACACGAGATCCGATTCTTGTCTGTATTTTGCAGATCCATGATTTGGCGACCACAAAATGGATACGGTCGTGTGAATTCACCCTTATGTGCACCTCATGTGAACGGGGCTGAGCTGTGATACCAAGCACAGTCACTATGCAGTGTATGGCGCTATGCTTGGTATGTTGCGAGGAGGATGCAACCTCCTCAAATAGCTGATTGGCAGGAGTGCCAAGAGTCGGACCCCCACCAATCAAATATTGTACTCCCGAAAAACCCCTTTAAGCCTTGGGGTGGAAATACAGTGGACGGTGCTGCTCTTTTCTCGCCTCTCTACTTATCCTAATTCAGTCCTGTCAGTGCCCCCCGTCACTGGTTGAATATACCTGTGTAGGTGATCGCCCCCTATAGATGAACTCGTGTCATTTACTCTGTTGCAGGAAAGTCCAGATGATACATACACACCCCTGACCCCAGAGACACTGGACGAGAGCGAGGACAGTGACGACATGTCGGCCTTCATCGTAGAGGATGAAGGCTATAAGGAACCAGGCTATAAGGAACTCTTCAGGAAACATCACCTTTCTCTGTGTAAGCTCCATGTCTGATAGCAGTGAAGGCTAGATCTGCCTGTGCGCTGTGTGTATAGGTGCGATATCCGTCATCCATGTGCTTTCAGTAAGTATCTGGTCACACATGCACTTTTAGGGCTCATGCACACGACCGTATAGCTTTTTCAGTGTTTTGCGGCCCGTTTTTTACAGATCCGTTGTTCAGTTTTTTGTTTCCGTTTCCTTTCCGTTTTTCCGTATGCCATATACAGTATACAGTAATTACATAGAAAAAATTGGGCTGGGCATAACATTTTCAATAGATGGTTCAGCAAAAACGGAACAAATACGGAAGACATATGGATGCATTTCCGCATGTGTTCCGTTTTTTTTGCGGACCCATTGACTTGAATAGAGCCAAGCACCGTGATTTGCGGACAAGAATAGAACATGTTCTATCTTTTCACGGCACGGAAATACTGAAACGGAATGCACACGGAGACACTTCTTTTTTTTTTTGCTAAACTCAAAAAACGGACAGTATACTGAACGCAAAATACTGTCGTGTGCATGAGCCCTTATTGTGTTTGTTTGGTGACAAAAAAGCGATAAAACCGGCGTGTGTGAATACAACCTATGGGTCTCCATCATCATTTGCAGAACCAGGTCTAAGATTTAACCCCTTCCCGCTCTGCAGCATAATAGTTAGACGCGGGAAGTACATACTTCCCACAAGCCAACGTACTATTGCAGCGCTGTGATGGCCTCTATCCTACAGCAAGAACCCCACTCTTACTGCCAGGATCGGAGATAACTCCAATCCTGGCAGTTTAACTCCTTAGATGCCAGGGTCATTGCTGACCGCGGCATCTAGGTAGTTAGAGGGACGGATGGGTCAACGTTCCTCCTCGATGCCAAGGGGATGCTTCTTTATCACAGTGTATTAAATGAGCAATCAGAGGATTGCATGTTCAGCTCCCCTGGTGGGATCCAAAAAATAAATAAAAGAAAATGTATTTTAGAAAAAAAAAATCGAGTAAAAAAAGAATTTTTTTTTGCTTACAAATGCCTTTATATGCATAAGCAAAATAAAAATAAGCGACACAATTGGTATCGCTGCGTCCATGATTAACCTATACAATAAAATGATCACATATTATGAACTTTTTTTTTTTTCCATGCACTAAAAATGTCATTTTTCTTCAGTGCTGTTTGGGCGTACCTATACATTACTGTGCAATTTATGTCTTTTTTTTTTTTTTTTTATGGTGCAAATGTAGAAACAGATGTGATTTTCGGTGCTGTATTTTTCTTAGTAAATTTTTATAGTGTTCTTGTTTCATCCTAAATGATTTTTTACATTTCAAGTGATGTTTTATCCTCAAGATAGGCTAGCTGACCGCCGGGGGTTCGGGGTAGCTCTGGCGCTGGAAGTCTTCACAGCACCAGGAACATTGTAGTGGACAGTAGTCATTACTGCAGTGGGAGCGCTGTAGTTTCTCGCTCCTTCCACTACAATGTTGACGGCGCTGTGGAGCTCCAGCGATGGCTTCCAGTGACAGAACTACACTGAACCCCACCGGTCAGCTAGTGATTGCCTGTCCTGAAGAAAGGCCATCACTTAAAAAAGGCTACACAACCCCTTTCATTCTTTGGGTCATTACGGTCTTGAAATTAACCAATAATTTGTAGAAAATGCCCAAGAAAGTGTATTTTATACTAAATAATCCTAATAATCTTTACAAAAATACATTTGTTTCATTTTTTTTGTTAATCCTTTAAGGGACGACTATTTTACATGTTTATTTTCGGCTGTACATGAATACGTTATTCTCCGGTCGCAATGACACAGGCTGTTGGTGGGTCAGTACTTGGTATACCCTAACAGCAGGCTTAGTGTACAGACAGCCCTCCGCTCCGCCATCTTGCCAATGGAAAGGGAATATCCTTTCATCATGTCACAGTTACTCTAGACCAGGGATCAGCGACCTTCGGCACTCCAGCTGCTGTAAAACTACAACTCCCATCATAAAAACATGTTTGGCTGTTCTTTTAACTCCTATAGAAGGGAATAAGGCATGCTGGGAGTTGTAGTTTATGAATAGCTGGAGTGCCGGAGGTTGCTGATCCCTGCTCTAGACTGTGTTGATCAAAGGGTTAAACGGTGCCTTCAGTCCCGTTAGGGTCCATTCACACGTCCGTGGTGCATTGCGGATTCGCAATACACCCGGCCGGCACCCCCCATAGAACTGCCTATTATTGTCCGCAATTGCAGACAAGAATAGGACATGTTCTATTTTTTGGTGGAGCCGAGTCCCGGAAGTTCGGGGCCGCGCTGCGGAAATGCAAATGCGGAGAGCACATAGTGTGCTCGCCGCATCTCTTCCGGCCCCATAGAGAATGAATGGGTCCGCACCCGTTCCCGATATTGCGGAACGGATGCGGACCCATTTGCGGACGTGTGAATGGACCCTTATGCCTCATTCACACGTCAGTGTTCGGTCAGTGATTTCTATCAGTGATTTTGAACCAAAACCAGGTGCGGCTCTAAACACAGAACAGGTGCAGATCTTTCCCTTATACCTTATCTCTGTGGAGGCTCCAATCCTGGTTTTGGCTCACAATCACTGATGGAAACCACGGACCAAAACACTGATGTGTGAATGAGGCTTTAGAGCGAGAATTCCTGCTGCGGAGCGGCCCGGGACGCACTGGTGCAGGGATTATAGTGCGGTGCTGTAAAAACTTGGCACTGTAGCATAAGATTCCTCGAAGGCCACGGTACAAAAGGCGTATTAGTGGCCGTTAAGGTGGACACAGTGGGGGGTCTTTTACCAACAGTCCTCTGCCTCTCACACTCGAGGAACTGACATGGGACGCGCTGCTGTCAGCGTGTGCCATGTTCTCCTCAACAGCACAGGGGAGAAGGAGGAAGCCCCTCCCCCTGTGCCGCTGCCACCAATGGGCTGATAGCAGGGAGGAGGAGGGGAGGGGCTATGGCCACTGCACCGCTGCGGGTGCCGGCCATATCCCATACCCGGCACCCAGCCTCTATGACTGCGCGCTGCGATCCGCCGCTATTAACCCCTCAGGTGCCCTATCAGGGTGAATAGGACAAGGGATGAAAGATCCCAGGTTCTGGCCCCTAAGGGGGGGAAATAGTTATTAAATAAAAATAAAAAAAAGTTTAAATCACTCCCTTGCCCAATTTTACATATAAAATATATTACCAATAAAAAAAAAATGAAATATATCGCCACGCCCCGAAAAAGTGTGAACTATTAAAATATTTAAAAATATCTCCTATGCGGTGAACGCCGTAACAGAAAAAAAAAAGCGTGCAATTTGCCATTTTTTTTGTCACCTTGTCCCGACAAAAATTAGGATCGGACTGTTCTATTATGGTCCAGACGTTCCATAAAATCTGGAATCCACGCAGATTTTTTGGTGTTTTATTTTTTTCACGTGGTATTGAGTATCACAATACTTTTTTATGGTATCGAAATCGAGTCAAAATTTTGGTATCGTGACAACCCTAGGTAAGACGTGTGTTGTGTTTTTTTTTTTTTTTTTTTTTAATTATACCGTAATTATATGTATTTTACATTTGGCGACTAAAAATTTTAATTTGGCTCCTTAAATTTTGGCCAATGGCTCCTTGATATTTTTCTTAGTCTGGAGCCCTGCTGCAGCATTTTCATGCCTCCCTCAACACTGGGGAATATGGTGTGGTGGTGTGGCAGGGGTTGGGGCATAAATGACGCCTGAAATCTACTCCCGTAGACTTCACTCCAGGCACACAGATTGGCGGAAGATGCGTCAAGCCCCCTCATAAACTCGGCGCATCCGCCAGCAGCACAGGGGGTATTGTCGTCGCAATTCATGCGACTCTCCTTCTTCTTTGTGTGGTGCCAAATCAATTAGAAGAATAAGTATGTGTACAGCATACTGCTTTATAATGAGACCAGACACTAGGTGGTTTCATGAAAGCATCTTCTCATCCTCTTTGAGCCCTGGTCGAAGAGAGCAGGCGAGAGAGCCTTTTATTCACAGTACATTCACTTAAATAGCAGACATGACATCACAAAAGGGGTGTTCCTTAAGAAGAGGCTATTGGCTCCTTAACCTGATAGGAGTGGTTTCAGAATCCCCTCTTCCCCCTCCCTCATTGACCTTCTCATACATATGGTTTGCAGCCATCTAGTGGACAGAAATGTGTACTACAGAATATTCTCATTATGTATTCATAAAATCATAAATCCTTCTCTCACAGTATCAGCCTTTGATAAATGACCCTCATTAAGTTAATGACCAGACTTACCACCAGGTCTGAACTTCTGGTTAAGTAGCTCCTGTCGTGCCCCTGGCAGCGTACAGTGTCAGAACGTGAGATCTCGCTAGTTACTGTATCGTTGGTCTTCATATTTATTGGTATGGAGATTCATGATTCTTCTAGTAGACACATAACCTGGTGATAGGTCCTCTGTAAGCATACATGTGAGAGAACCCATGATGCCGACCCCTCATAATCATGTACACATGGCATGACTGAGGGCACATGCTTATTTCAAAGGGGAGATCAGAATAAGTCTCCAGCAGGAGTAGGTGATGCACATGTTTGTTACTTGCTTCACCTGTACTTACCGAGATACCGCAGCAAAACATTGTGGTTTTGCCACCCAGTTCTTGGCTGCATAGTACAGGCTTCCAGCAGTCGCTATGGGGAAACCCAACCAAATATCATTGGCCTATCCAGCCAATGGACATCTTTTATCATAAAGCCTTATCTTGTTACCACAAGTTTACAGATGTAGCAGTCTTTCACTTGACACTTAAAGGGAGTCCGTCAGCAGGCTGGACCATGGTAAATGTCTGACAGCCCTAGGCAGGGGCTGGGGAGAACAGAATAAACATACATTTTGTGAAGGTGTAGTGTGAATATGAAGTTCTATTCAGCCAGATTCTGCTCCTGTGAGTGTCCAGTAGGCGGAGCTTCACTGCTCTCTGCCTGCAGCCACTTCACAGCCCCTCCCCTCTGCTCTATGTGGCAGCTATAGTGGTCTCCTGGTTGGATGCCATAGCTGTCATGCCTAGGGGGGGGATGGGAAGTAACTCAATGGGGAGAGCATTTCACAGTGAAGCTTTGCCTCTTGGAATCTGGCAGAATAAAACTTCATATTCTCACTTCTCCCGATGAGAAAAGCTCTACAAAAGTCATTTTTGTACTGCTTTCTCCAGCCCCTACCTAGTGCTGTTAGCAGTTTAGCATGGTCAAAACTGCTGACAGATTCCCTTTAAATACACAGTTCTAGCAAACTTTAAGGTTGTCACCACACGGTCAGGTTTTCGACATTTGGAAGCCAAAACCAGGAGTGAATTCAGAAATGAGGAGAAGTCGTATCTGTCCTTCATACTTTCTCTCCTCCTATGATCTTCTGATTTTGGCTTCCAAAACTGCGTGCAGAACCCTGATGGTGTGGCCGTACCCTAAGGGTGCTATTACACATGCGGCTTGTGCTGCTAACTGCCGAGGGTGCACCTGGACTTTGCCTACGTTTCTGGTAGAAGACCAGCAATTAGTGGTACCTGCAGGTCAAGCTGCTCGTATATTATCATCTTAACATGACCCTTATTGGCTTACGTTCTGTTAAACCTGAAGTTAAAGAGTGCTACATCTGTACGTAGAGGTCATAATGAGACCCGGATGCATTTTAGTAACATGTGTCTGCGTCTTTCCTTATAGCCACCCCCCAGGACTTGTCCTCCCATCTTCAGAAAGTGATTAAGGCTTTCCTCATTAACATCATCGATAAGAAGTTTCTGACAACACTATACCGTGAGTATAAGTCATCCACCATGACGCTGTGTTTGTGGTGTGTCTTTACCACATGTGTCGGGAAAGCTCCCAGCGTGTTCATCCAGTCTACCCATAGGCTCCCATTCACCCGGTGGAGGGCAAAAGAGTGAGCTTTGGCTTCTGTTGGGTTAGTATACGTCTCTCTACCTTCTTTTTGCTGTGTGAAACGCATCTAGTAAAAAGAAAGTTGGAGCCTATCAGCGACAGATGTCCCTGTACCTCTGGTGGACCCTAATGGAGGCCCCCGGCTGCTTCGGTATCAGCGTAATAAACCTAGTGATCTTTCTTCCGCCACGTCCATGACATGCAAAAATGGAGATGGCCACTTCTTCTGGCTCTTCCTGGGTACCTTCTGTTCTGGCAGGCAGTCCATTTCCGATGCATGGGGCTCTGCCGCTTGAATATGTGCATGCACCAGATGAGTCCATTTGCCGGTCACCACCTGCGCAGAATATAAGGTATCCAGAAAGACCCAGAGGAAGCGGCCACCGCCATCTTGTAGGCCATGGACACAGCGGATGACAGGTGAGTATGTTTACTGAAACCGGAGCAGCCGGCGGCCTTCGGTCGGTCAACTGGGGGAACAGTACAAATTCGGAATAAATAAATTTATGTATAACTGCACCAAAACTGCTGTGCGTACTCTCCATTCACTTCTATGGGAGTTCCAGAAATAGCTGAGCGAGCGTGCTCAAGTACTTTCAGAAGTCCCATAGACATGGAGAGCGCACTGTGCAAGCGCGACCACTGCTCCATTCACTTCTATGGGACTTCCGGAAATAACCGAGCCAGTTGGGCTATTTTCAGAACTCCCATATAAATGAATGTGGTGCAGACACGAATGCACATAGGTGGCACCCACACCTATCTGACATTGGTGGCTTACCTGAAAATATTCCACCAATGTCAAAGTTCAAACAACCCCTTTAAAGTATCACCTGTATAGAGACAGTGTTAAAGGGAGTCTGTCACCCCCAAAATCCCTTTTTAAAGTAAGCATACCACATAGAAACATAGAATGTGCCGGCAGATAAGAACCATTTGGCCCATCTAGTCTGCCCAATATACTGAGTACTATGGATAGCCCCCGGCCCTATCTTATATGAAGGATGGCCTTATGCCTATCCCATGCATGCTTAAACTCCTTCACTGTATTGCAGCTACCACTTCTGCAGGAAGGCTATTCCATGCATCCACTACCACCATGTACTTCTAGTTCTGGTCCTCTAATCTTGAGAAAAGCTTCCATTGTGTCATCACTACAAACTCTGAAATCTCAGGGACTGTCAATCAAACAAAAAGCTGAGACGCTCGCTGGGTTGCATTGCTGGCAGAGTGCACTAAACAGAGTGGCCTCGCCCAGGGTGCACTGTAAACTTTATTCACATAAAAAGAAGCATTTCTGTGGATTAGAGGACTGGATTTTTACCAGAAGGGCATGGGTTATGTTTCGGGACACCTACCCTACATGGTGGTATGCCTACTTTAAAACTGACTTTGGAGGAGACAGACTCGCTTGAAATTATATGATTGTGGCTACCAGCAGTCACCACTAGGGGGAGTTCAGGAGCTTTTATACGTTGAACTCTTAACACAGTACTATACCGTAATATCCCTCTTTTGTAACCATTTTACCCTGTAGTGTTTTCAGCATTTTAGTAGTTTTCACCACTGTGTTTACTTTGTAGAAGGTGAAAGAAAAAAGAGATACGCTAAAGATATGCTGAGATCACTGAATTATTTGGACGAACGTATCGTAGTCCCACGTCTGGAGAAACTCACCACAAGCTGTCGATGGAGTAAAAGATACAAGGTAATCTACAACTGACGACTTCTAAATGACCCCAAGTCACTGCCTCATAGGGAGCTATGATATTGTGAGTAAAAGTCACAGTCAGACCGTGACATATATGTAAATACGGACGGATAACACGGCCGGAACGCGGTCATGAGAATCCAGTCTATTAGGGAATATGCAGAGGGGTTCTTATAATGGGTGAAGCCACCTCATAGACTGAGTATGGGCCCCGTACGTGGGCAGAATTGCTGGACTAGAACTCTGCTGTCTGAATATACAATTGGATATTGGATACACATACTCCCTTCCTTGTTTGCATACAGAGTGTAGCAGGATGTATGCGCTTTATGGCAGCTGCAATGAATGGGCGCTGTTGGTGAGATTAATGTCAGTAGTAGGGATGAGCGAACCTGAACTTTACAGGTTCGGTGTTTGGGTTTTGGGTGGTGTAGAAATTCCGTTATAACGGAATTCGTAGACGGAATGCAAAACGGAAGCCTTAGAAGTCTAACGTCGTAATAGAAGTCTAAGGCCAAGCATAACGGATCCGTCTCGTTTGCGTTATGCAGGACGAAAAACAAAATGCTTGGCTTGGCTCCAGAGACTTCTATTATGATGGACCAAAACGGAATGTCTCTCAAAGGCTATAGCGGAATCCATAAAGGAATTTCTGCACCACCTGAACCCAAACCTGTAAAGTTCGGGTTCGCTCATCCTTAGTCAGTAGATATTCTCCAGGACGTAATAGATCATACCCCCCACAGACTGACAGGGGAACTGCATATGAAGCCTGAGTATGGCGCTACTATCTTGCCTTATCTAGGTGTCCAGTAGTAGAACAAAATTGTCATCTGTCATTATATCCCCACCCTCTAGTGATAAGGAGATGACTCTGCTGACTCTCTCCTAGTCTACACAGAAATGTAAGAACTAGAACATTTCCATTTTTTTATATGACCATAAAACAACAAAGCACCTCTACAATGTATATAAGTGAAACCTGATGTCCTTTTGTGATGATACAAGACTAAGGCTACTTTAACACTAGCGGCGCGGAGCTCCGGCAGGTGAACATCCTGCCAGATCCGTCCTGCCGCTAGTGACCGTGTGCCTCCGGACTGCCGCTCCATCCCCATTGACTATATTGGGGGCGGAGGGACGGCGAGAGGCTGCTGGAATAAATGTCGGACATGTCGTAGTTTTATTCCGGCAGTCTCTCGCCTGAACTCCGTCCCCGCCCCCATTATAGTCAATGGGGACGGAGCGGCAGTCCGGAGGCACACAGTCACAAGCGGCAGGACGGATCCGGCAGGCTGTTCACTCGACGGAACACCCTGCCGGAGGTCCGTGCCGCTGGTGTGAAAGTTGCCTAAGGCTACTTTCACACTAGCGTTTAAGTTTTCCAGTATTTAGATCCCTCATAGGGGCTCAATACTGGAAAAAAAACGCTTCAGTTTTGTCCCCATTCGTTGTCAATGGGGACAAAACTGAACTGGACAGAACGGAGTGTTCCAAAATGCATTTTGTTCCCATACCGGAGAGCAAACCGCAACATGTTGTAGTTTGCTTTCCGTCCTGGGACGCGGAGCAAGACGGATCCGGCATGACTCCCAATGCAAGTCAATGGGGACGGATCCATTTTCTCTGCCACAATAGAAATTTGATCCGTCCTCCATTGACTTTCAATGGAGTTCATGACGGATCCGTCTTGGCCATGTTAAAGATAATACAACTGGATCCGTTCGTAACGGATGCAGATGGTTGTATTATCAGTAACGGAAGTGTGAAAGTAGCCTTAGGACATGGTAACTCTACTTACTGTTGCAGGAGAGGATAAACTGCTATCCCAACCTTTATGTGAAGCGCATCCCGGCCGAGAAGATGTCCTGCGAAGCATGTGACTTGCGCCGTTATTGTGGGTACATGGTGACCTTATCAGGACAAGAGTACAATAACGAGACGCTAGAAAATGAGGACTTCATGCCGGACGATAAGCAGGTATAATTCCATTCTGTAAATTATAGCAATGTGTGGGTGTCACTGTCATCCTAAATCCACATATAAAACGTACTTTCCAGGACGTCCTCCATGACAGCACTACATGGAGGTTGTCTCCTCCGCCCACTATTGGGACAGGAAACAGAGAGAGGTCTCTCCTTTGGACTTTAATTTTTTTTCTTTTTTCTTTCCTTATCTCGCCGGGCTAAAACCCCTAAGCTGGGGTCCCTTAGCCTCCCAGCCCCTCCAGTACCTGTGGGTCATGCGGCTCACTTCTGGAGCGAAATTCTAGGGGCTGGGGAACGGTAGCCGCAACCCCGCCGGGGCTCTGGGCTGCAGGATGCCTTCTCCAGGGTTGACCGCGCGGGAGCCGGAGCGTCTTCTGTCACTTCCGGCCTTCTGCGCTGAGCCGGAAGTGATGTAGAGACGCCGGGAAGGAGTGCGCATGCGCGTAACTTCCGACACCGGATCCAGTATGGCGGTGCCCTGCGATCAATCCCCACAGCGAGGGACGCTGGAGGCCTGGAGTTCTGGAGTTTCTCCGGAAGGAGAAATGGGAGGAGCATCCACGTCAGGAGGGGTAAGTGCCAGTGGCATTTAAAATCAGGTTGGGCTAAGTGTGAGTCCCTCACTCATGGATTCATCCGGGATGAGAGAGCAGTCCCTAGACCCTCCTGCCCAGGGACATGTGAGTAATCCAGCACTACATGGAAGGGAATAATGATAGGATTAGGGAAGCATTATAGCCTGCTTATTCTATCATCATGTCTCTTAGGGAGAAAAAGATCCTACCCTCAAGGTAGAGAGTAAAAAGAAGCCTAAAAGATGCGCTATCTGCAGCAAAAGGTTTCAAGATTCATATACAAAGAAGCTTTGTGCGGAATGTATCAATAAAATGATGAAAGAGGAACAGCCGTCCCTATTAACAGACCTTAGAGCCATCATTACAGAAGAAGTTAAAGCGTCGGTTTCCTCCTTGATAATGCCTAAGGTGTCTGAACAAACCACCTTGATAAAAAGACCTAGAGAAGCCTTAGATTCAGACCCAAAGGTTATAGAGGTGGAATTTTCGGAGGAGTCCTTGCCTTCTTCATCCCACGAGGAGAAACGTAAACAGGACATGGATTCTCTTCTGACTGCAGTTAGGCAGACTATGGATATCTCGGACGAACCGACAAAAAGATCCATTCAGGAGGAGATGTTTGCTGGCCTAATTACAAAAAAGAGAAAAGTGGAAAGATGTAGAAAAAAGACTTTTTATTCTCAGGGAATTCAAAAGTCGCTTATCCTTTGACAAAGAGGATACTAAACTATGGGAAGAAATCCCAAAAATAGACGCCAGGGTAGCTAAAAAAACAGCGATCCCATTTGAGGACTCTTCCCAGCTGAGACCACATGGACCGCAAGGCTGATGGTCTCCTGAGAAAATCTTGGGAGGCTTCTGCGGCCTTGATTTCAACTAACGTCGCAGCTACATCAGTTGCGAGATCCATGCTAATGTGGTTATCTCAGCTGGCGAATCATTTGTCAATGGGAACTCCCAGGGAAGACATTTTGGAGACTATCCCGCTCCTAAAGATGGCGACTGCCTTTACAGCGGACTCCTCGGCTGAGTCAGTCAGGTTCGCAGCTAAAAGTGGGGCCCTTCTGAACACGGCAAGGAGAGCTCTGTGGTTAAAAAACTGGTCTGGCGATCTTACCTCAAAAAATAAATTGTGTGCAATTCCGTTTTCAGGATCATATGTGTTTGGGCCTAGCCTGGATAAAATTCTTGAGAAAGCCTCAGATAAAAAAAATAGGGTTTCCAGAAACTAAAACTAGGAAAACGCATTTTTTTTGTAAAAAATTCCAGCCTAAAAACCAAACGTATAAGGATGAGGGAAAGTCGGGAAGATGGTCCTATCCAAAAGGGGGTAAGGGTAGAGGATTTCTGCTTAACCCCAACACTTCCCAAGACAAACAATGACGCCAGGCCAGTCGGGGGGAGATTAAGATCCTTTCTCCCAGCATGGAGCCAAATAACTCAAAACCCGTGGGTGCTCCAAATTATTCAAGAAGGATACAAAATCGAGTTTATATCACCTCCGCAACAAAAATTTGTGCTGACAGGGTACGGAGAAGGTACATCACAAGCAAATCTCTTAAAAGACGTCGCGAAATTGAGGAATCTAGGCGCGGTGACTTGCGTCCCTGCAGATCAGGAAGGCAAGGGCTACTATTCAAGATTATTCCTGGTCAAAAAGCCAGATGGTTCATTCAGAACTATAATCAACCTAAAACCCCTAAACGTCTTCATAAAGTATCGCCGCTTCAAGATGGAATCTGTAAGATCAACTACACCCCTCATCTCTCAGGGAGCGGTAATGTTCACCTTGGACTTAAAGGACGCTTACTACCATGTACCAATACATCCGGACCACCAAGAATTCCTAAGATTTGCAGTGAGAGAAGCGGGGAAAGTAAATCACTATCAATTTCAATGCCTGCCCTTTGGGATATCAACAGCCCCTCGGGTGTTTACAAAGCTGGTAATAGAGATAGTGACCTTCCTCAGACTGAAGGGAATAAAGATTGTACCTTATTTAGACGATCTTCTCCTAACCGCAGATTCCGCGGTAGTCCTAACGGAGCAAACACAGACGACAATATCCCTCCTACAGGATCTAGGCTGTATCCTAAATTGGGAAAAATCAGACCTAGTACCAGAAACCAGAAAATTTTTCCTTGGAACGATGCTAGATTCGAATCTACAGAGATCTTTCCTTCCAGTTCAAAAACAACAAAACCTTGTCAGAAGATTGAAAGCGTTTCAGAAGAAATCAGTGTGCACCATCAGAGAGGCCATGAGCATTCTGGGGCTAATGACATCTTGTATCTTCACGGTACCGTGGTGTCAACATCACACAAGAGTCCTACAGAAAATGATCCTAGCGGTCTGGGACGGAGACCATCGATCCATAGACCGGAAAATCCTTATAAAAGAAGATGCTCGGAGATCTCTGGATTGGTGGCAAATAACAGACAACCTATCAAAAGGAGTCTCCTGGAATCTAAGTCCATATATTGTAGTGGCAACAGATGCCAGCCAACAAGGATGGGGTGCAAAGGTCGGAATCTACTACTTCCAGGGAACCTGGAACCAAACCATAAAAAACAGATCTCAAACTTCAGAGAGCTTCAGGCCGTTTGGGAGACGCTCAAACAGAGTCAAGATCTCCTGAGCGGACAGAATATAAGAATCCTATCGGACAATATGACAGCGGTCTCCTTCCTCAAACATCAAGGCGGAACAAAATATCCTTTCCTTCAGAATCTGGCAAACAAAATTTTTTCCTGGGCGGAAGAGAATGTGCTGTCAATCTCAGCGGTACACCTACAGGGTTCAAGAAACCAGTCGGCAGATTTCCTCAGCAGACATTCTATAGATCCAAACGAATGGACTCTGAACAGACAGGTGTTTCTAGAACTGACATCAACATGGGGATATCCCGAGAGCGATCTCTTTGCATCAAGGGAGAATGCACAAACAGCCTCCTTCTTCTCCCGAAATCCAGCCGATCATCCCACAGCAGTAGACGCTTTATCCCAGCCCTGGAACATGAAGCTAGCTTATGCGTTTCCTCCTTTCCCCTTGATTTCAATAGCCCTGAGGAAGATCAGCAGGGAATCATCCAGAGTGATCTTCATAGCTCCCTTTTGGCCAAAACAAGCCTGGTTCCCGGTTCTGTCCTCACTAAGTCAGGAAAATCCGATCCCTCTCAGGCCAGACCTGCTGCATCAGGGTCCAATCTGGAATCCGGAAATAACCAAGCTGAAATTAACAGCGTGGCTTCTGAAAGGGACTTGTTGAAATTACAGGGATTCTCAGACGAAGTAATATCCACCATTCAGAGGGGCCATAAACAGGTTACATCTGCAATTTATAATAAAATCTGGAAAAAATTCTGCTCCTGGATGACACTGAGAGAGAAGAATCCTCTACTCCCGAGTCTAGGAGATATTCTAGATTTCCTCCAAGAAGGGTTCAATATGGGTCTTAAACCCAGTACCCTTAGGGTTCAGACAGCAGCCTTAAGCTGGTTTCTAAATTACTCTCTTTCAGAAAATCGATGGGTTAACAGGTTTTTAAAGGCAACCACGCGGATTAGACCAACACTAAAGTCCCCGGTTCCACCTTGGGATCTGTCGCTAGTTCTCAATGCCTTAACAAGGCCACCCTTTGAACCTTTACATGAAAGCAGCTTAAGAAATTTAACCTTGAAAATGATGTTTCTAGTAGCTATCACATCAGCTCGTAGACTAGGGGAAATCCAAGCCCTTACCATCCGTGAGCCATACCTTACAATCTGTGAGGATAGAGTCATACTAAGGCTAGACCCATCCTTTATACCTAAAGGGGTTTCTTCCTTTCATCTTAATCAGGAAATAGTACTACCAACCTTCTACACAGATCTGAAAACCGAAAAGAAGGAGTTCCATCTTCTAGACATTAGACGTTCTCTCCTTACCTACCTAGATGTTACCAGTACCTTCAGATTAGATTCTAATCTGTTTATTCAGTTCTCAGGCCGCAATAAAGGCAAGAAAGCTTCTAAAACGACATTAGCAAGATGGATTAAAATAGTGATTAAAGAGGCCTATCAGGGCCAGGGGCTCCCCTGTCCTCAAGATATTAGGGCTCATTCAACTAGAGCAGTCTCGGCTTCATGGGCCGAATAAGCAAATGCTTCTGTTGACCAGATATGTAAGGCAGCCACCTGGGCAAGTTCCCATACCTTTTGTAAGCATTACAGATTAAATGTGGAATAATGACCAGACATTCGGACGTAAAGTTCTTCAGGCTGCGGTCCCTCCCTAGTTATTAGATTAATTTGGTATTTCTACTCCATGTAATGCTGTCATGGAGGACGTCCTGGAAAGTAAGAATTAGTCTTACCGGTAATGATGTTTCCAGGAGTCCGACATGACAGCACTGGTAGTTCCCTCCCTAATGTTTGAAGTATTTTTCTTTTGTATTATGATACCCATTATTGTGTGATAATCTATAAAACACTGGTGGAGGTGGGTGGGTGGGGGGAGCTTTTAACCTCTCTCTGTTTCCTGTCCCAATAGTGGGCGGGGGAGACAACCTCCATGTAGTGCTGTCATGTCGGACTCCTGGAAACATCATTACCAGTAAGACTAATTCTTACTTTTTTGATGGGTCGCAACGTTCTCCATTTGACTGGTACTTTACAACATCTCCCTGTTATATTCTATATGACATGTATTATAGATACCGCATGTTACATGTCTTTATACCCTATTTAAAGGGAACCTGTCAGGTTGAATATGGTGTCTGAGCTAATGGCAGCATGTTATAGAGCAGGAGGAGCTGAGCAGACTGATATACAGTTTCATGGGAAAAGATTCAGTAAAACTTGTATTTTACTCATTTAAATTCCTGCTCCTTCTGGGCTGTGAAGTCCAGGAGGCGGTCCTGTCAGTGATTGACAGCTCTCTCTGTATACACAGTCATAGAGGGGAGGCTGTCAATCACTGATAGCTCCGCCTCCTGGACTTCACAGCCCAGAATGAGCAGGAATTTAAATGAGTAAAATACAAGTTTTACTGAATCTTTTCCCATGAAACTGTATATCAGTCTGCTCAGCTCTTCCTGCTCTATAACATGGTGCCTGTACCTTGCATTGAATTTTCGTGGTGACAGGTTCCCCCTTCCTGCATAGGTCAGGTAAATAAAAATGGTCCGTGGGCAACAATCCTGTTGATTTACGTGCTGTCACACTCACAGCCTGACCCTATGTAGTACCTGGGAACTAAAATTATCTGCTCCCTGTCACTGGAAACAGCACTTGTATCGAGCATTGCGCCTACAACTATGGAAGCGTCCTTAGTAAAGCCACATGGATGCAGAGAGGGCTACGAGGCGTGAAAAGAGGACGCAGATGACTGGTAGCTGGGATCTGTATATGGGAACAGCAGGGAACACACAGATTATGTTCTCCATGCTGATCTGTGCCCCCCGTAGTATAAAATAATTAACCCCTTAAAACATATTAACATATATGTAAGTCATATGCGTTATGGGGGTGAGCGCACTCATTCAGCTCGCTCCATACATGGCAGGTGTCGGCTGGAAAATACACCAGGCATCTGCCAGTGACAAGCATTGGTGATGATGCCGATCCAGGTCATTTAACCCCTCAGATGCTGCAGTGAATGGCGACAGCTGCATCCTTGGGGTTGGACAGAGGGAGGGGGGGGGGGGCGAAATCGCAGGGCTCCAATCGGTAGCCATGATAGCTAGGTTCCAGTCCCCTTAGGTGAATAAAAGTTACAGTGTAAAAAGTAGGAAAAATCTAATCACCCCCCTTTCCCAATTTTACATACAAAAATAAACATAAAAACATAAGCATCATCTAGTCCAAAAATGTCTGAGCTGTTTAAAAAAATCCAAATATATTTCCTGCGCAATAAGAAAAATAAAAACGCACAATTTGACATATTTTGGTCACCTTGCCCCCGAAAAAAATATAAAAAAAGTTGTATGTACCCGAAAATGGTACCAATAAAAACTAGTTTGCCCTGCAAAAAAATTCTAGGCCCAAATTTTTTTTGCTTTTTTCCAAGGTTTTTGCTTTAAAAAAAATGATAAAACATAGCAAAAACTGTACAAATTTTGTATCTCCGTAATCGTATTGCCTCGAGTATAAATACGTCATGTCATCTTTAGCACATAATGAACGCCGTGAATGCTAAAAATCCTTAGCGGAATTGTGGGTTTTTTCACACCACAAATATTTTTTTCCCTGTTTTCCAAGACATGGTAAATAAAATGGTGGCATTAAAAAATACAACTTTTCCCGCCAAAAAAAAAAGCCCTCATATGGCTGTGCCAACTAAAAATGTAAAAAGTTGTGGCTTTTGGAAGGTAGAAAGCAAAAAGCAAAAATGTACCTGGTCCTTAAGAGGTTAATTAAGTGGCACCATGATGGCATGAAGAAGAAATGCTGCTTTATGTGTCGCCCTCTTGGGGTCACTGAAGGCTGTACAGGGGAGAGATGACCGGCTGTGACTGACATGAAGAGAAGCTCCTGCTGATTTGGTTACCTTTCTCCCTTCAGATACTAGTGATGGGCACTACCTGCGCCGGTCGTAGTGAAGTTTATCACCAGCTTAGACATTACAAGTATTGCCTGTACCAGCGCTGTATTCCTTTTATTGACGAGACAAAGGAAGAGTCCGCAAATGAAATCGTAGAGTTGGCTTTATCGAAGATGGAAGAGGAGGACTTTCTGAGACTGGTACGAGCCTTCAATTTCAAAATGACAGGCTGACTCGGACAGAGGAGAGGTTTTATTTTACTTTCACCACGTCTGCTTTTTTCTATGTTTTGTATTACCTGCAGATGTGTCATATGGGCTGGAGGGGACAGGATAAGCTTAAAGTATAACTGTCGTATATATTTTTTTTGGAGTATTGGATGGTGGTGATTAATATCTCCTTGGTGGCCCTATTTCAACTTTTCACTGTGTATTCAATTACCCCTTAATTCCACAGTTTTGTTCCCTGTACTGCCTACTTTTACCTGTGCCCAAAATAGGGTTGCTAGGCATGGTCCGTCTATCTGTTGAAGGACGGAGCACGCGGCGTGCAGGGTCAGATTACTGACAGCCAGGGACTGTAAGTAAATGATTAAAGCCAGGTCCTCCCCAGCAGCTGATAACAGTGCCTGGGCTGTGTGCACTTCTCCCTGTCCCTGCGCTTGGCAGACGCTCCCTCACTCAGCAGAGCTGGAGAATGCAGAGTTGGAGCAGAGCAGACCAGGGAAGGGAGATCTGCCGTCTGCTCAGTGTATAAATGAAAGCAACATGTGGTAAGAGGACCCCTCTGTGCTGCAGGAGATTAACCCTTTAGGGGGAGGGCTCTGGTTACTGACACTTTTGGGGGGCTATTGTTGCTGGCTAGTGAGGGCAGGCAGGATTAGCCTCAGGGTGAGGGCAGTGGCGGCCATCCTAACTTAATAGTGAAATTGCAGTTTTATGCAGACTGGTTGCTAAGGGCTGAATCTTATTAAGTATGAGGTAAGTCAGTCTAATAGTAACTGATTCTGGAATATCATGTTATTAGTAACTACATATATGAAAATTGAAATTAGGGTCTAAATGTGACAGTTATCCTTTAAAGGGATTGTCTGAGGTTTTGATATTTATGGTCTATACTCAGGATAGGACATCAGTATCAGATCGGCAGAGGTCCGACTCTCACCACCTCCGCCAGTCTGGTGATCGCTGCAGTCTCTTCCTTGGCCAGACGTCATGTTCATCGGTCACTTGGACGAGGTGCGGCTCAGTCCTGTTCAAGTGAATGGGGCTAAGCTGGAATACCAAGCACAGCCGCTATACAATGTACGGCCCTCTGCTTGGTGATCTGCGAGGAAGCCTCCTCAAACAGCTGATCGGTAGTGGTACCGGGTTTCCAACCCCCTCTGATCTGATATTAGTGATCAATCCTGGGGATAGGCTATCAATATAAAAGGGCAAATGTGAGATTTGTACCTATGACACTGGCTGACCTGTTACATGTGCACTTGGCAGCTGAAGGCATCTGTGTTGGTCCCATGTTCATATGTGTCCGCCGCATTGCTGAGAAAAACTATGTTTTAATATATGCCATTGATCCTCTAGGAGCAACAGGGGCGTTGTCATTACACCTAGAGGCTCTGCTCTCTCTGCAACTGCCGCACCCTCTCCACTTTGACAGGGCCAGGTGTGATGACATTTACACGGCCTGGTCCTGCGCCCGATCCGCGACAGGGGTCCGGCAGTCACTGATAGCCGGACCCCTGCATCGGTGAATTCACTGACGCCGGCACATTAAAGGGGATCAGACCCCAATAAGTTTAAGTCCCAGAGTGGGACAAAAAATAAAGTGTAAAAAAAAAAAAGTTTTACAGAAAAAAATAAAGTTTCAAGTAAAAAAAAAAGTCATTTTGCCAAAGTAAAGTAAAAAAAAAAAATTGTAAAAAATAGGGAAAAAAATAAAAGTATACATATTAGGTATTGCCCCGTGTCCGTATCGACCGGCTCTTTAAAAATATCACATAACCTAACCCCTCAGATGAACACCGTAAAAAAAAAAACAGTGCTAAAAATAAAAAGAATTTGTCACCTCACATCACAAAGTGCAACACCAAGCGATCAGAGGCATATGCCCCCAAAAATAGTACCAATCTAACAGTCACCGCATCCCGCAAAAAATGAGCCCCTACCTAAGGAAAAAAAAAAACTATGGCTCTCAGACTATGAAGACACTAAAACATGATTTTTCTTTTGTTTCAAAAATGCTTTCATTGTGTTAAAAGTAAAAAAAAAAAAAGTTTTAACTGAAAAAAATTTAGTTTCAAGTAAAAAAAAAAGCGTCCTTTTCCCAAAATAAAGTAAAAAGAAAAAAAAATAGGGGAAAAAAGAAAAGTATAGATATTAGGTATTGCCACGTCACGTACGTTACTGATGAGGCTAATAGTATTCAAGCTGCAATTCTTATTTTGGCCACCAGATGGCAGGCCAGGATAAGAAATGAGCAAAAGTAAGCAAAATAAGCTAATAAAAAATTTCTGATAGACCAAAATGTAAAAAAAAATAATGTAATAAGCTCATATATGAGGCACATAATGATCACAAAAAATAAAAAAAATGTTAAAAAATATATAAAAGTTTAATTAAAAAATAAATACCGAAATAACAATAAATATAAAATCATGGGTATCACCGCAACTGAAAATGCCCATACTATTAAAATAGAAAAAGAAAATCCAATACAGCGAATGGCTTAACGGAAAAAAGTGTCAAAATGGCTGATTTGCCATTTTTTCATTGCTTCTCTTACCCAAAAACATTCTTGACATTAGTTTGATATAATCTCCCCCTCTTTGATCAGGTTTGATTTGTTTTAATGCTCCAAAAATGGACCCCCTAAAATTTCCACTATGTTTGTCTACAAAGTGACGGGTGAGGGGATGACCCTCAATTTTTTTGCTAATATTTCTAATTTGTTCACCTATCCTTGTTTGTAGCGTTCTTTTCGTTCTGCCTACATATACAGTAATTTGGCGCAGGGGCATTTTATAAAGTATATCACGCCACTTGCATGGCATGTGAGATAACTCGTTATTTTATATACTTTTTGTGCACCCTCTATTGTTTTTATTGGTCCAATTTGTTTCACAAGTAGACAAGCTTTACAGACTTTACAGGGTAAGAAACCAAATTTGGTATCACACACAGTTTGTTGTTTCTTCTTTTTAGTTGTTTTAATAGAGGGGGCTATTAAATTCCCCAAGTTTTGCGCTTTTTTCAATATGAAGCATGGAGACTGGGATATTCTGTCTCCTATAGTTTTATCCTGTTTAAGGATATCCCAGTGGCGTTTGACGATCCTCCTAAGGAGGAATTCCCTTTCATTATACCTGCGTAATGATAGGGATTTAAAAATCATGGTTCTTCTTTTTTATTTATGTCTAGTGAGTTTTTTTCATTATTTTTTTGTGAAAGAGTTTTCCTATCTATTTGGGCTATTTCAAATTAAATTTTCTCCAGGTCATTATTCTTGTATCACTTTTCCTCAAATCTCTTCTGTAGGGCATCTGCCTCTTTGTCAAATTGATCCAGAGATGTGCAATTGCGCCGCAATCTAAATGTACTGGCTGAGTGGGATGTTTGCGGTTTTTCGGAACCGCGTGACTTTCCACTAATCAATCTTCTTTATCTCGAATCATCCAGCTGTACAAGTACCGCTAGAGCACCGTATTTCCCAAATTTCCTCCTCCCACTACAGCTCCTGCGGAAGGAAGCGCACTAATAGTGAAGTTCGGTAAAAGCTCCCCACACGCGCTTCCAGCTGTTATACTCACATCACACCAGTATATTCAACTGAAATTTCTCTGGTTTCCTTTTTTCTTCTGTAGTCCACTAGAGCTTAAAAACTCCAATAGTACAACACCGCTATTCACTTTTATATAAAACCTTTTAATATACGGTACTCACAAAAGTAAATTGACAAATAAGCAGATAAAACAACTCTCAGCCCGATACTGCTGCCCGAGCCGGGTTTCGCTGTAAGCTTCATCAAGGGCGCAACCCTAAACGCCAAGCTACGTCATTACCCTTACATCTCCCCCCACCCTCCTCTGCCTCAACCTACAATTTATATTAAAAACACACCTTTTCTGCCGCTATTCAAATGGACTTCCACCATCCACATTTTCCGCCAATAATTCATTCCATTTTGTCGCCCTTTTCGATTGACCCACTTTCCACCTTACACACCCACAAGGAATCACAAGCTTCGCTCTGTCCTGTACACACCCATTCCTACCTTCCACAGCTCCATTCATAAAATCACACTCCGCTATCCACCCCAGACAACGTCACGTCCTTCCCACTCCCGCCATACTTTTACGTCTTCTCGTGGGGGGCCCTTGCGCAAGTTGTATTAACCTATTCTACAAGACATGGTGTCAGATCGAACTCGACATTTAATCCTTTTGGTTGGATCGTGTCTAACTCGTAGATCCACTTTACTTCTCGGCGATCCATCTTTGCCACAAAATCTCCTCCCTGCCAGTTGCTCTTCACTACCTCTATTCCCTGTGAATTTTAACCCCTTTGGGTTCTTTTGATGGACCATTTTATAATGCCAAGACACCCCATGTGTTTCTAGGCCTTTTTTTATATTTCTTATGTGCTCCTGCACTCGAGTTTTTAGCTTCCTAGTTGTTCGGCCGACATACTGGAGGCCACACGGACACTCCAGCATGTAGACCACTCCTGACGTTTCACATGTTATTTCTCCAACTATCCCAAAGTCCTTATGCCTCGTCTTGGAATACACTATAGACACTGATCTTCCTTCCTTGTCCTTTAATTCTTTTCTTGCATGGGAGGCAAAAGCCGCACCATGTGAACTTGTCCCGACCCTTCTTCTTATTATCCACAGGGATGGCACTATGAACTAATCGATTACGGAGGTTAGGGACTTTTCAAAAAATTTCTCCCCATTGGCTTCTACCTCCTGACTACAGGTTATTAGGTCTTCCCTCTCATATCCCTTTTCCACAAATCGGTCCTGTATAGCCAAACTTTGTTCCCTAAACGTAGTGACATCTGTACAATTGCGATATATCCTTTTTATCTGCCCTTTTGGAATATTTTTTAACCAGCGTTTATGATGACAACTTTTCATATCTATGTATCCATTCACATCTGTATCCTTGAAAAATGTTTTCGTTTTGAACCTTCCCTCCTCTATGAATATAACCAAATCCAAAAAGTTAATGGCCCTATTACTAATGTTACTCGTGAATTTCAGATTCCAGTCATTTTTGTTCAGATCTTCAGCGAACCCTTCCAGACCTTTCTTCTCCCCTTCCCACACC